>NC_143037.1:27500-355000 GCF_057628025.1 Oncorhynchus mykiss | reverse complement strand
CCAGACTAAGTGCATTGCCCCCCCCCCCCCCCCCTCTTTTACTCCGCTGCTACTCTCTGTAGATGTTTATCATCTATACAGTCACTTTAATAACCCTACCTACATGTACATATTACCTCAACCAACCGGTGCCCCCTCACATTGACTCTGTACCGGTACCCCCTTGTATATAGTATATATATACAGTATATATATGTATATATATTGGAGACTTTTATTTCCCTCACCAACTTTAAACATCTGCTATCTGAGCAGATAACCAATCGCTGCAGCTGTACATAGTTAATCTGTAAATAGCCCACCCAATTTACCTACCTCATCCCCGTACTGTTTTTATTTATGTACTTTTCTGCTCTTTTGCACACCAGTATCTCTACTTGCACATGATCATCTGATCATTTATCACTCCTGTGTTAATCTGCTAAATTGTAATTATTCGCTCTTATGGCCTATTTATTGCCTACCTCCTCATGCCTTTTGCACACAATGTATATAGACTCCTTTTTTTCTACTGAGTTATTGACTTGTTTATTGTTTACTTCATGTGTAACTCTGTGTTGTTGTCTGTTCACACTGCTTTGCTTTATCTTGGCCAGGTCGCAGTTGTAAATGAGAACTTGTTCTCAACTAGCCTACCTGGTTAAATAAAGGTGAAATAAAAAAATAAAAAAATAGTCTCGCTATTGATATTTTACTCTGCTCTTTAATTAGTTGTTACTTTTATTTCTTATTCTTATCTGTATTTTTTTTAACCTGCATTGTTGGTTAGGGGCTCGTAAGTAAGCATTTCACTGTAAGGTCTACTACACTTGTTGTATTCGGCGCATGTTACTAATAAAATACAATTTGATATGATTTGAACTGTGATTGACCACACACTTCAGCACAGTAGGTGGCGGAATGACGCTTTAACGTCTGTTTGCGGACCGCCATTTTGTCGAAGTCGGAGAAGAAGTCTGACACCGTAAACATTGCGTCAGGAGGCCCGAGAAGGGACCGTCTGGTTTCCAAGGTAATGTTGGTTACGAATAACGGTCGCAAATACATGTTCGTGTTAACGCAGAGTGAACCTTTTTGTTCATTGGTAATTGCAATTGTGTAATAGATGTGGGTCGTTAGCTGTCAAGTTTGATAGCTATCTAGCTTGCATAGCATATTTTGGATAGCTGGCTTGCTAGCTAGGTAGATAACGTTAATTTACAAATGGCCAACGTTAGATATCGTCATAGCTAACATCCTATGTTTTGGTCATGTTCAGTGTTGTCTACTAACGTTATATCCCAACTAAAGTTAGATAAGTTAGCTGGTTGGCTAAACTAGCTGGCTGGGTAGCTAGCGTAGCTACTTTACTAAGCTAGCTATCGTTAGCTGGCTGCTGTTGATACGAGGTGAATTGCTAACGTTAGTTAGTTGGCTGGTGAGAGGTAGCTAGGTTAGCTTGCACTCGCAAAGTTGACATTATTCCTGAAACTGTGTGGACATTATTTAATCAGTCAAACCTAACTGTTTGGTTTGCTACTCTAGCCAGAGGTTGGTAGCTTAATATGTTATATTTGTCAGACGGCAACAGATCATTGTTAACTATCCAAGTTAGCTAACGACTTTGACACTTGCACAAACGTTTAGATAGCTAGAGAAACTCAGATCTTAGCTAGCTCAATCATATTTGTGTCTGTCTTGCTAGGTAAGGAACCATTTAGATAATGAAATCAGTAACTAGTAGTGTTTTGGCATGTGTCTTGTAGTAGGGGCCTTTATCCTTGAGGTCATCTGGAAATATAAGGGTGTGCATTATTAGTCCTCTGAGGGTTTATTTATAAGAGCTGTTAGAGGTCACTGGAACAGCAGACACACTGGTTGAGAGTGGACCTGTCTGAGTCCTAAATGGCTCCCTATTCCCAAATAGTCCATAGAGCTCTGGTTTTGAGTGCACTATAGTAGTGCACTATATAGTGGAGAGTGACATTTGGGACTTATTCCAAGGGATATGTTTTTAGGACTGGGGGTGGGGTTTTTGGCAGTGTACCTGGTAGTTAGTCACAACTAGCCAGCAATGTTATGCAGAGGAGAGGGACATGGGGTTATGTTTTGAGGACAGGGGTGGGGTATGTTTTTAGGACTGGGGACTTTGTTTGGGCAGTGTACTTGGTAGTTATGTATACCTAGCTAGTTCTAGACAGATTGGCTAACTGGATCTGCATTGTCTATGCCAGTCAATTTCAGTGATCATCGCTTATTATTACCCAACTAGTATGTCTGACATTGAGAGACATCAGGGAGTATTGCACTCTTGTTCTCAACTAGCTTACCTGGTTAAATAAAGGTGAAACAAACAAAAAAACTAGCAGATGATGTCCAGAGCTTCTTGACATAAGAACAGCGATTACTCACCTCAAACTGGACAAAGATTTTTTTTAATTTTATGAGTCCAACGTTAAGGAAATACTGCTTTCTTGAGATCAGCCCCAAATCCCAGTCATTCACGGGAAGAAAAGACTGAGAAAACGGGGGCGGAGGTTGGGGTGCCATGTGAGAATTCGTAGGCGAGTGGGTAAACCACCACTACCATCAGTACTATTGGCAACATGCAATCATTGGGAAAATAAACTTGATCTAGGATTAAGTCTATCCTACCAAAGGGATATTCAACTAATATCTTATGTGTCACCGAGTCGTGGCTGAACGACGACATGGATAATATAGAGCTGGCTGGGAGGGGTGTATGTGTATTTGTCAATAACAGCTGGTGCGCAATGTCTAATATTAAAGAAGTCTCAAGGTATTGCCCGCCAGTAGACCACACTATCTACCAAAAGGAGTTCTCATCTATATTATTCGTAGCTGTCTATTTACCACCACAAACCGATGCTGGCGCTAAGACTCCACTCAATGAGCTGTGTAAGGTCATAACCAAACAAGAACATGCTCATCCAGAAGTGGTGCTCCTAGTGGCCGGGGACTTTATTGCAGGGAAACTTAAATCTGTTTTACCTCATTTCTACCAGCATGTCACATTGACTCGGTACCCCCTGTTTATAGCCTCGTTATTTCATTGTATTACTTTTTATTTTATTTCCTACTTTATTTAGCAAATATTTTCTTAACTCTATTCCTTGAACTGCATTGTTGGTTAAGGGCTTGTAAGTAAGCATTTCATGGTAAGGTCAACAGCTGTTGTATTCAGCATTTCATGATGATAAGGTCAACAGCTGTTGTATTCAGCATTTCATGGTAAGGTCAACAGCTGTTGTATTCAGCATTTCATGATGATAAGGTCAACAGCTGTTGTATTCAGCATTTCATGATGATAAGGTCAACAGCTGTTGTATTCAGCATTTCATGATGATAAGGTCAACCAACACCTGTTCTATTCGGCGCATGTGGCAAATACTATTTGATTTGACTTAAGGTCATTAACCATGATGTTGAAACTGAGTAGACTGCAAACATTCCACTGGCAGCATTTCCCCCCAGATGGTTTTCAAAGAGAGAGGTCATATTGTCTGGAGTGAATACCTTTCCAGGCCAGACCTAGGCTGAAGCCTTTTCAAACTCAGAGTTTACCTTTTACTTCTTATGACAAATGGACTTAGTTTTGCATGATAGTCCCATATCTACAGAGTAGGAAAGTGGCAGTTAAATTGGTCTCCCTTCCCTCCCCTCTGCCAGTCAGTTGTGTTGTTGCTTCTGTCTACTTTCTGATGTATCAGTGTGCTGTTAGCTTACTAGCTTTGAGATGGATTGTGGGGACCCAGAGGTTGCCCTGGCTCTCTCACCCAGAGGTTGCCCTGGCTCTCTCACCCAGAGGTTGCCATGGCTCTCTCACCCAGAGGTTGCCATGGCTCTCTCACCCAGAGGTTGCCCTGGCTCTCTCACCCAGAGGTTGCCCTGGCTCTCTCACCCAGAGGTTGCCCTGGCTCTCTCACCCAGAGGTTGCCCTGGCTCTCTCACCCAGAGGTTGCCCTGGCTCTCTCACCCAGAAACACACACGTCTTGACTTCTTGGCATAAGGAAACACACTCTCTCGCACACTTCTTGACCAGGCTCTATCTGAACTACAGTCTGCCTTCATTGTATTACATCAACTTTATTGACCTGAAATGAGTATTGATTGCAGGTAACTAAGTATATGATGTTCTCTAGAGCGCATAAAAATAAGTCTGATAATTTAATCATTTGTACTGTTGATTGTGTCCACATTGATCGTGTCCGTGCTTACAAATACCTCCGCATCTGGATGGATGAAAAGCTGTCTTTTATAAATCATATTGTCCACTTAAACTGCATCCAACAACTTTAATGAAGTGTCAGCTGCGTTCATACAGATGTCGCCATAGTCTACGACCGATAGGACTGTCAACTGAATAATCTACTTTCTACTATTTAGCGAGAGGCAGGACCTTATAGAAGCTGCCATTTTTCTTCTCAGGTTCTTGACTAATCAGATCAAATTTAATTTGTCACATGCACTTAATACAACAGGTGTACACCTTAGAGTGAAATGCATAAGGACTCGTAAGTAAGCATTTCACTAATACCTGTTGTATTTGGCACATGCGACAAATAAAATTTGATTTGATTAGTCAAGAAGCTGAGAAGAAAAATGGGCTGCTTCTATAAGGTCCTGCCAATAGTGCTCATCACCACGTTTTCTACCAGACAGTTGGTTGGCCCTCTTGGATGTCATCACCACGTTTTCTACCAGACAGTTGGTTGGCCCTCTTGGATGTCATCACCACGTTTTCTACCAGACAGTTGGTTGGCCCTCTTTGATGTCATCACTGCGTTCTCTATCAGACAGTTGGTTGGCCCTCTTGGATATCATCACCATGTTCTCTACCAGACAGTTGGTTGGTCCTCTTTGATGTCATCACTGCGTTCACTATCAGACAGTTGGTTGGCCCTCTTGGATGTCATCACTGCGTTCACTATCAGACAGTTGGTTGGCCCTCTTGGATGTCATCACTGCGTTCACTATCAGACAGTTGGTTGGCCCTCTTGGATATCATCACCATGTTCTCTACCAGACAGTTGGTTGGTCCTCTTTGATGTCATCACTGCGTTCACTATCAGACAGTTGGTTGGCCCTCTTGGATATCATCACCATGTTCTCTACCAGACAGTTGGTTGGTCCTCTTTGATGTCATCACTGCGTTCACTATCAGACAGTTGGTTGGCCCTCTTGGATGTCATCACTGCGTTCACTATCAGACAGTTGGTTGGCCCTCTTGGATGTCATCACTGCGTTCACTATCAGACAGTTGGTTGGCCCTCTTGGATATCATCACCATGTTCTCTACCAGACAGTTGGTTGGCCCTCTTGGATGTCACGTAAGTTGATACATTGCTATGTTTTCATTTTATGAAGTCCTTTTACGAAAAGTCCCATTGTACCCAACATCATTACCAGGGGGTGAAACTTTCACAAAGCGTCAACGGTGTGCTTAAGGACTACCAGGACGCCTCTGAGTGGTCTGGTAGGCTGTGGCCACGCCCCTGAGCGGTCTGGTAGGCTGTGGCCACGCCTCTGAGTGGTCTGGTAGGCTGTGGCCACGCCCCTGAGCGGTCTGGTAGGCTGTGGCCACGCCTCTGAGTGGTCTGGTAGGCTGTGGCCACGCCCCTGAGCGGTCTGGTAGGCTGTGGCCACGCCTCTGAGTGGTCTGGTAGGCTGTGGCCACGCCCCTGAGCGGCCTGGTAGGCTGTGGCCACGCCTCTGAGTGGTCTGGTAGGCTGTGGCCACGCCCCTGAGCGGTCTGGTAGGCTGTGGCCACGCCCCTGAGTGGTCTGGTAGGCTGTGGCCACGCCCCTGAGCGGTCTGGTAGGCTGTGGCCACGCCCCTGAGTGGTCTGGTAGGCTGTGGCCACGCCTCTGAGCGGTCTGGTAGGCTGTGGCCACGCCTCTGAGCGGTCTGGTAGGCTGTGGCCACGCCTCTGAGCGGTCTGGTAGGCTGTGGCCACGCCCCTGAGCGGTCTGGTAGGCTGTGGCCACGCCTCTGAGCGGTCTGGTAGGCTGTGGCCACGTCTCTGAGCGGTCTGGTAGGCTGTGGCCACGTCTCTGAACGGTCAGGTAGGCTGTGCAGTTTTCAGAAGGCTAGATTTAGGACCACGCCACACCACAGAGCGGGATGACAGGCTGTGTGAAGGCAAAAGTTCTGGAAGGCTGGCTGGATCAGGACGGGAGAGTTGATCGTAGTTCAGAGTTTTAAAATACAACAGAGCAGTTGACTGATGTAGCTGGCACGGTGACTGATGTAGCTGGCACGGTGACTGATGAAGCTGGCACGGTGACTGATGAAGCTGGCACGGTGACTGATGAAGCTGGCACGGTGACTTCTTGGTGACAGGGGCCAGTATTTTCACGTCCGGATGAAATGCATAAGATATGCATATTATTAGTACATTTGGATAGAAAACACTCTAAAACTGTTTGAATCATGTCTGTGAGTATAACAGAACCTATTTAGCAGGTGAAAACCCGAGGACAAACCATTGTTGTTTTTTTTTTGAGGTCACTCTCTTTTCAATGCGATTTCATTGGGAATCCAGATTTCTAAGGGACCTTCTTGCAGTTATATTTATTTAAAAATAGTCTGTATGATACATTTCTCATTACTGAAACAGAAGTTCTCTCTACCGCAACTGGCCTTAAATTGTAGCGGTAAATGAGAATGGTGTTGCTGAGGATGAGGAAACTTAGCATGTTTTGCTAACAATAGAGAAGACATGATGACTAAGCACATTTTTATACAAAGTACATAATTAGGCATTATTTAAGTATATTTTCATTGATTTAAAATGTTCTAACTTTTTTCTAATTGTGGAAAACTATCTGTAATGATAATCAATAGTGTCGTGTACGCAGTCTGACAAGAGAATGTTTAACTTTTTAACTGGAGAAATATAAAGATATCTGCTTACCTGGTAGCCATCTTGAAGGTAGTGGCAGATGTGTTGCTTCATTCAAAATCAAACTTTATTTAAAATTCTGTGTGTGTGTGTGTGTGTGTGTGAACAGTCCTTCAAATGTTGTGGAGGTGAGAACGTCAGTCAGGGATACTTCGATTTTCCACTATCTTTTCATTATTATTATTATTATACATAAATATTCAGTTATTAATTTCTGTCATTTGAAAACATCTAGTAGAACATCCATTAATTTTTTCCAGAATATTTTCATTGAAATTACTCTTTGTGCAAAGTAGAGAACACTATTTTTATTATGATATTTTGTTATATTACTAACTTCCATGTTTTACATTTAAAATCATTACTTGGTATTTGAATGGTTTCACGAGAATGACCCGGGTAGACCTACAGTAGCTACAGTCTGGGATCAGGCAATGATGGTCATTTCAATTATTCAACCATTGATTCTGTTCTTGGATAATATATTGTAGAAATATACACCAAGGTCATTCTTTGCCATGCTTCATTTTTAGGAGGATCAGAGAGTGACAGGGGTTTCAGCAGGATCAGGCAGCCAGGGAAGACCAGTCTGTGACAGAGGTGAGGTGAATTTTTACAAATAGAACACTTTATTCTCTGTGCATTAAACACTGGACAAGCTAGATGCTATTCTGACAAACCTCAAAAGTTGATTTGCAAACTGTATCAAGGGTTGATACAGGCTTTTCCCAATGACACCACATGTCGAACAAAAATGTGAGGTAGACCAGGTAGAAGCTGATGATGAGTAGATGCAGATGTTTGAATCCCCAGTCATGTTCATATCTCAGACATAAATTAATACAGTTTATGACCATCCCATAGAACGTGCTATATGCTGGGTTTCGATGACCATCCCATAGAACGTGCTATATGCTGGGTTTCGATGACCATCCCATAGAACGTGCTATATGCTGGGTTTCGATGACCATCCCATAGAACGTGCTATATGCTGGGTTTCGATGACCATCCCATAGAACGTGCTATATGCTGGGTTTCGATGACCATCCCATAGAACGTGCTATATGCTGGGTTTCGATGACCATCCCATAGAACGTGCTATATGCTGGGTTTCGATGACCATCCCATAGAACGTGCTATATGCTGGGTTTCGATTGACCATCCCATAGAACGTGCTATATGCTGGGTTTCGATGACCATCCCATAGAACGTGCTATATGCTGGGTTTCGATTACCATCCCATAGAACGTGCTATATGCTGGGTTTCGATGATGGCGCAGACAGACATGTCAGTATTTAAAAAATATTTGTGTTATTTCTTACATGATTAGCCAAGAATGTTTTTTTGTGTTACATACAGCCGGAAATAACTTTTGGATATCAGCGTGGTGGTAACTCTTCAGCATTACGACCATGAATACGACTTTCCCGAATTGGATCCTTTGTTCGTACCCTCCAGGGCAATTGAACTTATCCCAGAGGCTGCTCCAAGACGCCGCCGGCGGAGAAGCGGTATTCGAGGTGGATTTCTATTACTCGCTAATGTTCAGTCTCTGGACAATAAAGTAGACAAGCTCAGGATGAGGATCACCTTCCAGAGAAACATAAGGGATTGTAACATACTCTGTTTCACGGGAACATGGCTCTCTCGGGATATACTGTCCCCATCCATACAGCCAGCTGGGTTCTCAGTCCATCGCGCAGACAGGAATTAAGAACTCTCTGGGAAGAAGAAAGGCAGTAGTGTATGTTTCATGATTAACTACTGTGATTGTGACATACAGAAACTCAAGTCCTTTTGTTCACCCAACCTAGAATACCTCACAATCAAATGCCGACTGTATTACCTCCCAAGAGGTAGTCACAGCCATTTATATTCCCACGATGGCCCTCAAGGAACTGAGGCCGCATTTATTGTAGCTGAGGATTTTAACAAAGCAAATTTGAGGAAAACTCTACCGAAGTTCTATCAACACAATGACTGTAGTACTCGCGCTGGAAAAACACTCAACCACTGCTACTCCCCCTTCCGGGATGCCTACTAGGCCCTCCCCCGCCCTCCCTTCGGCAAATCGGGTCACAACTCTATTTTTGTCCTCCCTTCCTATAGGCAGAAGCTCAAACAGAAAGTACCCGTGCTTAAAGGTTGGTCACACCAGCGTTGATTAATCGGAATCCACGCTTCAAAACTGTTTTGATCAAACGGACTGGGATGTGTTCCGGTAGCCTCTGAGAATAACATTGACTTATACACGGACACAGTGACTGAGTTCATCAGGAAGTATATAGGGATGTTATTCCCACTGACTATTAAAACCTACCCAAAACAGAAACCGTGGATAGATGGCAGCATTCGAGCAAAACTGAAAACGTGAACCACCACATTTAACCATGGCAAAGTAACTGGGAATATGGTTGAATACAAGTCAGTGTAGTTATTATCTCCGAAAAGGCAATCAAACAGGCAAAATGTCAGTACAGAGACAGTGGAGTGGAAATTCAGCAGCTCAGACACGAGATGTATATGGTAGGGATTACAGACGTTCTACAGACAATCATGGATTACAAAGGAAAAACCAGCCATGTTGCAGACACTGAAGTCTTGCTCCGGGGCAAGCTAAAAACCTCAAATTGGGCGAATAAGGTGAACACAGTGCCTCCAAAGCGGCCAGACTCCCAAGGACTGTGGGCTCTCGTTCTCCGTGGCCGACGTGAGTAAGACATTTTAAGCGTGTTAACCCTCGCAAACGACATCCCTAGCCGCATCCTCAGAGCATGTGGAGACCAGCTGGCTGGAGCGTTTACGGACATATTCAATCTCTCCCTGTCCCAGTCTGCTGTCCCCACATGCTTCAAATTGTCCACCATTGTCCCTGTACCCAAGAAAGCAAAGGTAGCTGAGCTGAACGACTATCTTCAGTCATCATGAAGTGCTTTGAGACTAGTCAAGGATCATATCACCTCCACCCTACCTGACACCCTAGACCCACTCCAATTTGCTTACCGCCCAAATAGGTCCACAGACGATATAATCGCAATCGCATTGTCCTATCCCATCCGGACAAGAGGAATACCTATGTAAGAATGCTGTTCATTGACTATAGCTCAGCATTCAACACCATAGTACCCTCCAAGCTCATCATTAAGCTCAAGGGCCTGGGTCTGAACTCCACCCTGTGCAACTGGGTCCTGGACTTTCTGACGGGTCGCCCCGAGGTGGTGAAGGTAGGACACAACACCTTCACTTCGCTGATCCTCAACACGGGGGCCCCACAATGGTGCGTTCTGAGCCCTCTCCTGTACTCCCTGTTCACCCATGACTGCATGGACAAGCACGCCTCCAACTCAATCATCAAGTTTGCAGACGACTCAACAGTGGTAGGCCTGATTAGCAACAACGACGAGACGGCCTACAGGGAGGAGGTGAGGGCCCTTGGAGTGTGGTGTCAGGAAAATAACCTCTCCCTCAACAAAACGAAGGAGCTGATCGTGGACTTCAGGAAACAGCAGAGGGAGCACCCCCCTATCCATATCAACAGGACCGTAGTGGACAAGGTGGAAAGCTTCATTTTCCTCTGCGTACATATCTCTGACAATCAGTTTTTATGCGCCACTCTTTTTAGTGTTATGTTGTCAGAGGGTGTAAGGAGGCCATCGTAAAGGGGACATTTGGATTTAGAGGCCCAACCAGTGACCACCTCCTAGCAGAGGCCCAACCAGTGACCACCTCCTAGCAGAGGCCCAACCAGTGACCACCTCCTAGCAGAGGCCCAACCAGTGACCACCTCCTATAATACCCTCCTAGCAGAGGCCCAACCAGTGACCACCTCCTATAATACCCTCCTAGCAGAGGCCCAACCAGTGACCACCTCCTATAATACCCTCCTAGCAGAGGCCCAACCAGTGACCACCTCCTATAATACCCTCCTAGCAGAGGCCCAACCAGTGACCACCTCCTATAATACCCTCCTAGCAGAGGCCCAACCAGTGACCACCTCCTATAATACCCTCCTAGCAGAGGCCCAACCAGTGACCACCTCCTATAATACCCTTCTAGCAGAGGCCCAACCAGTGACCACATCCTATAATTACCCTCCTAGCAGAGGCCCAACCAGTGACCACATCCTATAATTACCCTCCTAGCAGAGGCCCAACCAGTGACCACCTAGCAGGGATAATACAGGGGCCTGAGGAGCTGTCAACAGCCGAACAGAAATGAACCCCAGAGGGCTGTCTTCATACCACCTCCTCAGTCATCTTAATTTCTACTCAGAGTTAATGATTTTTCAACATACTCACACCTACAATGGTGCTTTACTTGCAATGACTGTGATGTGGGTTTTGACCTTGCTTAGTTGAATGCATTTGACTAAGTCGTTCTGGTTAAGACTGTGATGGTGTAGGAATGCTGTAACATCTAACCTCTCTCTCTGGGTAGGTAGTGTCTGTCTGAATGGCTGTAACATTAACCTCTCTGTCTGGGTAGGTAGTGTCTGTCTGAATGGCTGTAACACCTCTCTTCTCTCTCTGTCTGGGTAGGTAGTGTCTGTCTGAATGGCTGTAACATCTAACCTCTCTGTCTGGGTAGGTAGTGTCTGTCTGAATGGCTGTAACACCTTTCTTCTCTCTCTGTCTGGGTAGGTAGTGTCTGTCTGAATGGCTGTAACATCTAACCTCTCTCTCTGGGTAGGTAGTGTCTGTCTGAATGGCTGTAACATCTAACCTCTCTGTCTGGGTAGGTAGTGTCTGTCTGAATGGCTGTAACATCTAACCTCTCTGTCTGGGTAGGTAGTGTCTGTCTGAATGGCTGTAACACCTTTCTTCTCTCTCTGTCTGGGTAGGTAGTGTCTGTCTGAATGGCTGTAACATCTGACCTCTCTGTCTGGGTAGGTAGTGTCTGTCTGAATGGCTATAACACTTCTCTCTCTGTCTGAGTAGGTAGTGTGTGTCTGAATGGCTGTAACACCTCTCTTCTCTCTCTGTCTGGGTAGGTAGTGTCTGAGGGTGGATGAGGTGGCAGCAGAACACAGGGTGATGGTGTAGCACTGGGTGACGGGCTGCCAGGGTGAGGAGGACAGGTGCGGTGCTAGCTGAGTGGAGTGGAGGGGCGTGGTGTGGGATGTGGCGCTGGACGACCCACCTGGACGGAGGGCCGCGGAGGGTGAACCATGCTGCCGTCTCCATGGGACACAAGGTGTACTCCTTCGGAGGGTACTGCTCTGGAGACGACTATGAGACGCTGAGACAGATAGATGTACATGTCTTCAACACAGGTAGGTTATTGTTATAGACCAAACAGAGCTCGATTATTAATGATATGACTGTCTAGGCTTAGTTCTAACTATGTCCCATGCATGCTAGTCTTTCCCTAAATTACCTCTGGTTCTCTCAACTTCAAATGGCCAGTCCTTTGATATTGAAATCTAACCACTTTCATCTTAAGATCTATAATTTTGCCCTCTGATGTCATGGTGACATCAGGATCTGTCGGTCATTATGAAGTAGTGTAGTTCTTCAGATGAGTGTGGAAGAAAGGAATGGGGAGTGGGGAATGGGGTCAGTAGGTATAGAAGAGCAGGACGTGGGGAATGGGGTCAGTAGGTATAGAAGAGCAGGACGTGGGGAATGGGGCCAGTAAGTATAGAAGAGCCGGCCGTGGGGAATGGGGTCAGTAGGTATAGAAGAGCAGGATGTGGGGAATGGGGTCAGTAGGTATAGAAGAGCGGGACGTGGGGAATGGGGTCAGTATGTATTGAAGTGGGGAATGGGGTCAGTAGGTATAGAAGAGCAGGACGTGGGGAATGGGGTCAGTAGGTATAGAAGAGCAGGACGTGGGGAATGGGGCCAGTAAGTATAGAAGAGCCGGCCGTGGGGAATGGGGTCAGTAGGTATAGAAGAGCAGGATGTGGGGAATGGGGTCAGTAGGTATAGAAGAGCGGGACGTGGGGAATGGGGTCAGTATGTATTGAAGTGGGGAATGGGGTCAGTAGGTATAGAAGAGCGGGAAGTGGGGAATGGGGTCAGTATGTATAGAAGAGCGGGATGTGGGGAATGGGGTCAGTAGGTATAGATGAGCCGGCCGTGGGGAATGGGGTCAGTAGGTATAGAAGAGCGGGACGTGGGGAATGGGGTCAGTTGGTATAGATTAGCGGGACGTGGGGAATGGGGTCAGTAGGTATAGAAGAGCGGGACGTGGGGAATGGGGTCAGTACGTATTGAAGTGGGGAATGGGGTCAGTAGGTATAGTAGAGCGGGACCTGGGGAACGGGGTCAGTAGGTATAGAAGAGCGGGATGTGGGGAATGGGGTCAGTAGGTATAGAAGAGCCGGCCGTGGGGAATGGGGTCAGTAGGTATAGAAGAGCCGGCCGTGGGGAATGGGGTCAGTAGGTATAGAAGAGCGGGACGTGGGGAATGGGGTCAGTGAGTATAGAAGAGCGGGACGTGGGGAATGGGGTCAGTGGGTATAGAAGAGCGGGACGTGGGGAATGGGGTCAGTAGGTATAGAAGAGCGGGACGTGGGGAATGGGGTCAGTTGGTATAGAAGAGCGGGACGTGGGGAATGGGGTCAGTAGGTATAGAAGAGCGGGACGTGGGGAATGGGGTCAGTAGGTATAGAAGAGCGGGACGTGGGGAATGGGGTCAGTAGGTATAGAAGAGCGGGACGTGGGGAATGGGGTCAGTAGGTATAGAAGAGCGGGACGTGGGGAATGGGGTCAGTAGGTATAGAAGAGCGGGACGTGGGGAATGGGGTCAGTAGGTATAGAAGAGCGGGACGTGGGGAATGGGGTCAGTAAGTATAGAAGAGCGGGACGTGGGGAATGGGGTCAGTAGGTATAGAAGAGCGGGACGTGGGGAATAGGGTCAGTAGGTTTAGAAGAGCGGGACGTGGGGAATGGGGTCAGTAATTATAGAAGAGCGGGACGTGGGGAATGGGGTCAGTAAGTATAGAAGAGCCGACCGTGGGGAATGGGGTCAGTACGTATAGAAGATCCGGAGGTCTAACCTCCAGCACCGCTCTTGGGTTCCACACCATCTAGTCCTAATCTGTTTCTAACCTTCGTCCGTCTGCCACACACTCACAGGTGTTTTTCAGCACAGCTGAATAAAGAGAACCTTCACTGCTTGACACTATTTGGGGTGTAATTTTCTCGCCGGAAGATACATTGGTTGGTAGAGCCTGCTGTCTGATCTAAAAATGAGTGAAGTCATGTTTTGTAGCATCAGTTATGTTCTTTTTTCAGGCTAGCAGAGAGTAGATATGGCTGTCCTTGTTCAATAGAGCCATTGGACTTGTCTCAACGATGTTGCTATCTGCCAGGACAATGTGGGATATGTAGGTTGACTCATTTTCCCTGGCTTTGTAAAGACTACAGCCTGACGGGAACCCTACTTCCTTGTTCCCACCCTCAAAGGCAGGCTTTTCAAAACGAGGGCGGTACTAGTTTCTACAGGGAGCTATCTGAGATGGTGAAAACATTACAATCAAATCAAATGTATTTATATAGCCCTTCGTACATCAGCTGATATCTCAAAGTGCTGTACAGAAACCCAGCCTAAAACCCCAAACAGCAAGCAATGCAGGTGTAGAAGCACGGTGGCTAGGAAAAACTCCCTAGAAAAGGCCAAAACCTAGGAAGAAACCTAGAGAGGAACCAGGCTATGTGGGGTGGCCAGTCCTCTTCTGGCTTTGCCGGGTGGAGATTATTAACAGAACATGACCAGCATGTTCAAATAATAATAAGGCAGAACAGTTGAAACTGGAGCAGCAGCACGGCCAGGTGGACTGGGGACAGCAAGGAGTCATCATGTCAGGTAGTCCTGGGGCATGGTCCTAGGGCTCAGGTCCTCCGAGAGAGAGAGAGAAAGAAAGAGTAGGACAGGAGTAGGACAGGAGAAGTACTCCAGATATAACAAACTGACCCTAGCCCCCGACACAAACTACTGCCGCATAAATACTGGAGGCTGAGACAGGAGGGGTCAGGAGACACTGGCTGCTTCTGATGATTCATCTTTCCAAGAAGAGCTAGATGACGAAACAGGTTTTGATTTTCTTTTACAAACAAACAATTAAGTTGTTTTGAAACTCCATTATAAAGATACTTTTGGTATGTGGACACCTGCTCCTCCAACATCTCATTCCAAAATCATGGGCGTTAATATGGAGTTCTTCTGGGAAGGCTTTCCACTAGATGTAGGAACATTGCTGCTATAACAGCCTCCACTCTTCTGGGAAGGCTTTCCACTAGATGTAGGAACATTGCTGCTATTACAGCCTCCACTCTTCTGGGAAGGCTTTCCACTAGATGTAGGAACATTGCTGCTATAACAGCCTCCACTCTTCTGGGAAGGCTTTCCACTAGATGTAGGAACATTGCTGCTATTACAGCCTCCACTCTTCTGGGAAGGCTTTCCACTAGATGTAGGAACATTGCTGCTATAACAGCCTCCACTCTTCTGGGAAGGCTTTCCACTAGATGTAGGAACATTGCTGCTATTACAGCCTCCACTCTTCTGGGAAGGCTTTCCACTAGATGTAGGAACATTGCTGCTATAACAGCCTCCACTCTTCTGGGAAGGCTTTCCACTAGATGTTGGAACATTGCTGCTATAACAGCCTCCACTCTTCTGGGAAGGCTTTCCACTAGATGTAGGAACATTGCTGCTATTACAGCCTCCACTCTTCTGGGAAGGCTTTCCACTAGATGTAGGAACATTGCTGCTATAACAGCCTTCACTCTTCTGGGAAGGCTTTCCACTAGATGTAGGAACATTGCTGTGGGGACTTGCTTCCATTCAGCCACAAGCATCAGTGAGGTCGGGTACTGATGTTGAGCGATTGGGCCTGGCTCGCAGTCGACGTTTCAATTCATCCTAAAGGTGTTCGTTGAGGTCAGGGCTCTGTGCAGGCCAGTCAAGTTCTTCCACACAGATCTCAACAAACCATTCCTGTATGGACTTCACTTTGCGCACGGGAGCATTGTCATTCTGAAACAGGAAAGGGCCTCTGCTAGGAAAGGACCTAGCCCCAATCGCAATACGAGTGTGTCTCTGTCGCAATACAAGTGTGTCTCTCTGTCGCAATACGAGTGTGTCTCTCTGTCGCAATACGAGTGTGTCTCTCTGTCGCAATAAAACACAGTAATCATATAACATTATTACACCACCATATATCCACAACACAAATTGTTCAATACCACTATACAACATCACAATATGTGCGTATGCATGTGTCTGTACGAGTTTGTGTGTCTCTCAGGTACCTGATCCTGCTGCATCAGGTTCCTGATGTGGAATAGAGTTCCATGTAGCCATGGCTCTATGTAGTACTGTGGATGTTACGAATCCCTTTTGGCCCGACAGTCTAGGGGTGATGGTGACGAGACCCGTAACATAACTCATGCAATTTATAATAGTGACAAAGTAAAAGTGAGAACGAAATAACCAGGACAACTGAAATCTACCGTCAAACTCAGGGTTTATTAGTAAACACATGGTAATGGGGGGGAGCAGGAAAAGGGGCTGAGCTGGACCCAAGGAAAGAAACATTAAGCATTCAAAAACACCCCTAAGCTAGACTAGCCTAATTTAACAACAGCTAACTAACTAACCAAAAATACAGTGGGTGGTCCGCCCAGTTCTAACTACTGTTAACAAAGTTTACCTACGGGTAGTGTATGCCCATGGGCGACTTGTCTTGGTTCCCCCTTTTCCCACCAGCAAACAAATACCATAACCAAAAACAATACTCACAGGTAAGGACAAAGTGATATGGAGGTGCTCAAACAAAAGATCGCTCTGTTTCACTCTCTCTTTATGTATTGAGCTATCTACAGACATATCATTTACAGAGAGCTTGAGCTCCAGAGCAAACAACTGACAGGGTTTTTAAACCAAGGGAAAGGAACTGTGATTGGGTAGGAAACAGGAGGAGGTGTGTCTTCTGATTGATGATTGGTGACTGATTGGGGAGTGATGATTTTCACCTGTGAGGGGAGAAGGAGAGAAAAGAACACAGGATACACACACACACACACACACACACACACAGGATACCTGTATCCATAACAGTGGAATAGAGTTCCATGTAGTCATGGCTCTATGTAGTACTGTGGAATAGAGTTCTATGTAGTCATGGCTCTATGTAGTACTGTGGAATAGAGTTCCATGTGGTCATGGCTCTATGTAGTACTGTGTGCCTCCCATAGTCTGTTCTGGACTCGGGGACTGTGAAGAGACCTCTGGGGGCATGTCTTGTGGGGTATGCATGGGTGTCTGAGCTGTGTGCCAGTAGTTTAGACAGACAGCTCAGTACATTCAGCTTGTCAACACCTCTTACAAAAATAAGTAGTGATGAAGTCAATCTCTCCTCCACTTTGAGCCAAGAGAGATTGACATGCATGACACTAGTGTGTCTCTGTAGTAATACTAGTGTGTTTCTGTAGTAATACTCGTGTCTCTGTAGTAATACTCATGTCTCTCTGTAGTAATACTCATGTCTCTCTGTAGTAATACTCGTGTCTCTCTGTAGTAATACTCGTGTCTCTCTGTAGTAATACTAATGTCTCTCTGTAGTAATACCTCGTGTGTCTCTCTATAGTAATTCTAGTGTCTCTCTGTAGTAATACTAGTGTCTCTGTAGTAATACTTGTGTGTCTCTGTAGTAATACTCGTCTCGGTCTCTTCTCTCTAGTGTCTCTGTTGTAATACTAGTGTCTCTGTTGTAATACTAGTGTCTCTGTAGTAATACGCGTGTGTCTCTGTAGTAATACTCGTGTGTCTGTAGTAATACTCGTGTCTCTGTAGTAATACTAGTGTCTCTGTAGTAATACTAGTGTCTCTGTAGTAATACTCGTGTCTCTCTCTGTAGTAATACTCGTGTCTCTCTGTAGTAATACTCCTCGGTCTCTTCTCTCTAGTTTCTCTGTAGTAATACTAGTGTGTCTCTGTAGTAATACTAGTGTCTCTCTGTAGTAATACTCGTCTCCTCTCTCTAGTTTCTCTCTAGTAATACTAGTGTCTCTCTGTAGTAATACTCGCGTCTCTCTGTAGTAGTACTAGTGTCTCTCTGTAGTAATACTCGTCTCAGTCTCCTCTCTAGTTTCTCTGTAGTGATACTAGTGTGTCTCTGTAGTAATACTAGTGTCTCTTTGTAGTAATACTATGGTCTCTCTGTAGTAATACTAGTGTCTCTCTGTAGTAATATTAGTGTCTCTCTGTAGTAATACTTGTGTCTCTGTAGTAATACTATGGTCTCTCTGTAGTAATACTCGTCTCGCTCTCCTCTCTCTAGTTTCTCTGTAGTAATACTCGCGTCTCTCTGTAGTAATACTAGTGTCTCTCTGTAGTAATACTCGTCTCAGTCTCCTCTCTCTAGTTTCTCTGTAGTAATACTAGTGTCTCTCTGTAGTAATACTAGTGTCTCTCTGTAGTAATACTAGTGTCTCTCTGTAGTAATACTATGGTCTCTGTAGTAATACTCGTGTCTCTCTGTAGTAATACTCATCTCGCTCTCCTCTCTCTAGTTTCTCTGTAGTAATACTCGTGTCTCTGTAGTAATACTCGCGTCTCTCTGTAGTAATACTAGTGTCTCTCTGTAGTAATACTTGTCTCGCTCTCCTCTCTCTAGTTTCTCTGTAGTAATACTAGTGTCTCTCTGTATTAATACTATGGTCTCACTGTATTAATACTATGGTCTCACTGTATTAATACTATGGTCTCTCTGTAGTAATACTATGGTCTCTCTGTAGTAATACTATGGTCTCTCTGTAGTAATACTATGGTCTCTCTGTAGTAATACTATGGTCTCTCTGTAGTAATACTATGGTCTCTCTGTAGTAATACTCGTCTCAGTCTCCTCTCTCTAGTTTCTCTGTAGTAATACTAGTGTCTCTCTGTAGTAATACTATGGTCTCTGTAGTAATACTAGTGTCTCTCTGTAGTAATACTAGTGTCTCTCTGTAGTAATACTAGTGTCTCTCTGTAGTAATACTAGTGTCTCTCTGTAGTAATACTAGTGTCTCTCTGTAGTAATACTAGTGTCTCTCTGTAGTAATACTAGTGTCTCTCTCTGTAGTAATACTCATCTCCTCTCTCTAGTTTCTCTGTAGTAATACTAGTGTGTCTCTGTAGTAATACTACTGTGTCTCTGTAGTAATACTATGGTCTCTCTGTAGTAATACTCGTGTCTCTCTGTAGTAATACTCGTCTCGGTCTCCTCTCTCTAGTTTCTCTGCGGTGGATGAAGTTGCCTCCAGTGAGAACAGGTGGTAGGGAACATGCCAGGGATGTCCCCTACATGCGTTACGGTCACACAGCCGTGCTGCTGGACGATACCATCTACATCTGGGGGGGTCGTAACGACACGGAGGGGGCCTGCAACGTCCTCTATGCCTTCCACGTCAGTAAGTACACCTGATGGTTTGTGTTGTATGTCGGCTTGATTTGGAAGTGGAGAGACACCCATTGTTGGAAGGAATAAAGCAGACCAAGCTCTAACACCTGCCTGGCTAGCTATGTGGGTTAGATGTTTCCACTTGGTGTATCAACAGCTGCAGCATCTACAACAGTATCTCCTGGATAACATGCCTGTTTGGTCCCCAGACAATCACCGGTGGTTCACCCCTAAGATATCTGGGACGGTTCCGGGAGCGAGAGACGGCCACTCAGCCTGCATCCTGGGGAAGGCCATGTACATCTTTGGAGGGTATGAGCAGCTGGTAAGAATCCTTGACCTCTAACTCTGACCCGTGTGTCCTGGGTAAGCTCCTCTGTTTGTTTGGTGTTACCATGACATTCCCCTGTTCTCTTCTGTCTTCCAGGCTGACTGCTTCTCTAATGACATTCATAAGCTGGACACTACCACCATGGCCTGGTCACTAGTCAACGCAAGGGTGAGTTACCCAACCCTAACCTCTGACCATTTCACTTCCTGGGGGTCGGCGTTACTAGTCCAGTCTGAGATCATTTCACTTCCTGGGGGTTGGCGTTACCAGTCCAGTTTGAGACCATTTCACTTCCTGGGGTTGGCGTTACCAGTCCAGTTTGAGACCATTTCACTTCCTGGGGTTGGCGTTACCAGTCCAGTCTGAGATCATTTCACTTCCTGGGGTTGGCGTTACCAGTCCAGTTTGAGACCATTTCACTTCCTGGGGTTGGTGTTACCAGTCCAGTTTGAGACCATTTCACTTCCTGGGGGTTGGCGTTACCAGTCCAGTTTGAGACCATTTCACTTCCTGGGGTTGGCTTTACCAGTCCAGTTTGAGACCATTTCACTTCCTGGGGTTGGCGTTACCAGTCCAGTTTGAGACCATTTCACTTCCTGGGGTTGACGTTACCAGTCCAGTTTGAGACCATTTCACTTCCTGGGGTTGGCTTTACCAGTCCAGTTTGAGACCATTTCACTTCCTGGGGTTGGCGTTACCAGTCCAGTTTGAGACCATTTCACTTCCTGCGGTTGGCGTTACCAGTCCAGTTTGAGACCATTTCACTTCCTGGGGGTTGGCTTTACCAGTCCAGTTTGAGACCATTTCACTTCCTGGGGGTTGGCGTTACCAGTCCAGTTTGAGACCATTTCACTTCCTGGGGGTTGGCGTTACCAGTCCAGTTTGAGACCATTTCACTTCCTGGGGGTTGGTGTTACCAGTCCAGTTTGAGACCATTTCACTTCCTGGGGGTTGGCTTTACCAGTCCAGTTTGAGACCATTTCACTTCCTGGGGGTTGGCTTTACCAGTCCAGTTTGAGACCATTTCACTTCCTGGGGTTGGCGTTACCAGTCCAGTTTGAGACCATTTCACTTCCTGGGGGTTGGTGTTACCAGTCCAGTTTGAGACCATTTCACTTCCTGGGGGTTGGCTTTACCAGTCCAGTTTGAGACCATTTCACTTCCTGGGGGTTGGTGTTACCAGTCCAGTTTGAGACCATTTCACTTCCTGGGGGTTGGTGTTACCAGTCCAGTTTTATTGAGTGTACATAACAGAAAGGCCCTTAAACATCCTCTGGTAATCAGCCAAGAACTAAAAGGGAGAGAATTTTACACTACATTATATTGTTACCCTGCCCATACCTTGCCTGCTGAAAACGATATCACTACAGGGTGAAAACTGTAAAGTTTTATGTAGTGATATGGGAAAATTCTGAAGTTACATATTGCTGTTATTTTGGACAATATTATAATGAAGGAAATTATATATGCAACATGTACAATACAGCTGCCGCTTTCAAGGAGCTTATAAGAAATCCCGCTATGCCCTCAAATAAAAACATCAAACAGGCAAAGCATCAATACAGGATTAAGATTCAATCCTACTACACCGGCTCCGACGCTTGTCGGATGTGGCAGAGCTTGCAAACTATTACGGACTACAAAGGGAAGCACAGCCGCGAACTGCCCAGTGACACGAGCCTACCATACGAGCTAATTAACTTCTATTCTCGCTTCGAGGCAAATAACACTGAAGCATGCATGAGAGTATCAGCTGTTCTGGAAGACTGTGTGATCACGCTCTCCGTAGCCAATGTAAGTAAGACCTTTTAAACAGGTCAACATTCACAATGTCGCAGGGACAGACGGATTACCAGGTGTACCGCGAACATGAGCTAATATTCACTATTACTTCAATAGTCCCTCACACACCACTACCAGAGGTTCATCTTTGTGTTGTACATGTCATCAAACACTTTATGCAGGAATGTTTAATAACTTCTTGACGCTACCCATCCCGTTAGCGGGATAATTGTCATCAACAACCGCTAAATTGCAGAGCGCCACATTCAAATAATATTACTAAAAATATTTATATTCATGAAATCACAAGTGCAATATAGCAAAACACAGCTTAGCCTTTTGTTAATCCACCTGTCGTGTCAGATTTTGAAAATATGCTTTACGGCGAAAGCAATCCAAGCGTTTGTGAGTTTATCGATCACTAGACAAAACATTATGTACACCTAGCATCAAAGTAGCTTGGTCACGAAAATTAGAAAAGCAATAAAAATTAATCGCTTACTTTTTGATCTTTGGATGTTTTCACTCACGAGACTCCCAGTTACACAATAAATGTTCCTTTTGTTCCATAAAGATTATTTTATATCCAAAATACCTCAGTTTGTTTGGTGCGTTATGTTCAGAAATCCACAGGAAAGAGCGGTCACGACAACGCAGACGAAAATTCCAAATAGTAACCGTAATGTCCAAAGAAACATGTCAAATAATTTTTATAATCAATCCTCAGGTTGTTTTTAAAATATATAATCGATAATATATCACCGCAACTGTCTTTTTCAGTAGGAGAGGGAGAGACTATTGCTGCCCAAGCTCTGTTGTGCAAGCAAAACTCATGCAAACACCTGACACGATGTTATCTTTCTTGCTCATTTTTCAAAATAAAAGCCTGAAACTATGTCTAAAGACTGTTGACACCTTGAGGAAGCCGTAGGAAACGGAATTTGGTTTAAATCTCTTTAAATGGAGTGAAGGCAGGCTATGGAACATGGAGCTTTCAAAATAGAAGGCACTTCCTGGTTTGATTTTCCTCAGGTTTTCGCCTGCATTATCAGTTCTGTTATACTCACAGACAATATTTTGACAGTTTTGGAAGTGTTTTCTACCCTAATCTGTCAATTAAATGCATATTCTAGCATCTGTGCCTGAGAAATAGGCCATTTACTTTGGGAACGTTATTTTTCCAAACACAAAAATAGTGCCCCCTAACTGAAAGAGGTTAACTATGTATTTGACTTAGAGAGCTTGCACCTGGGCCTTCTTGTTCAGGTGATCACTGAATGACGAGGTAGGGAGACCAGGAAGACACTATGGAGGGTGTTGAAGGGGGCTAGTGTGGGAAGGGGGCTAGTGTGGGAAGGGGACTAGTGTTGAAGTTGGTCATTAATTAGGCTACCTTGTGTAGTTCATCTCCTGTATCAAACAGTTTGACATGAGATAGTTACATTCAGTTTAAAGATGCACTATGCAGAAATTAGTTTGTCTTATTTCAGTTTGTGACAAAACAAGAAAGTATAGTGTAGATCATGTTGTATCCCAGGAGGTCTACCTCGGGGGATGGTAATAGAGGTGAGGTACGTGAGGTGACGTTGGCTCCCTCTGCTGGGGATACGGGAACTTTACACCCTGACACGGACAGCTAAGTGGAGGTAATTAGAGGAAAGTGCCAACCAGCCGAGGCCAAATAAAAGGAGCACGATGGCACACCGCTGGAGAGAACGGGGAGAGACCGACACCAAGCAAAAGTAGAGAAGGACCGCGCCAAATCTTAGTGATTTTATTTTTTATTTTCTGTCTTTGTAAAGTTGTTTTTGCGGACTAAAACCTCCCTGTCTCTGTATCAATCTCTGCATGCTCAACCCAATACCCCACAGTTTACCACAATAATCTTATCTAAGCTACTGTGAAATATATTTTCCATATCCAAAAATATTGTATATTTATGTTTGAAATTGGTGTTCAAAATTGAAAGAAATTACGCAAAAACTAAACTTAAGAATGGGAACGGGAAGAATACACTGTAATTGGTGCCCATGGAACAGCTCTACAGCTTCTTAGACTGGCTTTCAATGAGGGACAGATCTATAACACACATTTCTATGTAAATTTGGTTGGTTGCCCAAAAAGTGACATTGCAGCTTTAAGAGCTTCAGAAATCAAGGTCGTAGTCAGTCACACATCTTGCTGTGGTGTGGCAGTGCACCTGAAATCTCTCCCCACTAGAGGGCACTGTTTATGTTCGGGTTAAGGATGTGCACAGTTATTCGAATATCCGAACGGATGTTAGTATTGTAATTGTTTTGTCACTAGCCACTGATCAACACACTACCCCATGTATTGTCAAAGTGGAGTTGTGTTTTTTGACATTTTTCCACATTAATTAAAAATGAAAGGCTGAAATGTCTTGAGTCGATGAGTATTCAACCCCTATCTTATGGCAAGCCTAAATAAGTTCAGGAGTCAAAATGGACTCGAGTCACATGTACTCACTCTGTATACAATAATAGTTTTTTATACGTGATTTTATGACTACCTCATCTCTGTTCCCCACACATACAATTAAATGTAACGTCCCTCAGTCGAGCAGTGAATTTCAAACACAGATTCAACCACAAAGACCTGGGAGGTTTTCTAATGTCTCGCAAAGAAGGGCACCTATTGGTAGATGGGTAAAAAAGCTGACATTGAATATCCCTTTGAGCATGGTGAAGTTATTAATTACACCTTTAGATGGTGTATCAATACACCCAGTCACTACAAAGATACAGGCATCCTTCTTAATTCAGTTGCTGGAGAGAAAGGAAACCGCTCAGGGATTTTCACCATGAGGCCAATGGTGACTTTAAAACAGTTACATAGTTTAATAGCTGTGATAAGAGAGAACTGAGGATGGATCAACAACATTGTAGTTACTCCACAATACTAACCTAAATGACAGAGTGAAAAGAAGGAAGTCTGTACAGAATACATATATTCCCAAAACTTGCATCCTGTTTGCAACAAGGCACTAAACTAGTACTGTAAAAAATGTGGTAAAGAAATTCACTTTTTGTTCTTAATGCAAAGTGTTTGGGGCAAATCCAATACAACACATTACTGAGTACCACTCTCCATATTTTCAAGCATAGTGGTGGCTGCATCATGTTATGGGTATGCTTGTAATTGTTAAGGACGGGGGAGTTTGTCAGGATAGAAAAAAAACTGAATGGAGCTAAGCCCTGGCAAAATTCTAAAGGATATTCTGGTTGTCTGCTTTCCACCAGACACTGGGAGATGAATTCTCCTGTCAGCAGGACAATATCAAAAAACTAGGCCAAATCTACACAGGAGCTGCTTACCAAGAAGACAGTGAATGGCCGAGTTACTGTTTTGACTTAAATCTGCTTGAAAATCTATGGCAAGACTTGAAAATGGCCTTCTAGCAATGATCAACAACCAATTTCACAGAGCTTGAAGAATTTTGAAAGTAACAATATTGTGCAATCCAGGTGTTCAAAGCTCTTAGAGACTTACCCAGAAAGACTCAGCTGTAATCTCTCTTTTAAAAAACATGTGAAAAAGGTCATTCAAATAACCAAATTCAACCTAGCTAATTTCCGATTTATACGAAATTGTTTGACTACAGAGGTAGCAAAACTACTTCAAATCTATGATACTCCCCCACTTAACATACTGCTTGACTAGTTTGGGCCCAAGCTTGCTGTACAACATTAAGACCTATTCAGTCTGTCCACAAACAGGCTCTCAAAGTGCTTGATAGGAAGCCCAATAGCCATCATCACTGTTACATCCTCAGAAAGCATGAGCTCCTGAGTTGGGAAAATCTTGTGCAATACACTGACGCATGTCTTGTATTCAAGATCCTAAATGGCCTGGCTCCCCCTCCACTAAGTATGTTTGTTAAACAGAAAACCCAAACAGATCCACATGGTCTACCATGAGAGGTGACTGTATAGTTCCCTTAATTCTTGACGCACCCATCCTGTTAGCGGGATCATTTTCATCAACACCCGCTGAATTGCAGCGCGCCAAATTCAAATTAAATTACTAAAAATATTTATATTCATGAAATCACAAGTGCAATCTAGCAAAACACATCTTAGCTTGTTAATCCACCTGGTGTGTCAGATTTCAATACAGCTTTTCGGTGAAAGCATAACAAGCGTTTATGTAAGAACATCTCAGTAGACAAAATATTACAAACAGCTAGCAGCCAAGTAGATTGGTCACGAAAGTCAGAAAAGCAATAAATTAAATCGCTTACCTTTTGATCTTTGGATGTTTGCACTCACGAGCTCCCAGTTACACAATAAATGTTCCTTTTGTTCCATAAAGATTATTTTTACATCCAAAATACCTCCATTTGTTTGGCACGTAATGTTCAGAAATCCACAGGCATTAGATATGTTGAAGGAGATTCTGTCCTCTATTCTAGGATAATCCTGCTTGTTGGAGGGACTTCTTCTCTGTCACCATCACCACTAACTCTCCTCCCCTCTCCGCCCTTCTCCTCTCCCCTGTCCGCCCCTCTTCCCTCTCTCCTCCCCTCTCCGCCCTTCTCCTCTCCCCTGTCCGCACCTCTTCCCTCTCTCCTCCCCTCTCCGCCCTTCTCCTCTCCCCTGTCCGCACCTCTTCCCTTTTCCCGCTCTTCTCTCCTCCCCTCTCTGCCCTTCTCCTCGCCCCTCTCCACCCTTCTCTCTCCTCTCTGCCCCTCTCTCCTCTTCTCTCTATCCCTCCCCTCTCCCCTCTTCCCCCCTCTCCTCTTCTCTCTCTCCTCTCTTCTCCATTATCTCCCTTCTCTCTTCCCCCCCTCTCCTCTTCTCTCTCTCCTCTCTTCTCCTCTATCCCCCCTCCCCTCTCTCTCTTCCCCCCTCTTCTCTCTCTCCTCTCTTCTCCTCTATCCCCCCTCCCCTCTATCTTTTCCCCCCTCCTCTCTCCTCTCCAGGGTACTCCAGCTCGTTGGAGGGACTTCCACTCTGCCACCATCATTGGCACTAAGATGTTTGTGTTTGGAGGCAGAGCAGATCGCTTCGGTCCGTTCCACTCTAGTAATGAGATCTACTGCAACAAGATAAAGGTGTTTGATACAGAGACCAACAGCTGGCTGAACACTGCTACTGCTCAGCTCCCACCAGAGGGACGACGTAGCCACTCAGCCTGTAAGAGACAGACAGACAGACACACAGACAGACGTTGCATTTTTCAACCTTTTAACTGTTATTATAGCATTTTGGCAGAGTTGATCTCTAAAGCACTTTCAGTTATGAACAGTGGCAATTAAAAGGCTCTAATGTCAATGCATTCATCATAAGATCAACAGAGAAGACTTTAATGTCAATGCATTCATTATAAGTTCAACAGAGAAGACTAATGTCAATGCATTCATTATTCAACAGAGAAGGGTAAAATTGTCCCGCTTTCTTACTTTTATGATGTCATTATGTTATATTGACTGCAGTTCTCTCCTCCATGACCTTTCAGACTTGCTGTCACATGGGGTGTGTTTATGTGTCTTTAGGGCCCCACTGTTCCTGTTGGGGTGTCTTTAGGGCCCCACTGTTCCTTTTGGTGTGTCTTTAGGGCCCCACTGTTCCTGTTGGGGTGTCTTTAGGGTCCCACGGCTCCTGTTGGGGTGTCTTTAGGGCCCCACTGCTCCTGTTGGTGTGTCTTTAGGGCCCCACTGTTCCTGTTGGGGTGTCTTTAGGGCCCCACTGTTCCTGTTGGGGTGTCTTTAGGGCCCCACTGTTCCTGTTGGGGTGTCTTGAGGGCCCCACTGTTCCTGTTGGGGTGTGTTTGTGTCTTTAGGGCCCCACTTCCTGTTGGGGTGTCTTTAGGAACTGTTCCTGTTGGGGTGTCTTTAGGGCCCCACTGTTCCTGTTGGGGTTTCATTAGGGCCCCACTGCTCTTGTTGGGGTGTGTTTAGGTCCCCACTTTTCCTGTTGGGTGTCTTTAGGGCCCCACTACTCCTGTTGGTGTGTCTTTAGGGCCCCACTACTCCTGTTGGGGTGTCTTTAGGGCCCCACTGTTCCTGTTGGGGTGTCTTTAGGGCCCCACTGTTCCAATTGTGGTGTGTGTTTGTGTCTTTAGGGCCCCACTGTTCCTGTTGAGGTGTCTTTAGGGCCCCACTGTTCCTGTTTCTGTGTCTTTAGGGTCCCACTGTTCCTGTTGGGGTGTGTTTGTGTCTTTAGGGCCCCACTGTTCCTGTTGGGGTGTGTTTAGGGCCCCATAGTTCCTGTTGGGGTGTCCCCACTGTTCCTGTTTCTGTGTCTTTAGGGCCCCACTGTTCCTGTTGGGGTGTGTTTGTGTCTTTAGGTTTCCACTTTTCCTGTTGGTGTGATCTCTAAAGCACTTTCAGTTATGAACAGTGGCAATTAAAAGGCTCTAATGTCAATGCATTCATCATAAGATCAACAGAGAAGACTTTAATGTCAATGCATTCATTATAAGTTCAACAGAGAAGACTAATGTCAATGCATTCATTATTCAACAGAGAAGGGTAAAATTGTCCCGCTTTCTTACTTTTATGATGTCATTATGTTATATTGACTGCAGTTCTCTCCTCCATGACCTTTCAGACTTGCTGTCACATGGGGTGTGTTTATGTGTCTTTAGGGCCCCACTGTTCCTGTTGGGGTGTCTTTAGGGCCCCACTGTTCCTGTTGGTGTGTCTTTAGGGCCCCACTGTTCCTGTTGGGGTGTCTTTAGGGTCCCACGGCTCCTGTTGGGGTGTCTTTAGGGCCCCACTGCTCCTGTTGGTGTGTCTTTAGGGCCCCACTGTTCCTGTTGGGGTGTCTTTAGAGCCCCACTGTTCCTGTTGGGGTGTCTATAAGGCCCCACTGCTCCTGTTGGGGTGTCTTTAGGGCCCAACGGCTCCTGTTGGGGTGTCTTTAGGGCCCCACTGTTCCTGTTGCGGTGTCTTTTGGGCCCCACAGCTCCTGTAGGGGTGTCTTTAGGGCCCCACTGTTCCTGTTGGGGTGTCTTTAGGGCCCAACGGCTCCTGTTGGGGTGTCTTTAGGGCTCCACTGTTCCTGTTTCTGTGTCTTTAGGGCCCCACTGTTCCTGTTTCATTGTCTTTAGGGCCCCACTGTTCCTGTTTCTGTGTCTTTAGGGCCCCACTGTTCCTGTTGGGGTGTGTTTGTGTCTTTAGGGCCCCACTGTTCCTGTTGGGGTGTGTTTGTGTCTTTAGGGTTCCACTTTTCATGTTGGTGTGTCTTTAGGGCCCCACTGTTCCTGTTGCGGTGTCTTTAGAGCCCCACTGTTCCTGTTACGGTGTCTTTAGGGCCCCACTGTTCCAGTTTCTGTGTCTTTAGGGCCCCACTGTTCCTGTTGGGGTGTGTTTGTGTCTTTAGGGTTCCACTTTTCATGTTGGTGTGTCTTTAGGGCCCCACTGTTCCTGTTGCGGTGTCTTTAGAGCCCCACTGTTCCTGTTACGGTGTCTTTAGGGCCCCACTGTTCCAGTTTCTGTGTCTTTAGGGCCCCACTGTTCCTGTTGGGGTGTGTTTGTGTCTTTAGGGTTCCACTTTTCATGTTGGTGTGTCTTTAGGGCCCCACTGTTCCTGTTGGGGTGTCTTTAGGGCCCCACTGTTCCTGTTTCTGTGTCTTTAGGGCCCCACTGTTCCTGTTGGGGTGTGTTTGTGTCTTTAGGGCCCCATTGTTCCTGTTGGAGTGTGTTTGTGTCTTTAGGGCCCCATTGTTCCTGTTGGGGTGTGTTTGTGTCTTTAGGGCCCCACTGTTCCTGTTGGGGTGTGTTTGTGTCTTTAGGGCCCCACTGTTCCTGTTGGGGTGTGTTTGTGTCTTTAGGGTTCCACTTTTCCTGTTGGTGTGTCTTTAGGGCTCCACTGTTCCTGTTGTGGTGTCTTTAGGGCCCCACTGCTCTTGTTGGGGTGTGTTTAGGGCCCCACTTTTCCTGTTGGGTTGTCTTGAGGGACCCACTACTCCTGTTGGTGTGTCTTTAGGGCCCCACTACTCCTGTTGGGGTGTCTTTAGGGCCCCACTGTTCCTGTTGGGGTGTCTTTAGGGCCCCACTGTTCCAATTGGGGTGTGTGTTTGTGTCTTTAGGGCCCCACTGTTCCTGTTGGGGTGTCTTTAGGGCCCCACTGTTCCTGTTGGGGTGTCTTTAGGGCCCCACTTTTCCTGTTGGGGTGTCTTTAGGGCCCCACTGTTCCTGTTGCAGTGTCTTTAGGGCCCCACTGTTCCTGTTGGGGTGTCTTTAGGGCCCAACGGCTCCTGTTCGGGTGTCTTTAGGGCCCCACTGTACCTGTTGGGGTGTCTTTAGGGCCCCACTTTTCTTGTTGGGTTGTGTTTGTGTCTTTAGGGCTCCACTGTTCCTGTTTCTGTGTCTTTAGGGCCCCACTGTTCCTGTTTCATTGTCTTTAGGGCCCCACTGTTCCTGTTTCTGTGTCTTTAGGGCCCCACTGTTCCTGTTGGGGCGTGTTTGTGTCTTTAGGGCCCCACTGTTCCTGTTGGGGTGTGTTTGTGTCTTTAGGGCCCCACTGTTCCTGTTGGGGTGTGTTTGTGTCTTTAGGGCCCCATTGTTCCTGTTGGGGTGTCTTTAGGGCCCCACTGTTCTTGTTTGGGTGTCTTTAGGGCCCCACTTTTCTTGTTGGGTTGTGTTTGTGTCTTTAGGGCTCCACTGTTCCTTTTTCTGTGTCTTTAGGGCCCCACTGTTCCTGTTTCATTGTCTTTAGGGCCCCACTGTTCCTGTTTCTGTGTCTTTAGGGCCCCATTGTTCCTGTTGGGGTGTGTTTGTGTCTTTAGGGCCACACTGTTCCTGTTGGGGTGTGTTTGTGTCTTTAGGGTTCCACTTTTCCTGTTGGTGTGTCTTTAGGGCCCAACTGTTCCTGTTGCGGTGTCTTTAGGGTTCCACTTTTCCTGTTGGTGTGTCTTTAGGGCCCCACTGTTCCTGTTGCTGTGTCTTTAGGGCCCCACTGTTCCTGTTGGGGTGTGTTTTTGTCTTTAGGGCCCCACTGTTCCTGTTGGGGTGTCTTTAGGGCCCCACTGTTCTTGTTGGGGTGTCTTTAGGGCCCCACTGTTCCTGTTGGGTTGTGTTTGTGTCTTTAGGGCTCCACTGTTCCTGTTTCTGTGTCTTTAGGGCCCCACTGTTCCTGTTTCATTGTCTTTAGGGCCCCACTGTTCCTTTTTCTGTGTCTTTAGGGCCCCACTGTTCCTGTTGGGGTGTGTTTGTGTCTTTAGGGCCCCATTGTTCCTGTTGGGGTGTGTTTGTGTCTTTAGGGCCCCACTGTTCCTGTTGGCGTGTGTTTGTGTCTTTAGGGCTCCACTGTTCCTGTTTCTGTGTCTTTAGGGCCCCACTGTTCCTGTTTCTGTGTCTTTAGGGCCCCACTGTTCCTGTTTCATTGTCTTTAGGGCCCCACTGTTTCTGTGTCTTTAGGGCCCCATTGTTTCTGTTGGGGTGTGTTTGTGTCTTTAGGGCCCCACTGTTTCTGTTGGGGTGTGTTTGTGTCTTTAGGGTTCCACTTTTCCTGTTGGTGTGTCTTTAGGGCCCCACTGTTCCTGTTGCGGTGTCTTTAGGGGCCCCACTGTTCCTGTTTCTGTGTCTTTAGGGCCCCACTGTTCCTGTTGGGGTGTCTTTAGGGCCCCACTGTTCCTGTGTAAGTGTGTTTGTGTCTTTAGGGCCCCACTGTTCCTGTTGGGGTGTGTTTGTGTCTTTAGGGCCCCACTGTTCCTGTTGGGGTGTCTTTAGGGCCCCACTGTTCTTGTTGGGGTGTGTTTGTGTCTTTAGGGCTCCACTGATCCTGTTGGGGTGTCTTTTGGGCCCCACTGTTCCTGTTGGGGTGTGTTTAGGGCCCCACTGTTCCTGTTTCTGTGTCTTTAGGGCCCCACTGTTCCTGTTGGGGTGTGTTTGTGTCTTTAGGGCCCCACTGTTCCTGTTGGGGTGTGTTTGTGTCTTTAGGGCCCCATAGTTCCTGTTGGGGTGTGTTTTACGTCTTTAGGGCCCCACTGTTCCTGTTGGGGTGTGTTTGTGTCTTTAGGGCCCCACTGTTCCTATTGGGGTGTGTTTGTGTCTTTAGGGCCCCACTATTCCTGTTGGGGTGTCTTTAGGGCCCCACTGTTCCTGTTGGGGTGTCTTTAGGGCCCCACTGTTCCTGTTGGGGTTTCTTTAGGGCCCCACTGTTCTTGTTGGGGTGTGTTTGTGTCTTTAGGGCTCCACTGATCCTGTTGGGGTGTCTTTTGGGCCCCACTGTTCCTGTTTGTGTCTTTAGGGCCCCACTACTCCTGTTGGGGTGTCTTTAGGGCCCCATTGTTCCTGTTGGGGTGTGTTTGTGTCTTTAGGGCCCCACTGTTCCTGTTGGGGTGTATTTAGGGCCCCTCTGTTCCTGTTGTGGTGTCTTTATGGCCCCACTGTTCCTGTTGGGGTGTCTTTAGGGCCCCACTGTTCCTGTTGGGGTGTCTTTAGGGCCCCACTTTTCTTGTTGGGGTGTGTTTGTGTCTTTAGAGCTCCACTGTTCCTGTTGGGGCGTCTTTAGGGCCCCACTGTTCCTGTTGGGGTGTCTTTAGGGCCCTACTATTCCTGTTGGGGTGTCTTTAGGGCCCCACTGTTCCTGTTGGGGTGTCTTTAGGGCCCTACTATTCCTGTTGGGGTGTCTTTAGAGCTCCACTGTTCCTGTTGGGGCGTCTTTAGGGCCCCACTGTTCCTGTTGGGGTGTCTTTAGGGCTCCACTACTCCTGTTGGGGTGTCTTTAGGGCCCCACTACTCCTGTTGGGGTGTCTTTTGTGCCCCACTGTTCCTGTTTCTGTGTCTTTAGGGCCCCACTGTTCCTTTATCATTGTCTTTAGGGCCCCACTGTTCCTGTTTCTGTGTCTTTAGGGCCCCACTGCTCAGCTCCCACCAGAGGGACGACGTAGCCACTCAGCCTGTAAGAGACAGACAGACAGACACACAGACAGACGTTGCATTTTTCAACCTTTTAACTGTTATTATAGCATTTTGGCAGAGTTGATCTCTAAAGCACTTTCAGTTATGAACAGTGGCAATTAAAAGGCTCTAATGTCAATGCATTCAGCATAAGATTAACAGAGAAGACTTTAATGTCAATGCATTCATTATAAGTTCAACAGAGAAGACTAATGTCAATGCATTCATTATTCAACAGAGAAGGGTAAAATTGTCCCGCTTTCTTACTTTTATGATGTCATTATGTTATATTGACTGCAGTTCTCTCCTCCATGACCTGTTCTTTCTTTCTTTAGGGCCCCACTGTTCTTGTTGGGGTGTGTTTGTGTCTTTAGGGCTCCACTGATCCTGTTGGGGTATCTTTTGGGCCCCATTGTTCCTGTTGGGGTGTCTTTAGGGCCCCACTGTTCCTGTTTCTGTGTCTTTAGGGCCCCACTGTTCCTGTTGGGGTGTGTTTGTGTCTTTAGGGCCCCACTGTTCCTGTTGGGGTGTGTTTGTGTCTTTAGGGCCCCATAGTTCCTGTTGGGGTGTGTTTTACGTCTTTAGGGCCCCATTGTTCCTGTTGGGGTGTTTTTGTGTCTTTAGGGCCCCACTGTTCCTGTTGGGTTGTCTTTAGGGCCCTACTGCTCCTGTTGGGGTGTCTTTAGGGCCCCACTGTTCCTGTTGGGGTGTCTTTAGGGCTCCACTACTCCGTTTGGGGTGTCTTTAGGGCCCCACTACTCCTGTTGGGGTGTCTTTTGTGCCCCACTGTTCCTGTTTCTGTGTCTTTAGGGCCCCACTGTTCCTTTATCATTGTCTTTAGGGCCCCACTGTTCCTGTTTCTGTGTCTTTAGGGCCCCACTGCTCAGCTCCCACCAGAGGGACGACGTAGCCACTCAGCCTGTAAGAGACAGACAGACAGACACACAGACAGACGTTGCATTTTTCAACCTTTTAACTGTTATTATAGCATTTTGGCAGAGTTGATCTCTAAAGCACTTTCAGTTATGAACAGTGGCAATTAAAAGGCTCTAATGTCAATGCATTCAGCATAAGATTAACAGAGAAGACTTTAATGTCAATGCATTCATTATAAGTTCAACAGAGAAGACTAATGTCAATGCATTCATTATTCAACAGAGAAGGGTAAAATTGTCCCGCTTTCTTACTTTTATGATGTCATTATGTTATATTGACTGCAGTTCTCTCCTCCATGACCTGTTCTTTCTTTCTTTAGGGCCCCACTGTTCTTGTTGGGGTGTGTTTGTGTCTTTAGGGCTCCACTGATCCTGTTGGGGTGTCTTTTGGGCCCCATTGTTCCTGTTGGGGTGTTTTTAGGGCCCCACTGTTCCTGTTTCTGTGTCTTTAGGACCCCACTGTTCCTGTTGGGGTGTGTTTGTGTCTTTAGGGCCCCACTGTTCCTGTTGGGGTGTGTTTGTGTCTTTGGGGCCCCATAGTTCCTGTTGGGGTGTGTTTTACGTCTTTAGGGCCCCACTGTTCCTGTTGGGGTGTGTTTGTGTCTTTAGGGCCCCACTATTCCTGTTGGGGTGTCTTTAGGGCCCCACTGTTCCTGTTGGGGTGTATTTAGGGCCTCACTGTTCCTGTTGGGGTTTCTTTAGGGCCCCACTGTTCTTGTTGGGGTGTGTTTGTGTCTTTAGGGCTCCACTGATCCTGTTGGGGTGTCTTTTTGGCCCCACTGTTCCTGTTTATGTGTCTTTAGGGCCCCACTACTGCTGTTGGGGTGTCTTTAGGGCCCCATTGTTCCTGTTGGGGTGTGTTTGTGTCTTTAGGGCCCCACTGTTCCTGTTGGGGTGTATTTAGGGCCCCTCTGTTCCTGTTGTGGTGTCTTTATGGCCCCACTGTTCCTGTTGGGGTGTCTTTAGGGCCCCACTATTCCTGTTGGGGTGTCTTTAGGGCCCCACTGTTCCTGTTGGGGTGTCTTGAGGGCCCCACTTTTCCTGTTGGGGTGTCTTTAGGGCCCCACTATTCCTGTTGGGGTGTCTTTAGGGCCCCACTGTTCCTGTTGGGGTGTCTTGAGGGCCCCACTTTTCCTGTTGGGGTGTCTTGAGGGCCCCACTGTTCCTGTTTATGTGTCTTTAGGGCCCCACTACTCCTGTTGGGGTGTCTTTAGGGCCCCACTGTTCCTGTTGGGGTGTCTTTAGGGCCCCATTGTTCCTGTTGGGGTGTTTTTGTGTCTTTAGGGCCCTACTGCTCCTGTTGGGGTGTCTTTAGGGCCCCACTGCTCCTTTTGGGGTGTCTTTAGGGCCCCACTGTTCCTGTTGGGGTGTCTTTAGGGCTCCAGTACTCCGGTTGGGGTGTCTTTAGGGCCCCACTACTCCTGTTGGGGTGTCTTTTGTGCCCCACTGTTCCTGTTTCTGTGTCTTTAGGGCCCCACTGTTCCTTTATCATTGTCTTTAGGGCCCCACTGTTCCTGTTTCTGTGTCTTTAGGGCCCCAATGTTCCTGTTGGGGTGTGTTTGTGTCTTCAGGGCCCCACTGTTCCTGTTGGGGTGTGTTTGTGTCTTTAGGGTTCCACTTTTCCTGTTGCTGTGTCTTTAGGGCCCCACTGTTCCTGTTTCTGTTACTTTAGGGCCCCACTGTTCCTGTTGGGGTGTCTTTAGGGCCCCACTGTTCCTGTTTCTGTGTCTTTAGGGCCCCTCTGTTCCTTTGGGGTGTGTTTGTGTCTTTAGGGCCCCACTGTTCCTGTTGGGGTGTGTTTGTGTCTTTAGGGCTCCACTGTTCCTGTTGGTCTGTCTTTAGGGCCCCACTGTTCCTGTTGGGGTGTGTTTGTGTCTTTAGGGCTCCACTGATCCTGTTGGGGTGTCTTTTGGGCCCCACTGTTCCTGTTGGGGTGTCTTTAGGGCCCCACTGTTTCTGTGTCTTTAGGGCCCCACTGTTCCTGTTGGGGTGTGTTTGTGTCTTTAGGGCACCACTGTTCCTGTTGGGGTGTGTTTGTGTCTTTAGGGCCCCACTGTTCTTGTTGGGGTGTGTTTGTGTCTTTAGGGCTCCACTGTTCCTGTTGTGGTGTCTTTAGGGCCCCACTGTTCCTGTTGGGGTGTCTTTAGGGCCCCACTATTCCTGTTGGGGTGTCTTTAGGGCCCCACTGTTCCTGTTGGGGTGTCTTTAGGGCCCCACTGTTCCTGTTGGGGTGTGTTTGTGTCTTTAGGGCTCCACTGATCCTGTTGGGGTGTCTTTTGGGCCCCACTGTTCCTGTTTGTGTATCTTTAGGGCCCCACTACTCCTGTTGGGGTGTCTTTAGGGCCCCATTGTTCCTGTTGGGGTGTGTTTGTGTCTTTCGGGCCCCACTCTTCCTGTTGGGGTGTCTTTAGGGCCCCATTGTTCCTGTTGGGGTGTCTTTAGGGCCCCACTGTTCCTGTTGGGGTGTCTTTAGGGCCCCACTGTTCCTGTTGGCGTTTCTTTAGGGCCCCACTGTTCCTGTTGGGGTGTCTTTAGGGCCCCACTATTCCTTTTGGGGTGTCTTTAGGGCCCCACTGTTCCTGTTGGGGTGTCTTTAGGGCCCCACTGTTTCTGTTGGGGTGTCTTTAGGGCCCCACTATTCCTGTTGGGGTGTCTTTAGGGCCCCACTGTTCCTGTTGGGGTGTCTTTAGGGCCCCACTGTTCCTGTTGGGGTGTCTTTACGGCCCCAGTGTTCTTGTTGGGGTGTGTTTAGGGCCCCACTGTTCCTGTTGGGGTGTGTTTGTGTCTTTAGGGCCCCACTGTTCCTGTTGGGGTGTGTTTGTGTCTTTAGGGCCCCATAGTTCCTGTTCGGGTGTGTTTTACGTCTTTAGGGCCCCACTGATCCAGTTGGGGTGTCTTTTGGGCCCCACTGTTCCTGTTTATGTGTCTTTAGGGCCCCACTACTCCTGTTGGGGTGTCTTTAGGGCCCCATTGTTCCTGTTGGGGTGTGTTTGTGTCTTTAGGGCCCCACTGTTCCTGTTGGGGTGTATTTAGGGCCCCTCTGTTCCTGTTGTGGTGTCTTTATGGCCCCACTGTTCCTGTTGGGGTGTCTTTAGGGCCCCACTGTTCCTGTTGGGGTTTCTTTAGGGCCCCACTTTTCTTGTTGGGGTGTGTTTGTGTCTTTAGAGCTCCACTGTTCCTGTTGGGGCGTCTTTAGGGCCCCACTGTTCCTGTTAGGGTGTCTTTAGGGCCCCACTATTCCTGTTGGGGTGTCTTTAGGGCCCCATTGTTCCTGTTGGGGTGTGTTTGTGTCTTTAGGGCCCCACTGTTCCTGTTGGGGTGTATTTAGGGCCCCACTGTTCCTTTTGGGGTGTCTTTAGGGCCCCACTGTTCCTGTTGGGGTGTCTTGAGGGCCCCACTTTTCCTGTTGGGGTGTCTTGAGGGCCCCACTGTTCCTGTTTATGTGTCTTTAGGGCCCCACTACTCCTGTTGGGGTGTCTTTAGGGCCCCACTGTTCCTGTTGGGGTGTCTTTAGGGCCCCATTGTTCCTGTTGGGGTGTTTTTGTGTCTTTAGGGCCCCACTACTCCTGTTGGGGTGTCTTTAGGGCCCCACTGTTCCTGTTGGTGTGTCTTTAGGGCCCCACTGCTCCTTTTGGGGTGTCTTTAGGGCCCCACTGTTCCTGTTGGGGTGTCTTTAGGGCCCCACTACTCCTGTTGGGGTGTCTTTTGTGCCCCACTGTTCCTGTTTCTGTGTCTTTAGGGCCCCACTGTTCCTTTATCATTGTCTTTAGGGCCCCAATGTTCTTGTTGGGGTGTGTTTGTGTCTTTAGGGCCCCACTGTTCCTGTTGGGGTGTGTTTGTGTCTTTAGGGTTCCACTTTTCCTGTTGCTGTGTCTTTAGGGCCCCACTGTTCCTGTTTCTGTGTCTTTAGGGCCCCACTGTTCCTGTTAGGGTGTCTTTAGGGCCCCACTGTTCCTGTTTCTGTGTCTTTAGGGCCCCTCTGTTCCTTTGGGGTGTGTTTTTGTCTTTAGGGCCCCACTGTTCCTGTTGGGGTGTGTTTGTGTCTTTAGGGCTCCACTGTTCCTGTTGGTCTGTCTTTAGGGCCCCACTGTTCCTGTTGGGGTGTGTTTGTGTCTTTAGGGCTCCACTGATCCTGTTGGGGTGTCTTTTGGGCCCCACTGTTCCTGTTGGGGTGTCTTTAGGGCCCCACTGTTTCTGTGTCTTTAGGGCCCCACTGTTCCTGTTGGGGTGTGTTTGTGTCTTTAGGGCACCACAGTTCCTGTTGGGGTGTGTTTGTGTCTTTAGGGCCCCACTGTTCTTGTTGGGGTGTGTTTGTGTCTTTAGGGCCCCACTGTTCCTGTTGGGGTGTCTTTAGGGCCCCACTATTCCTGTTGGGGTGTCTTTAGGGCCCCACTGTTCCTGTTGGGGTGTCTTTAGGTCCCCACTGTTCCTGTTGGGGTGTCTTTACGGCCCCAGTGTTCTTGTTGGGGTGTGTTTGTGTCTTTAGGGCTCCACTGATCCTGTTGGGGTGTCTTTTGGGCCCCACTGTTCCTGTTTGTGTGTCTTTAGGGCCCCACTACTCCTGTTGGGGTGTCTTTAGGGCCCCATTGTTCCTGTTGGGGTGTGTTTGTGTCTTTCGGGCTCCACTGATCCTGTTGGGGTGTCTTTTGGGCCCCACTGTTCCTGTTTGTGTGTCTTTAGGGCCCCACTGTTCCTGTTGGGGTGTCTTTAGGGCCCCACTGTTCCTGTTTCTGTGTCTTTAGGGCCCCTCTGTTCCTTTGGGGTGTGTTTGTGTCTTTAGGGCCCCACTGTTCCTGTTGGGGTGTGTTTGTGTCTTTAGGGCTCCACTGTTCCTGTTGGTCTGTCTTTAGGGCCCCACTGTTCCTGTTGGGGTGTGTTTGTGTCTTTAGGGCTCCACTGATCCTGTTGGGGTGTCTTTTGGGCCCCACTGTTCCTGTTGGGGTGTCTTTAGGGCCCCACTGTTTCTGTGTCTTTAGGGCCCCACTGTTCCTGTTGGGGTGTGTTTGTGTCTTTAGGGCCCCACTGTTCCTGTTTGTGTCTTTAGGGCCCCACTACTCCTGTTGGGGTGTCTTTAGGGCCCCACTGTTCCTGTTGGGGTGTCTTTAGGGCCCCACTGTTCCTGTTGGGGTTTCTTTAGGGCCCCACTGTTCCTGTTGGATTGTTTTTAGGGCCCCACTCCTCCTGTTGGGGTGTCTTTAGGGCCCCACTGTTCCTGTTGGGGTGTCTTTAGGGCCCCACTGCTCCTGTTGGGGTGTCTTTAGGGCCCCACTGCTCCTGTTGGGGTGTCTTTAGGGCCCCACTGTTCCTGTTGGGGTGTCTTTAGGGCCCCACTGTTCCTGTTGGGGTGTCTTTAGGGCCCCACTGTACCTGTTGAGGTTTGTTTGTGTCTTTAGGGTGGGTGGCTGTTTGACCTTGATACTTGTCATATGAATGAATATGTTTTTTAAACAGAAATACATTTCCCCTATATGTTCATGTTATATTCATTTTCCTGTTTCCTTTCCTCCAGTTTCCTACAACGGGGAGCTGTATATATTTGGGGGCTATAACGCTCGTCTGGACCGACACTTCAATGACCTCTGGAAGTTCAACCCAGGTGATCAACCGTTCTAAGAACATTCTCCATCCATTCTACGCTCTGAGGTTTGATAGGATACGTACGAGCTAGTGTTGTGTTGGTAGGATACGTACGAGCTTGTGTTGTGTTGGTAGGATACGTACGAGCTAGTGTTGTGTTGGTAGGATACGTACGAGCTAGTGTTGTGTTTGTAGGATACGTACGAGCTAGTGTTGTGTTGGTAGGATACGTACGAGCTAGTGTTGTATTGGTAGGATACGTACGAGCTAGTGTTGTGTTGGTAGGACAGGCAGGGAGCTAGTGTTGTGTTGGTAGGATACGTACGAGCTAGTGTTGTGTTGGTAGGATACGTACGAGCTAGTGTTGTGTTTGTAAGACCGGCAGGGAGCTAGTGTTGGGTTGGTAGGACAGGCAGGGAGCTAGTGTTGTTGGTAGGACAGGCAGGCAGGGAGCTAGTGTTGGGTTGGTAGGACAGGCAGGGAGCTAGTGTTGTGTTGGTAGGATACGTACGAGCTAGTGTTGTGTTGGTAGGACAGGCAGGGAGCTAGTGTTGTGTTGGTAGGATACGTACGAGCTAGTGTTGTGTTGGTAGGATACGTACGAGCTAGTGTTGTGTTTGTAGGACCGGCAGGGAGCTAGTGTTGGGTTGGTAGGACAGGCAGGGAGCTAGTGTTGTTGGTAGGACAGGCAGGCAGGGAGCTAATGTTGGGTTGGTAGGACAGGCAGGGAGCTAGTGTTGTGTTGGTAGGACAGGCAGGGAGCTAGTGTTGTGTTGGTAGGATACGTACGAGCTAGTGTTGTGTTGGTAGGACAGGCAGGGAGCTAGTGTTGGGTTGGTTGGACAGGCAGGGAGCTAGTGTTGTGTTGGTAGGATACGTACGAGCTAGTGTTGTGTTGGTAGGACAGGCAGGGAGCTAGTGTTGTGTTGGTAGGACAGGCAGGGAGCTAGTGTTGTGTTGGTAGGATACGTACGAGCTAGTGTTGTGTTGGTAGGATACGTACGAGCTAGTGTTGGGTTGGTAGGACAGGCAGGGAGGTAGTGTTGTGTTGGTAGGATACGTACGAGCTAGTGTTGGGTTGGTAGGACAGGCAGGGAGCTAGTGTTGTGTTGGTAGGACAGGCAGGGAGCTAGTGTTGTGTTGGTAGGATACGTACGAGCTAGTGTTGTGTTGGTAGGATACGTACGAGCTAGTGTTGTGTTGGTAGGATACGTACGAGCTAGTGTTGTGTTGGTAGGATACGTACGAGCTAGTGTTGTGTTGGTAGGACAGGCAGGGAGCTAGTTTTGTGTTGGTAGGATACGTACGAGCTAGTGTTGTGTTGGTAGGACAGGCAGGGAGCTAGTGTTGTGTTGGTAGGATACGTACGAGCTAGTGTTGTGTTGGTAGGATACGTACGAGCTAGTGTTGTGTTGGTAGGACAGGCAGGGAGCTAGTGTTGGGTTGGTAGGACAGGCAGGGAGCTAGTGTTGGGTTGGTAGGATACGTACGAGCTAGTGTTGTGTTGGTAGGATACGTACGAGCTAGTGTTGTGTTGGTAGGATACGTACGAGCTAGTGTTGTGTTGGTAGGATACGTACGAGCTAGTGTTGTGTTGGTAGGACAGGCAGGGAGCTAGTGTTGTGTTGGTAGGATACGTACGGGCTAGTGTTGTGTTGGTAGGACAGGCAGGGAGCTAGTGTTGTGTTTGTAGGACCGGCAGGGAGCTAGTGTTGGGTTGGTAGGACAGGCAGGGAGCTAGTGTTGTTGGTAGGACAGGCAGGCAGGGAGCTAATGTTGGGTTGGTAGGACAGGCAGGGAGCTAGTGTTGTGTTGGTAGGACAGGCAGGGAGCTAGTGTTGTGTTGGTAGGATACGTACGAGCTAGTGTTGTGTTGGTAGGACAGGCAGGGAGCTAGTGTTGGGTTGGTTGGACAGGCAGGGAGCTAGTGTTGTGTTGGTAGGATACGTACGAGCTAGTGTTGTGTTGGTAGGACAGGCAGGGAGCTAGTGTTGTGTTGGTAGGACAGGCAGGGAGCTAGTGTTGTGTTGGTAGGATACGTACGAGCTAGTGTTGTGTTGGTAGGATACGTACGAGCTAGTGTTGGGTTGGTAGGACAGGCAGGGAGGTAGTGTTGTGTTGGTAGGATACGTACGAGCTAGTGTTGGGTTGGTAGGACAGGCAGGGAGCTAGTGTTGTGTTGGTAGGACAGGCAGGGAGCTAGTGTTGTGTTGGTAGGATACGTACGAGCTAGTGTTGTGTTGGTAGGACAAGCAGGGAGCTAGTGTTGTGTTGGTAGGACAGGCAGGGAGCTAGTGTTGTGTTGGTAGGATACGTACGAGCTAGTGTTGTGTTGGTAGGACAGGCAGGGAGCTAGTGTTGTGTTGGTAGGACAGGCAGGGAGCTAGTGTTGAGTTGGTAGGACAGGCAGGGAGCTAGTGTTGGGTTGGTAGGATACGTACGAGCTAGTGTTGTGTTGTAGGATACGTACGAGCTAGTGTTGGGTTGGTAGGACAGGCAGGGAGCTAGTGTTGGGTTGGTAGGACAGGCAGGGAGCTAGTGTTGTGTTGGTAGGACAGGCAGGGAGCTAGTGTTGTGTTGGTAGGATACGTACGAGCTAGTGTTGTGTTGGTAGGATACGTACGAGCTAGTGTTGTGTTGGTAGGATACGTACGAGCTAGTGTTGTGTTGGTAGGATACGTACGAGCTAGTGTTGTGTTGGTAGGACAGGCAGGGAGCTAGTTTTGTGTTGGTAGGATACGTACGAGCTAGTGTTGTGTTGGTAGGACAGGCAGGGAGCTAGTGTTGTGTTGGTAGGATACGTACGAGCTAGTGTTGTGTTGGTAGGATACGTACGAGCTAGTGTTGTGTTGGTAGGACAGGCAGGGAGCTAGTGTTGGGTTGGTAGGACAGGCAGGGAGCTAGTGTTGGGTTGGTAGGATACGTACGAGCTAGTGTTGTGTTGGTAGGATACGTACGAGCTAGTGTTGTGTTGGTAGGATACGTACGAGCTAGTGTTGTGTTGGTAGGATACGTACGAGCTAGTGTTGTGTTGGTAGGACAGGCAGGGAGCTAGTGTTGTGTTGGTAGGATACGTACGGGCTAGTGTTGTGTTGGTAGGACAAGCAGGGAGCTAGTGTTGTGTTGGTAGGACAGGCAGGGAGCTAGTGTTGTGTTGGTAGGATACGTACGAGCTAGTGTTGTGTTGGTAGGACAGGCAGGGAGCTAGTGTTGTGTTGGTAGGACAGGCAGGGAGCTAGTGTTGAGTTGGTAGGACAGGCAGGGAGCTAGTGTTGGGTTGGTAGGATACGTACGAGCTAGTGTTGTGTTGTAGGATACGTACGAGCTAGTGTTGGGTTGGTAGGACAGGCAGGGAGCTAGTGTTGGGTTGGTAGGACAGGCAGGGAGCTAGTGTTGTGTTGGTAGGACAGGCAGGGAGCTAGTGTTGTGTTGGTAGGATACGTACGAGCTAGTGTTGTGTTGGTAGGATACGTACGAGCTAGTGTTGTGTTGGTAGGATACGTACGAGCTAGTGTTGTGTTGGTAGGACAGGCAGGGAGCTAGTTTTGTGTTGGTAGGATACGTACGCGCTAGTGTTGTGTTGGTAGGACAGGCAGGGAGCTAGTGTTGTGTTGGTAGGATACGTACGAGCTAGTGTTGTGTTGGTAGGATACGTACGAGCTAGTGTTGTGTTGGTAGGATACGTACGAGCTAGTGTTGTGTTGGTAGGACAGGCAGGGAGCTAGTTTTGTGTTGGTAGGATACGTACGAGCTAGTGTTGTGTTGGTAGGACAGGCAGGGAGCTAGTGTTGTGTTGGTAGGATACGTACGAGCTAGTGTTGTGTTGGTAGGATACGTACGAGCTAGTGTTGTGTTGGTAGGACAGGCAGGGAGCTAGTGTTGTGTTGGTAGGACAGGCAGGGAGCTAGTGTTGTGTTGGTAGGATACGTACGAGCTAGTGTTGTGTTGGTAGGACAGGCAGGGAGCTAGTGTTGGGTTGGTAGGACAGGCAGGGAGCTAGTGTTGTGTTGGTAGGACAGGCAGGGAGCTAGTGTTGTGTTGGTAGGATACGTACGAGCTAGTGTTGTGTTGGTAGGACAGGCAGGGAGCTAGTGTTGTGTTGGTAGGACAGGCAGGGAGCTAGTTTTGTGTTGGTAGGACAGGCAGGGAGCTAGTGTTGTGTTGGTAGGACAGGCAGGGAGCTAGTGTTGGGTTGATAGGACAGGCAGGGAGCTAGTGTTGGGTTGGTAGGACAGGCAGGGAGCTAGTGTTGGGTTGGTAGAGCAGGCAGGGAGCTAGTGCTGGATTGGTAAGACAGTCATATGGGTTGGTAGGACAGGCAGGGAGCTAGTGTTGGGTTGGTAGGACAGGCAGGGAGCTAGTGTTGGGTTGGTAGGACAGGCAGGGAGCTAGCATTGGGTTGGTAGGACAGTCATGTGAGTTGGGAGGACAGGCAGGGAGCTAGTGTTGGGTTGGTAGGATAGTCATGTGGGCTGGGAGGACAGTCATGTGGGTTGGGAGAGCAGGCAGGGAGCTAGTGTTGGGTTGGTAGGACAGTCATGTGGGTTGCTAGGACAGGCAGGGAGCTATTGTTGGGTTGGTTGGACAGGCAAGGACTGAACATCGCGGGCCTGGGTAGGGTAGGGACTGACCGTTTCGGGTCTGTGCACTGCTTTTGATCAGGGCCTGTAGTGATCTATAGGGGATATGGTGCCATTTGGGGCACTGTGTCACTGAGCCACCTATTCCCGCTGTTCTAAATCTGTCCACTAGATGGCAGCACAACCTCTCTGTTCAGGCCTTGATCTATGGCGCTGAAAGACCTGAACAGCTTGTTGCCATGGTGATGCCTTATAAGGGATGATTGAATACTGAGCAGCCACACAGTCACTGATCTATCTGCCACACAGAGTGGAGAGAGATAGAAAAAGAGGTTATGCTGTTTCTGATGTACAAAGTTCTATATTAATAAACTAATGTTGTCCTCCTGGCTGTAACCTCTCTCTCCGTCCTATCGTCCTCTTTGTCTGTTCTAAATAAAGGGACCAGATGAATATATTGAAGAGTTCAATAGAGACTAGATCAGGTTTATGTAACATTAACTACCTGAGGTTGTCTACTTCTAAATAGAGATACAACACAGCCACCTACCTACCTATTACCCATTACCTATTACCACCTACCTATTACCCATTACCTATTACCACCTACCCATGACCTATTACCACCTACCTATTACCCCATACCCATTACCTATTACCACCTACCTATTACCTATTGCCACCTACCTATTACCCCATCCCCGTTACCTATTACCACCTACCTATTACCCCATACCCATTACCTATTACCACCTACCTATTACCCCATTACCTATTACCACCTACCTATTACCCATTACCTATTACCCCATACCCATTACCTATTACCACCTACCTATTACCCATTACCTATTACCACCTACCCATTACCTATTGCCACCTACCTATTACCTATTACCCCATACCCGTTACCTATTACCACCTACATATTACCCATTACCTATTACCCCATACCCAAAATGTCAGTCTCTCGATGTGCAAAACTGATAGAGACATACCCCAAGCGACTTACAGCTGTAATCGCAGTAAAAGGTGGCGCTACAAAGTATTAACTTAAGGGGGCTGAATAATTTTGCACTCCCAATTTTTCAGTTTTTGATTTGTTAAAAAAGTTTGAAATATCCAATAAATGTCGTTCCACTTCATGATTGTGTCCCACTTGTTGTTGATTCTTCACAAAAAAATAAAGTTTTATATCTTTATGTTTGAAGCCTGAAATGTGGCAAAAGGTCGCAAAGTTCAAGGGGGCCGAATACTTTCGCAAGGCACTGTACATATGAGATGAGTAATGTACGGTTTGTAAACATTATATAAAATGGCATTGTTTAAAGTGACTAGTGATACATTTATTACATCCAATTTTTTATTATTAAAGTGGCTGGAGTTGAGTCAGTATGTTGGCAGCAGCCACTCAATGTTAGTGATGGCTGTTTAACAGTCTGATGGCCTTGAGATAGAAGCTGTTTTTAAGACTGTCGGTCCCAGCTTTGATGCACCTGTACTGACCTCGCCTTCTGGATGATAATAGGGTGAACAGGCAGTGGCTCGGGTGGTTGTTGTCCTTGATGATCTTTTTGGCCTTCCTGTGACATCGGGTGGTGTAGGTGTCCTGGAGGGCAGGTAGTTTGCCCCCGGTGATGCGTTGTGCAGACCTCACTTCCCTCTGGAGAGCCTTACGGTTGTGGGCGGAGCAGTTGCCGTACCAGGCGGTGATACAGCCCGACAGGATGCTCTCGATTGTGCATCTGTAAAAGTTTGAGAGGGTTTTAGATGACAAGACAAATTTATTCTGCCTACTTGTGCCTTCTTCACCACACTGTCTGTGTGGGTGGACCATTTCAGTTTGTCCGTGATGTGTACGCAGAGGAACTTAAAACTTACTACCCTCTCCACTGCTGTCCCATCGATGTGGATGGGGGCTGCTCCCTCTGCTGTTTCCTGAAGTCCACGCTCATCTCCTTTGTTTTGTTGACGTTGAGAGTGAGGTTATTTTCCTGACAACACACTCCAAGGGCCTTCACCTCCTTCCTGTAGGTCGCCTCGTCGTTGTTGCTAATCAGGCCTAACACTGTTGTGTCGTCTGCAAACTTGATGATCGAGTTGGAGGCGTGCTTGTCCATGCAGTCATGGGTGAACAGGGAGTACAGGAGGGGGCTGAGAACGCACCCTTGTGAGGCCCCAGTGTTGAGGATCAGCGAAGATGAAATGCCATGGTGTGGTGGATAAACATTATTTTTCTAACATGATTGTGTGTGTGTCCTCCAGAGGCGTTCTCATGGAAGAAGGTGGAGCCTCAGGGTAAAGGTCCGTGCCCCAGGAGGAGACAGTGCTGCTGCTTGGTGGGAGATCGTATCATCCTGTTTGGAGGAACCAGGTAAGATTCAGTAGTTTTTAGTACACATCATAGTAGTCTTTGGCGGTTTGTCATACAGACCTTGTGCCTTACTGGGATATTCAGTAATACTGGCACTGAACAGAAGGGGCGTTGTTTTCAAACCCCACTCATACTCTGTAATCTGAAGATTTAGTAATGCTAACAAGTACATGTAAATCCCCATAGAGAATGCTACCTAAATGCTAACGAGAGCATTGCAAACTTTTTCTACAGTCTCTGACCTAAAGTATTTGCAGGACAGACATCCCAGCTCATAAAGTTATACAAGTAACTAAAATATGCTACTCACTGTTTGCTCCATGCCCAAAACAAATAGTAGACAACATGGCTCTTTATCCAGGAGGGAATTTTCTGCTGTTACCAAGCAAATTATTTTGGGAAGAAGTGAACTAGTTACTAAATTAACAAACCAAATGCACAACGGCAGAGCATTTAGCACATTTTAGACAGTTAACTTAATAGTTATCAGATATCTAGCTGGCAAACATCTAGTTGTGCATTCCCTCCTGTAACTAGATCAGCTGGCACATGCTGCACAACTTTATTTTTTAGGTTTAAAAATAAAATGGAACCTTTTTATTTGACTCCCAAGGCTCTGGTCTCTCGTCGTTGTGCTTGTTAACAAACACCACATGTATGGGAACTACCAGTAAGATTCAAAATCAAACAGTATATGACAGGTGAAATGAAGAACACAACCCTTTTTCACTTAAAAAGTAGCTACAAATATTCACATTTATAAAAAATCTTTAAATAAATATTTTTAACAGCTCAGAGTCCCAGCCCCCATGTCTTCCAGCCCTGCTCAGCCCACCTCTGAACCCCACTGAGACCGCCTGATACTGGGGATAACAGCTCAGTCCCAGCCCCCATGTCTTCCAGCCCTGCTCAGCCCACCTCTGAACCCCACTGAGACCGCCTGATACTGGGGATAACAGCTCAGTCCCAGCCCCCATGTCTTCCAGCCCTGCTCAGCCCACCTCTGAACCCCACTGAGACAGCCTGATACTGGGGATAACAGCTCAGAGCCTTACCCTGCTGGAAAGGCCCGGCTACACTGACATCATTAGCTTTCACCTGCAGGAGAAAGTGTTTGATAAAATATTTTTATTAGAATGACTGGTGTTATTAGTCATGTAATGACTGTGGTGTTAGTAGTCATGTAATGACTGTGGTGTTATTAGTCATGTAATGACTGTGGTGTTAGTAGTCATGTAATGACTGTGGTGTTATTAGTCATGTAATGACTGTGGTGTTAGTAGTCATGTAATGACTGTGGTGTTAGTAGTCATGTAATGACTGTGGTGTTAGTAGTCATGTAATGACTGTGGTGTTATTAGTCACGTAATGACTGTGGTGTTAGTAGTCATGTAATGACTGTGGTGTTAGTAGTCATGTAATGACTGTGGTGTTAGTAGTCATGTAATGACTGTGGTGTTAGTAGTCATGTAATGACTGTGGTGTTAGTAGTCATGTAATGACTGTGGTGTTAGTAGTCATGTAATGACTGTGGTGTTAGTAGTCATGTAATGACTGTGGTGTTAGTAGTCATGTAATGACTGTGGTGTTAGTAGTCATGTAATGACTGTGGTGTTAGTAGTCATGTAATGACTGTGGTGTTAGTAGTCATGTAATGACTGTGGTGTTAGTAGTCATGTAATGACTGTGGTGTTAGTAGTCATGTAATGACTGTGGTGTTATTAGTCACGTAATGACTGTGGTGTTATTAGTCACGTAATGACTGTGGTGTTATTAGTCATGTAATGACTGTGGTGTTATTAGTCATGTAATGACTGTGGTGTTATTAGTCATGTAATGACTGGTGTTATTAGTCATGTAATGACTGGTGTTATTATATTGGCTGTGGTGTTATTAGTCATGTATTGACTGTGGTGTTATTAGTCATGTAATGACTGTGGTGTTATTAGTCATGTAATGTCTGGTGTTATTAGTCATGTAATGACTGTGGTGATATTAGTCATGTAATGACCGTGGTGATATTAATCATGTAATGACTGTGGTGTTATTAGTCATGTAATGACTGTGGTGTTATTAGTCATGTAATGACTGTGGTGTTATTAGTCATGTAATGACTGTGGTGTTATTAGTCATGTAATGACTGTGGTGTTATTAGTCATGTAATGACTGTGGTGATATTAGTCATGTATTGACTGTGGTGTTATTATATTGGCTGTGGTGTTATTAGTCATGTAATGACTGTGGTGATATTAGTCATGTAATGACTGTGGTGATATTAGTCATGTATTGACTGTGGTGTTATTAGTCATGTAATGACTGTGGTGATATTAGTCATGTAATGACTGGTGTTATTATATTGGCTGTGGTGTTATTAGTCATGTAATGACTGGTGTTATTAGTCATGTAATGACTGTGGTGATATTAGTCATGTATTGACTGTGGTGATATTAGTCATGTAATGACTGTGGTGTTATTAGTCATGTAATGACTGTGGTGATATTAGTCATGTAATGACTGGTGTTATTATATTGGCTGTGGTGTTATTAGTCATGTAATGACTGTGGTGATATTAGTCATGTATTGACTGTGGTGTTATTAGTCATGTAATGACTGGTGTTATTAGTCATGTGATGATTGCGTTCTGTGGGACTTCCCCTGGGATTTAGTTTGAAGGATAGTCTTACAGGAGTCATGATTTCCTGTCGTCAGGCAGCAGATAGGGAGGGGTCATGGTGTGGGTAAGATAGGGAAAACAAGCGTCTTTGTGATAGTCTGTTGTCTGACCAGGGGAGGAAATACAACACCTCTCGTCTCAGACAGACAGGCAGATGGGCTGATGTCCTGTGGTAGGATCCCTTTATCTATATATATCTACAGCCTACCGTTGTATCCACACACACCTACACATGTCCACACACACCTACACATGTCCACACACACCTACACATGTCCACACACACCTACACATGTCCACACACACCTACACATGTCCACACACACCTATACATGTCCACACACACCTACACATTTCCACACATATCCACACACACCTACACACATCCACACACACCTACACATATCCACACACACCTACACACATCCACACACACCTACACATATCCACACACACCTACACATATACACACAGACCTACACATATCCACACACACCTACACATTTCCACACGTATCCACACACACCTACACATATACACTCACACCTACACATTTTCACGCATATCCACACACACCTACACATATCCACACACACCTACACTAGAGGTCGACCGAATATGATTTTTCAACGCCGATACCTATACCGATTAGTCGGCTGATTTTAAAAAAAAAAATTATGTTATTTATTTATTTGTAATAATGACAATTTCAACAATACTGAATGAACACTTATTTTAACTTAATATATTACATCAATAAAATCAATTTAGCCTCAAATAAATAATGAAACATGTTCAATTTGGTTTAAATAATGCAAAAACAAAGTGTTGGAGAAGAAAGTAAAAGTGCAATATGTGCCATGTAAGAAAGCTAACGTTTAAGTTCCTTGCTCAGAACATGAGAACATATGAAAGCTGGTGGTTCCTTTTAACATGAGTCTTCAATTTTCCCAGTGACGTTTGAAACGATATTAGTGCATACCCCGCTAACTAGCTAGCCATTTCACATCGGTTACACCAGCCTCATCTCGGGAGTTGATAGGCTTGAAGTCATAAACAGCTCAATGCTTGAAGCACAACGAAGAGCTGCAGTCATACGCACGAAAGTGCAGTTTGAGTGAATGCTTACGAGCCTGCTGCTGCCTACCGCCGCTCAGTCAGACTGCTCTATCAAATCATAGACTTAGTTATAACATAATAACACGCAGAAATACGAGCCTTAGGTCATTAATATGGTCGAATACGGAAACTATCATCTCAAAAACAAGACGTTTATTCTTTCAGTGAAATACGGAACCGTTCCGTATTTTATCTAACGGGTGGCATTCATAAGTCTAAATATTCCTGTTACATTGCACAACCTTCAATGTTATGTCATAATTACGTAAAATTCTGGCAAATTAGGCAGCCCAAATTGTTGCATATACACTGACTCTGCGTGCAATGAATGCAAGAGAAGTGACACAATTTCACCTGGTTAATATTGCCTGCTAACCTGGATTTAAATATGCAGATTTAAAAATATATTCTTCTGTGTATTGATTTTAAGAAAGGCATTGATGTTTATGGTTAGGCACACATTGTTTTTTATAAGATAAGATTAATGGTAGCTAGCAACTTACCTTGGCTTACTGCATTCGTGTAACAGGCAGAGGCTCCTTGTGTAGTGCAATGAGAGGCAGGTGGTAAGAGCTTTGGACTAGTTAACTGTAAGGTTGCAAGATTGAATCCCCCGAGCTGACAAGGTGAAAATCTGTCGTTCTGCCCCTGAGCAAGGCAGTTAACCCACTGTTTCTAGGCCGTCATTGAAAATAAGAATGTGTTCTTAACTGATTTGTCTAGTTAAATAAAGATTAAATGAAGTAGTTAAAAAATACCGATTTCCGATTGTTATGAAAACTTGAAATCGGTCCTAATTAACACACACCTACACATATCCACACACACCTACACATATACACACAGCTGGGTGTCTGTTTGCCTCCCTGGCTGGCTGTCTGTCTGTCTGACTTCCAGGCTTTGTTTCTGTCCGTCTGTCTGTCTATTTGGGTGTTGTTTCCTGATACTGTAAAAATGAGTCTGATCCCTACAATACAACGTGGTCACCCACAGCTGATCCCTGATGAACTCTGAGCAAGGTGGTCACCCACAGATGATCCCTGATGAACTCTGAGCAAGGTGGTCACCCACAGCTGATCCCTGATGAACTCTGAGCAAGGTCCACAGATTGTCTGTTTAGTTACACTAAGACACTAGACCCACACACAGGTTCATATTAGGCTGGGCTGTTGTTGTTTACAATAAGACAATGGTTCCCAAACTGTTTCAATCAGGCCCCCATTCCATCATTGGGGAACATTTACAAGTTTCAGAGCTAAGTTGAAAGCCGGACCCTAAAAAACTCCCCGCCGACCACTCGCGCGCCCCCTAACCACTCGCGAGCCCCCGACCCCCCCTGCGCGCCCCCTGACCACTCGCCTGCCCCCCTCCCCCCCTGACCACTCGCGCGCCCCCCGACCACTCGCGCGCCCCCCGACCACTCGCGCGCCCCCCGACCACTCGCGCGCCCCCCGACCACTCGCGCGCCCCCCGACCACTCGCGCGCCCCCCGACCACTCGCCCGCCCCCTCCCCCCCCCGACCAATCTCTCGCCCCCTCAGTTTGGGAACCACTGCACTAAGACACTTAAGACCCACACTCAGGCTGAGGACCAAGTCATAACAGCAGCTGATTTACTTTCCCTCCTATTTAAACAGTGGAGAGGAGAAGTGTGCCCTGAGTCGGAGGTGTCCTCCCTGTGTCCATCTTTATTGTGACACCTTACCTGCTTAGATTTCACACAGGACATTGTGTGTTTATTGAAATACATGTGGGTATCTTATTCTTTGAGATGTATTACATGTTGATCATTTAGCCGTTATCTGTTATCCAGAGTGACATACAGTCAGTTCTGTTAACCAAGCTAGGATAGACAACCACATATCAGTCATTACCAGGAAATCAGAGCTAGTTACAAAAGAATCAAAATCAAATCAAATGTATTTCTATAGCCCTTCGTACATCAGCTGATATCTCAAAGTGCTGTACAGAAACCCAGCCTAAAACCCCAAACAGCAAGCAATGCAGGTGTAGAAGCACGGTGGCTAGGAAAAACTCCCTAGAAAGACAAGACAAGTGTTAGTGCCAGAAAGGGGATCAGTTGAACAACTGAATGCATTCAACCCAAATGTGTCTTCTGCATTTTCTGCAGAATGGCAGATTTTTCCACCTTGCCGGCTCTGGGATTTGAACCAGCGACCTTTGGGTTACTGGCCCAACACTCTTAACCACTAGGCTACCTACCTGTATGTCTGTGGAACGTCTATAAGCCAATGTGCTCTGTGTTTTGTGTTTATTTTCCTGGGGCTTAACTACTTTCAGAGTCATTAGGCAGCTATTAACCCCAGCTTTAACCCTAGCTTTAACCAGCTAAAGACTTATTTGTTTCTGTCTAAATTAAATAGACAAACGCCTGCTCGGCCCATCATGAATTACCCAGCAGACACCTTGCTTGTGTTCTTTATAACACTTCCGGATCCTAGGAAGCGTGGCAAGGAAACACTGTCAGATTTATGTGTGAGTGTGTTTGTGCGTAGGAGCGTGGCTAAGAAACACTGTGTAAATTTATGAGGACTCTTCTATACCACTATTGTTTATCTTTCAGTCTGAGCCAGACCAGAACACTGAATGATATTTATTTAAAACATTCTGTTGTATTTATTCACTCTTTATGATATTTACTTTACCTGCAGGAATTTGTTGGCCATTAATTTATTGTTTTAGTGAAGCACAATAAAAGGATTTAAGTCGTGGGCCCGCTGTGTTCTCACTGTGTTCAAAGGGTCAGCTATAGGACTGGACTAGAGGTGTTTGTCTGGGAAACTCTCACCTTAACTAACCCTATTAGAACCCTGTGTGGGAATTATTACAGCAATATAGACTGGGGGAAACTGGGTACACAACAGAGCAAAATGGATGTTCATTAGGTTGAAGCCCATTAGGGGCTGTATTTTTATTCACTATTGACTGTTGTTTTAACGTGTGCTTTAGGACAGCAACTTGGAATTAGTTCCCATTTATAAAGTGATTTAGTGCAGCAGTTTAACCTGGGTGTGTATGAGAAAGAGATCTGCCAGCAACACACAGTCTCTCTCTCTCACACACACACACTCCTCACCTCCACTTACTCCAGAGTAAACAGCCTGCTGAGCTGTAGAGAGGCAAGACATTCTGTCCTGATTTATGAGCTCAGGGAGCCTCCTCTCTGTGTCACACAGCGACACCCGAACCCTAACCCTCTGTTACCCCTCACTGGTCCTCTGGGGCTCTGGTTAACTCATCTACTCAAACAGGCAGCATGCATGAGTGACTCCACCTGCACAGACCTTAGCCTAGCAACACTAGCTCTATAGTCACTCTCTATGTCTAATATTACACTGTCTGATACTAGCTCCATAGTCACTCTGTCTAATAATACACTTTCTGATACTAGCTCTATAGTCACTCTGTTGTACTTTCTGATTTTTTATTTTTTATTTTACCTTTATTTTAGTCAGTTAAAAACACATTCTTATTTTCAATGACAGCCTTTTCAATCACTAGTGGGTTAACTGCCTGTTCAGGGGCAGAACGACAGATTTGTACCTTGTCAGCTCAGGGATTTGAACTTGCAACCTTCCGGTCACTAGTCCAACGCTCTAACCACTAGGCTACCCTGCCGCCCCATATGATACTAGCTCTATAGTCACTCTCTATGTCTGTTATACTAGCTCTATAGTCACTCTCTATGTCTGTTATACTAGCTCTATAGTCACTCTCTATCTATTGTTACATGTTCTAATACTAGCTCTATAGTCACTCTCTATGTCTGTTATACTAGCTCTATAGTCACTCTATCTATTGTTACATGTCCTAATACTAGCTCTATAGTCACTCTCTGTGTCTGTTATACTAGCTCTATAGTCACTCTCTATGTCTGTTATACTAGCTCTATAGTCACTCTCTATGTCTGTTATACTAGCTCTATAGTCACTCTCTATCTATTGTTACATGTTCTAATACTAGCTCTATAGTCACTCTCTATGTCTGTTATACTAGCTCTATAGTCACTCTCTCTGTCTTTTACATCCAGTCTGGTGAATGTCCAGCTATCTCCAGTCTGGTGAATGTCTAGCTACCTCCAGTCTGGTGAATGTCCAGCTACCTCCAGTCTGGTGAATGTCCAGCTACCTCCAGTCTGGTGTGGGTCTAGCTACCTCCTGTCTGGTGAATGTCCAGCTACCTCCAGTCTGGCAAAATGTCTTGCTACCTCCAGTCTGGTGTGGGTCCAGCTACCTCCAGTCTGGTGAATGTCCAGCTACCTCCAGTCTGGTGTGGGTCTAGCTACCTCCAGTCTGGTGAATGTCCAGCTACCTCCAGTCTGGTGAATGTCCAGCTACCTCCAGTCTGGTGAATGTCCAGCTACCTTCAGTCTGGTGTTGGTCTAGCTACCTCCAGTCTGGTGAATGTCCAGCTACCTCCAGTCTGGTGTGGGTCTTGAAGCCAGTTAATGATTCACTGGTACAGGCAGCACCTGCTGGACCCATGTAGTGTCAGTACACTGTGGCTCTCACTTTTGTCTGTGTGTCTGTCTGAAGTTGGGGACCGGACATCTTCAGATGGACAAGGTGTAAACCGGAACGTGACAGCTTGGCATGCTGCGAGCTGGGCCTGGCCCAATCAGACGCCTTGACTTGTTTTGTGTGTATATATTAGGGATGTTGCTGCTGGCTAACAGGCCTTCATTAACGAGTGAACAAACAGTAAAATGACGTGTCCAACAGAATATACTCTGCATGCATACAAGGAACATATTCAAATATACACTATCGTCATACAAGGAACAGATTCATATATACACTATCGTCATACAAGGAACATATTCATATATATACATATAAGGAACAGACATTTTTCATAAAGAGCTTAATGGAAACGGGCTGGGTATTGTTGCATATCGTCTTACAGTCAAGCAGCTGTCGCCTATTATTAGACATGCAGCTCCTGTAATGAAGCAGCTAATTAAACGTAATTTAAACATGTCAAATTGTCTGTAAAAGTCTGTTGGAAACAGTTCACCTGAGTGTTTCTGTAAAAGTCTGTTGGAAACAGTTCACCTGAGTGTTTCTGTAAAAGTCTGTTGGAAACAGTTCACCTGAGTGTTTCTGTAAAAGTCTGTTGGAAACAGTTCACCTGAGTGTTTCTGTAAAAGTCTGTTGGAAACAGTTCACCTGAGTGTTTCTGGAAAAGTCTGTTGGAAACAGTTCACCTGAGTGTTTCTGGAAAAGTCTGTTGGAAACAGTTCACCTGAGTGTTTCTGGAAAAGTCTGTTGGAAACAGTTCACCTGAGTGTTTCTGGAAAAGCCAGTTGGAAACAGTGTGTCTGTAAAAGCCAGTTGTAGACAGTTCACCTGAGTGTGTCTGTAAAAGCCAGTTGGAAACAGTTCACCTGAGTGTTTCATATGTGCCAGAGCTGAAAACCTCAAACGTAGAAAGACTGGGAACCTAATAGCAACAACTAGGATGGGTTGCCAATATGACTAGGATTGTACCTTTGGGCTTCTGGACAACGAAATAAAGTTGATATGAAAATCAATAGAACAGGAGAGAAATGCTGGTTAATGACATGAGGAAGTCTTTTATAAAATAATTACCCCCACATATCTATGGATGGATTTTGGCTAGGCTACTGTGAAGCAAGGTAAGACATGCCTCATTATCAGAAGTAAAGTAGTACGTTCAGCTTTCAAACAATGATACTGCCTAAAGCTCCCATTACATTATACTGCCTCAAGCTCCCATTACATTATACTGCCTCAAGTTCCCATTACATTATACTGCCTCAAAGCTCCCATTACATTGTACTGCTTCAAGCTCCCATTACATTATACTGCCTCAAGCTCTCATTACATTATACTGCCTCAAGCTCTCATTACATTATACTGCCTCAAGCTCTCATTACATTATACTGCCTCAAGCTCTCATTACATTATACTGCCTCAAGCTCTCATTACATTGTACTGCCTCAAACTCCCATTTTCACGATACTGCCTCAAGCTCCCATTTACACAATACTGCCTCAAGCTCCCATTTACTCGATACTGTCTCAAGCTCCCATTTACTCGATATTGCCTCAAACTCCCATTTACTCGATACTGCCTCAAGCTCCCATTTACTCGATACTGTCTCAAGCTCCCATTTACACAATACTGCCTCAAGCTCCCATTTACTCGATACTGCCTCAAGCTCCCATATACACAGTACTGCCTCAAACTCTCATTACGTTATACTGCCTCAAGCTCCCATTACGTAAAAAATACTGTGACTTACCAAGACAGTTAGTGGATTAAGTATCCTGAGATTAAGTATTTTTGGAACAGAGCATTCGTTTCCGTACTTCCGAGAACACAAACACTCGTGTGCGCTAGCTAGGGATGGAGAGAGACGGTTAGGGGCACAGTATAGGCAGGTCAGCCACCAGACAGACAGATCCGTGCACTAAGCCTATCTCAAATCAAATTATATTGGTCACACACACATGGTTAGCAGATGTTAATGTGAGTGTAGCGAAATGCTTTTGCTTCTAGTTCTGACAGTGCAGCAATATCAAACATGTAATCTAACAATTCCACAACTACCTAATACACACAGATCTAAGTAAAGGAATGAATAAGAATATGTGCATGTAAATATATGGTTGAGCAATAACAGAGCGGCATAGGCAATGTGCAATAAATGGTATAAAATACATTATATACATATGAGATGATTAATGCATTATTAAAGTGGCATTATTAAATTGACTAGTGTTCCATTTGTTAGAGTGTCCAATGATTTCAAGTCACTATGTTGGCAGCAGCCTCTCTGTGTTAGTGATGACTGTTTAACAGTCTGATGGCCTTGAGATAGAAGCTGTTTTTCAGTCTCTCGATCCGTGCTTTGATGCACCTGTACTGACCTCGCCTTCTGGATGATAATAGGGTGAACAGGCAGTGGCTCGGGTGGTTGTTGTCCTTGATGATCTTTTTGGCCTTCCTGTGACATCGGGTGGTGTAGGTGTCCTGGAGGGCAGGTAGTTTGCCCCCGGTGATGCGTTGTGCAGACCTCACTACCCTCTGTAGAGCCTTATGGTTGTGGGCGGAGCATTTGCCGTACCAGGCGGTGATACAGCCCGACAGGATGCTCTCGATTGTGCATCTGTAGAAGTTTGTCAGTGTTTTTGGTGACAAGACACATTTCTTCAGTCTCCTGAGGTTGAAGTGGCGCTGCTGCGCCTTCTTCACCACACTGTCTGTGTTGGTGGACCAATTCAGTTTGTCTGTGATGTGTACGCCGAGGAATTTAAAACTTCCCACCTTCTCCACTACTGTCCCGTCAATGTGGATAGGGGGGTGCTCCCTCTGCTGTTTCCTGAAGTCCACGATCAACTCCTTTGTTTTGTTGACGTTGAGTGAGAGGTTGTTTTCCTGACACAACTATCTATCACTACAGGCAGGTCAGCCACCAGACAGACCGTCAGAGCCGTGCACTAGGCCCATCTAGTGCACAGAGGTTGTGCGTTCCCCAGAGGTTGTGCGTTCCCCAGAGGTTGTGCGTTCCCCAGAGGTTGTGCGTTCCCCGGAGGTTGTGCGTTCCCCGGAGGTTGTGCGTTCCCCAGAGGTTGTGCGTTCCCCAGAGGTTGTGCGTTCCCCAGAGGTTGTGCGTTCCCCAGAGGTTGTGCGTTCCCCAAAGGTTGTCGCCCCACCCTATCTGCTGTATGACCAATGAAACACTTTAACAAACTCCAGTTTCCAGCCGTCATCAGTTTTCTGTGCCTATAGTTGATGTATCTACCATCCTTCACAGTGTTTTAATTGGCTCATATGCATCACACAGAGAGTAAACAGCTCAGTAGCAGTCTTACGTGCTTCACTATGTTAAATTGACCTTTACTATGAATGACTGACTGAGAGGCTGATTGATGTTGTCTCTGCAGCTCCCCTCCATGCTCTCTCTGCCAGGCTGGAACAGGCCTGCTGCTATAGAATCCTACTGTCAGAAAGATCCGTCCTTACTTGGCCAGACACTGTTAGGACTGGGCGATATATCAAATTCCTTTGATTCATTTGAATCTGCAGTGCCTTCAGAAAGTATTCATACCCCTTGATTTATTCCACATTTTGTTGTTACAGCCTGAATTCAACATGGATTAAATTGATTTTTCTACGTACAATGTCCATAATGACAAAGTGAAAATATGGTTTTAGACATTTTTGCACATTTATTGAAAATGAAATATAGAAATACTGTATTCATACCCCTAAGTCAATAGTCAGTCTTTCTGGGTAAGTCTCTAAGAGTGATTACACCTGTGCGTCTTTCTGGGTTAGTCTCTAAGAGTGATTACAGCTGTGAGTCTTTCTGGGTAAGTCTCTAAGAGTGATTACAGCTGTGAGTCTTTCTAGGTAAGTCTCTAAGAGTGATTACAGCTGTGAGTCTTTCTGGGTTAGTCTCTAAGAGTGATTGCAGCTGTGAGTCTTTCTGGGTTAGTCTCTAAGAGTGATTACAGCTGTTAGTCTTTCTGGGTTAGTCTCTAAGAGTGATTGCAGCTGTGAGTCTTTCTGGGTTAGTCTCTAAGAGTGATTACAGCTGTGAGTCTTTCTGGGTAAGTCTCTAAGAGTGATTACAGCTGTGAGTCTTTCTGGGTTAGTCTCTAAGAGCTGTGAGTCTTTCTGGGTTAGTCTCTAAGAGCTGTGAGTCTTTCTGGGTTAGTCTCTAAGAGCTGTGAGTCTTTCTGGGTTAGTCTCTAAGAGCTTTCCACACCTGGATTGAACAATATTTGCACATTATTAAAACAAATTCTTCAAGCTTTGTAAAGTTGGTTGTAGATCATTCCTAGACAGCCATTTTTATGTCTTGCCATATATTTTCAAGGTGATTTAAGTCAAAACTGTTAATCAGCCACTAAGGAACATTCAATGTCTTCTTGGTAGGCAACTTCAGTGTACTCTTGAGTGGACAAACCATTAGGAACACCTTCCTACTATTGAGTTGTACCCCCTTCCCTTTACCTAGTCTATACAGGTCGATTTAGACTGAGTGGACAAAACATTAGGAACACCTTCCCTTTACCTAGTCTATACAGGTCGATTTACACTGAGTGGACAAAACATTAGGAACACCTTCCTACTATTGAGTTGTACCCCCTTTCCCTTCCCTTTACCTAGTCTATACAGGTCGATTTACACTGAGTGGACAAAACATTAGGAACACCTTCCTACTATTGAGTTGTACCCCCTTCCCTTTACCTAGTCTATACAGGTCGATTTACACTGAGTGGACAAAACATTAAGAACACCTTCCTACTATTGAGTTGTACCCCCTTTCCTTTACCTAGTCTATACAGGTCGATTTACACTGAGTGGACAAAACATTAGGAACACCTTCCTACTATTGAGTTGTACCCCCTTTCCCTTCCCTTTACCTAGTCTATACAGATCGATTTACACTGAGTGGACAAAACATTAGGAACACCTTCCTACTATTGAGTTGTACCCCCTTCCCTTTACCTAGTCTATACAAGTCGATTTACACTGAGTGGACAAAACATTAGGAACACCTTCCTACTATTCAGTTGTACCCCCTTCCCTTTACCTAGTCTATACAGGTCGATTTACACTGAGTGGACAAAACATTAGGAACACCTTCCTACTATTGAGTTGTACCCCCTTTCCTTTACCTAGTCTATACAGGTCGATTTACACTGAGTGGACAAAGCATTAGGAACACCTTCCTATTATTGAGTTGCACCCACTTTTGCCCTCAGAACTGCCTCAGGTCATCCGGACATGGACTTTACAAGGTGTCGAATGCGTTCCACAGGGATGATGGCCCATGTTGACTCCAATGCTTCACACAGTTGTGTCAAGTTAGCTGGATGTCTTTTGGGTGGTAGACCATTCTTTATACACACGGGAAACTGTTGAGTGTGAAAAACCCAGCAGTGTTGCCGTTTGTAACACAAACTGGTGCGCCTGGCACCTACTACCATGCCAAAGGCACTTACATTTTTTGTCTTGCCCATTCACCATCTGAATGGCACACATACACAATCCTTGTCTCAAGGCTTTAAAAAAAAAATCCTTGTTTAACCTGTCTCCTCCCCTTCATCTACACTGATTGAATTGGATTTAACAAGTGACATCAATAAGGATCATAACTATCTTGGCATTCACATGGTCAGTTTCCTGGAAAGAGCAAGTATTCCTAATGTTTTGTACACTCTGTGTATGTTTGGCCTTGTGTTGTATTGTCCTGTTGAAAGGTGAATTTGTCTCCCAGTGTCTGGTGGAAAGAAGACTGAAGCAGGTTTTCCTCTAGGATTTTGCCTGTGCTTATCTCCATTCTGTTTATTTTTATCCTAAAGAACTACCCAGTCCTTGCCGATGAAAAGCATACCCATAACATGATGTAGCCACCACCATGCTTGAAAATATGCAGAGTGGTACTAAGTGATGTGTTGGATTTGCCCCAAACATAACACTTCGTATTCAGGACATAAAGTTAATTTCTTTTTCCACGTTTTTGTAGTTTTAATTTAGTGGCTTATTGCAAACATAATGCATGTTTTGAAAATTCTTTATTCTGTACATTGTCCTTTAGGTTAGTATTTTGGCGTAACTACAATGTTGATCAGTTTTCTCTTATCACAGCCATTAAACTCTGTAACTGTTTTAAAGTCATCATTGGCCTCATGGTAAAATCCCTGAGCGGTTTCCTTTCTCTCCAGCAACTGAGTTAAGAAGGACGCCTGTATATTTGTAGTGACTGGGTGTATTGATACACCATCTAAAGTGTAATTAATAACTTCACAATGCCCAAAGAGATATTCATTGTATTTATTTTTGTATTTTTTTTACCCATCTACCAATAGGTGCCCTTTTTTCCAAGGCATTAGAAAACCTCCATGGTCTTTGTGGTTAAATCTGTGTTTGAAATTCACTGCTCGACTGAGGGACCTTACAGATAATTGTATGTTTGGGGTACAGAGATGAGGTAGTCATTCAAAAATCATGTTAAACACTATTGAACAAAGTGAGTCCATTCAACTGATGTGAATTGTTAAGCACATTTTTACTCCTGAACTTATTTAGCCTTGCCATAACAAAGAGGTTGAATACTTATTGACCAAAGACATTTCAGATTGTAATTGTTTATACATTTGTAAAAAAAAAATATATAAAAGCATAATTCCACTTTGGCGTTATATGGGGTATTGTGTGTAGGCCAGTGACACGCAATCTCAATTTAATCCATTTTAAATTCAGGCTGCAACACAACAAAATGTGGAAAAAGTTGAGGGGTTTGAAAACTTTCTGGAGGCACTGTATGTTTAAGGGCGATGTTCCAAATGCCCGTATCGCAAGAATCAAGGTTTTAATACATTTTTTTATCAGCGTTTTCTTTTTGGTCTTGTCTTCTGTGCTGTGTGCACCTTCCCTCTCGTACACAGACACCAAACCCCTCCCCGTGCCACTTACAACCACTACGACTAAATATCACCTCTCTGACAACAAGCAGTTTCAACTCCATCTTTGCATGTAAGGTTTGGTCCAACAGAATTGGTCATATGGAGATCTGACTAGACTAGGTGTAGTGGAGGAGGTCTGACTAGACTAGGTGTAGTGAAGGAGGTCTGACTAGACTAGGTGTAGTGGAGGAGGTCTGACTAGACTAGGTGTAGTGGAGGAGGTCTGACTAGACTAGGTGTAGTGGAGGAGGTCTGACTAGACTAGGTGTAGTGGAGGAGGTCTGACTAGACTAGGTGTAGTGGAGGAGGTCTGACTAGACTAGGTGTAGTGGAGGAGGTCTGACTAGACTAGGTGTAGTGGAGGAGGTCTGACTAGACTAGGTGTAGTGGAGGAGGTCTGACTAGACTAGGTGTAGTGGAGGAGGTCTGACTAGACTAGGTGTAGTGGAGGAGGTCTGGCTAGACTAGGTGTAGTGGAGGAGGTCTGACTAGACTAGGTGTAGTGGAGGAGGTCTGACTAGACTAGGTGTAGTGGAGGAGGTCTGACTAGACTAGGTGTAGTGGAGGAGGTCTGACTAGGTGTAGTGGAGGAGGTCTGACTAGACTAGGTGTAGTGGAGGAGGTCTGACTAGGTGTAGTGGAGGAGGTCTAACTAGACTAGGTGTAGTGGAGGAGGTCTGACTAGACTAGGTGTAGTGGAGGAGGTCTGACTAGACTAGGTGTAGTGGAGGAGGTCTGGCTAGACTAGGTGTAGTGGAGGAGGTCTGACTAGACTAGGTGTAGTGGAGGAGGTCTGACTAGACTAGGTGTAGTGGAGGAGGTCTGACTAGACTAGGTGAAGTGGAGGAGTTCTGAATAGACTAGGTGTAGTGGAGGAGGTCTGACTAGGTGTAGTGGAGGAGGTCTGACTAGGTGTAGTGGAGGAGGTCTGACTAGACTAGTTGTAGTGGAGGAGGTCTGACTAGACTAGGTGTAGTGGAGGAGGTCTGACTAGACTAGGTGTAGTGGAGGAGGTCTGACTAGACTAGGTGTAGTGGAGGAGGTCTGACTAGACTAGGTGTAGTGGAGGAGGTCTGACTAGACTAGGTGTAGTGGAGGAGGTCTGACTAGACTAGGTGTAGTGGAGGAGGTCTGACTAGACTAGGTGTAGTGGAGGAGGTCTGACTAGACTAGGTGTAGTGGAGGAGGTCTGACTAGACTAGGTGTAGTGGAGGAGGTCTGACTAGACTAGGTGTAGTGGAGGAGGTCTGACTAGACTACTTGTAGTGGAGGAGGTCTGACTAGACTAGGTGTAGTGGAGGAGGTCTGACTAGACTAGGTGTAGTGGAGGAGGTCTGACTAGACTAGGTGTAGTGGAGGAGGTCTGACTAGACTAGGTGTAGTGGAGGAGGTCTGACTAGACTAGGTGTAGTGGAGGAGGTCTGACTAGACTAGGTGTAGTGGAGGAGGTCTGACTAGACTAAGTGTAGTGGAGGAGGTCTAACTAGACTAGGTGTAGTGGAGGAGGTCTAACTAGACTAGGTGTAGTGGAGGAGGTCTGACTAGACTAGGTGTAGTGGAGGAGGTCTGGCTAGACTAGGTGTAGTGGAGGAGGTCTGACTAGACTAGGTGTAGTGGAGGAGGTCTGACTAGACTAGGTGTAGTGGAGGAGGTCTGACTAGACTAGGTGAAGTGGAGGAGTTCTGAATAGACTAGGTGTAGTGGAGGAGGTCTGACTAGGTGTAGTGGAGGAGGTCTGACTAGGTGTAGTGGAGGAGGTCTGACTAGACTAGGTGTAGTGGAGGAGGTCTGACTAGACTAGGTGTAGTGGAGGAGGTCTGACTAGACTAGGTGTAGTGGAGGAGGTCTGACTAGACTAGGTGTAGTGGAGGAGGTCTGACTAGACTAGGTGTAGTGGAGGAGGTCTGACTAGACTAGGTGTAGTGGAGGAGGTCTGACTAGACTAGGTGTAGTGGAGGCGGTCTGACTAGACTAGGTGTAGTGGAGGAGGTCTGACTAGACTACTTGTAGTGGAGGAGGTCTGACTAGACTAGGTGTAGTGGAGGAGGTCTGACTAGACTAGCTGTAGTGGAGGAGGTCTGACTAGACTAGGTGTAGTGGAGGAGGTCTGACTAGACTAGGTGTAGTGGAGGAGGTCTAACTAGACTAGGTGTAGTGGAGGAGGTCTGACTAGACTAGGTGTAGTGGAGGAGGTCTGACTAGACTAGGTGTAGTGGAGGAGGTCTGACTAGACTAGGTGTAGTGGAGGAGGTCTGACTAGACTAGGTGTAGTGGAGGAGGTCTAACTAGACTAGGTGTAGTGGGGGAGGTCTGACTAGACTAGGTGTAGTGGAGGAGGACTGACTAGATTAGGTGTAGTGAAGGAGGTCTGACTAGACTAGGTGTAGTGGAGGAGGACTGACTAGACTAGGTGTAGTGAAGGAGGTCTGACTAGGTGTAGTGGAGGAGGTTTGACTAGACTAGGTGTAGTGGAGGAGGTCTGACTAGCTGTAGTGGAGGAGGTCTGACTAGACTAGCTGTAGTGGAGGAGGTCTGACTAGACTAGGTGTAGTGGAGGAGGTCTGACTAGACTAGGTGTAGTGGAGGAGGTCTGACTAGACTAGGTGTAGTGGAGGAGGTCTGACTAGACTAGGTGTAGTGGAGGAGGTCTGACTAGACTAGGTGTAGTGGAGGAGGTCTGACTAGACTAGGTGTAGTGGAGGAGGTCTGACTAGACTAGGTGTAGTGGAGGAGGTCTGACTAGACTAGGTGTAGTGGAGGAGGTCTGACTAGACTAGGTGTAGTGGAGGAGGTCTGACTAGACTATGTGTAGTGGAGGAGGTCTGACTAGACTAGGTGTAGTGGAGGAGGTCTGACTAGACTAGGTGTAGTGGAGGAGGTCTGACTAGACTAGGTGTAGTGGAGGAGGTCTGACTAGACTAGGTGTAGTGGAGGAGGTCTGACTAGACTAGGTGTAGTGGAGGAGGTCTGACTAGACTAGGTGTAGTGGAGGAGGTCTGACTAGACTAGGTGTAGTGGAGGAGGTCTGACTAGGTGTAGTGGAGGAGGTCTAACTAGACTAGGTGTAGTGGAGGAGGTCTGACTAGACTAGGTGTAGTGGAGGAGGTCTGACTAGACTAGGTGTAGTGGAGGAGGTCTGACTAGGTGTAGTGGAGGAGGTCTGGCTAGACTAGGTGTAGTGGAGGAGGTCTGACTAGACTAGGTGTAGTGGAGGAGGTCTGACTAGACTAGGTGTAGTGGAGGAGGTCTGACTAGACTAGGTGTAGTGGAGGAGGTCTGACTAGACTAGGTGTAGTGGAGGAGGTCTGACTAGACTAGGTGTAGTGGAGGAGGTCTGACTAGGTGTAGTGGAGGAGGTCTAACTAGACTAGGTGTAGTGGAGGAGGTCTGACTAGACTAGGTGTAGTGGAGGAGGTCTGACTAGACTAGGTGTAGTGGAGGAGGTCTGACTAGGTGTAGTGGAGGAGGTCTGGCTAGACTAGGTGTAGTGGAGGAGGTCTGACTAGACTAGGTGTAGTGGAGGAGGTCTGACTAGGTGTAGTGGAGGAGGTCTAACTAGACTAGGTGTAGTGGAGGAGGTCTGACTAGACTAGGTGTAGTGGAGGAGGTCTGACTAGACTAGGTGTAGTGGAGGAGGTCTGACTAGGTGTAGTGGAGGAGGTCTGGCTAGACTAGGTGTAGTGGAGGAGGTCAGACTAGGTGTAGTGGAGGAGGTCTGACTAGGTGTAGTGGAGGAGGTCTGACTAGACTAGGTGTAGTGGAGGAGGTCTGACTAGACTAGCTGTAGTGGAGGAGGTCTGACTAGCTGTAGTGGAGGAGGTCTGACTAGACTAGGTGTAGTGGAGGAGGTCTGACTAGACTAGGTGTAGTGGAGGAGGTCTGACTAGACTAGGTGTAGTGGAGGAGGTCTGACTAGACTAGGTGTAGTGGAGGAGGTCTGACTAGACTAGGTGTAGTGGAGGAGGTCTGACTAGACTAGGTGTAGTGGAGGAGGTCTGACTAGACTAGGTGTAGTGGAGGAGGTCTGACTAGACTAGGTGTAGTGGAGGAGGTCTGACTAGGTGTAGTGGAGGAGGTCTAACTAGACTAGGTGTAGTGGAGGAGGTCTGACTAGACTAGGTGTAGTGGAGGAGGTCTGACTAGACTAGGTGTAGTGGAGGAGGTCTGACTAGACTAGGTGTAGTGGAGGAGGTCTGACTAGACTAGGTGTAGTGGAGGAGGTCTGACTAGGTGTAGTGGAGGAGGTCTAACTAGACTAGGTGTAGTGGAGGAGGTCTGACTAGACTAGGTGTAGTGGAGGAGGTCTGACTAGACTAGGTGTAGTGGAGGAGGTCTGACTAGGTGTAGTGGAGGAGGTCTGGCTAGACTAGGTGTAGTGGAGGAGGTCAGACTAGGTGTAGTGGAGGAGGTCTGACTAGGTGTAGTGGAGGAGGTCTGACTAGACTAGGTGTAGTGGAGGAGGTCTGACTAGACTAGCTGTAGTGGAGGAGGTCTGACTAGCTGTAGTGGAGGAGGTCTGACTAGACTAGGTGTAGTGGAGGAGGTCTGAATAGACTAGGTGTAGTGCAGGAGGTCTGACTAGACTAGGTGTAGTGCAGGAGGTCTGACTAGACTAGGTGTAGTGGAGGTCTGACTAGGTGTAGTGGAGGAGGTCTGACTAGACTATGTGTAGTGGAGGTCTGACTAGACTAGGTGTAGTGGAGGAGGTCTGACTAGACTAGGTGTAGTGGAGGAGGTCTGACTAGGTGTAGTGGAGGAGGTCTGACTAGGTGTAGTGGAGGAGGTCTGACTAGACTAGGTGTAGTGGAGGAGGTCTGGCTAGACTAGGTGAAGTGGAGGAGGTCTGGCTAGACTAGGTGTAGTGGAGGAGGTCTGACTAGACTAGGTGTAGTGGAGGAGGTCTGACTAGGTGTAGTGAAGGAGGTCTGACTAGGTGTAGTTTAGGAGGTCTGACTAGGTGTAGTGGAAGTTCCTGTGCCTGGGGTTTAATCCCCATTACCAAACCACAACCTCACCCTTAATCCTTGGCATTTAATCTGTACAGAACCTCCCAGTCTGCTGAAGGTTGTTCTGACAGGGTGTTTGGTTGAGCTGCAGGTACCAGAGCTGTTCAGGGTTAGTGTATCAGATATGTCAGAATGTGTTGCTGCCACCAAACCGCTTTACTGGCTGGTAGAGCTACTAGTCCAGCTGCATATAAGTCTATTATCTCTGTGTTCTACATCAGGGTTCATAGGGCAGACTAACGCCAAGGCTTTGAGATGGGCCAGAGAAGAGGAATAGCTACCTCACCCCAAGGCATTGAGATGGGCCATGCCATATTGTCTGTACTCCTGAAGGTCAGAGGTTTCTCCATAGTCAAACCCTCCCAAACACACTCCCTGAGATGCAGCCTGTCATATGGAAGAGATGACCCAGCAGGATATGGGGCGGTCAGCACATGGATGTTCAGAACCTGGTCAGGACCTCAGGTCACTGTGGTCAGCACAGAGCAGTGTCCGGCGTCGTGGCTGAGAGACTGTCATTTACTCTTCAAATCTTCAACATGTCCTCTGTTCCCAAACCCACCTTATCTGTAACCCTTTATCCCACTACCTGGTTGTATACAGAGGCTTTGGGGGTTGAGTGTTACACATAAACACATGTGATGTGTGTAGTCTTGTCTCCCTTTCTGTCACAACAAATTAGGCAGTGATAAAACTGAAGAAGAGATTTAATGTTAGACTGAAGAACAATAGTCTAGTATGATCCCAGTTGAGCTGTTTGGATGGACACTATCTCTCCCAGATAACTGTCTCTCACCTCCAGAGCAGACTAGGACTGAAGTCTGTCTCACCTCCAGAGCAGGACTGAAGTCTGTCTCACCTCCAGAGCAGAGTAGGACTGACGTCTGTCTCACCTCCAGAGCAGAGTAGGACTGACGTCTGTCTCACCTCCAGAGTAGGACTGAAGTCTGTCTCACCTCCAGAGCAAAGCAGGACTGAAGTCTGTCTCACCTCCAGAGTAGGACTGAAGTCTGTCTCACCTCCAGAGCAGAGTAGGATTGAAGTCTGTCTCACCTCCAGAGCAGAGTAGGACTGAAGTCTGTCTCACCTCCAGAGCAGAGTAGGACTGAAGTCTGTCTCACCTCCAGAGCAGAGTAGGACTGACGTCTGTCTCACCTCCAGAGTAGGACTGAAGTCTGTCTCACCTCCAGAGCAAAGCAGGACTGAAGTCTGTCTCACCTCCAGAGCAAAGCAGGACTGAAGTCTGTCTCACCTCCAGAGTAGGACTGAAGTCTGTCTCACCTCCAGAGCAGAGTAAGATTGAAGTCTGTCTCACCTCCAGAGCAAAGCAGGACTGAAGTCTGTCTCACCTCCAGAGTAGGACTGAAGTCTGTCTCACCTCCAGAGCAGAGTAGGATTGAAGTCTGTCTCACCTCCAGAGCAGAGTAGGACTGAAGTCTGTCTCACCTCCAGAGCAGAGTAGGACTGAAGTCTGTCTCACCTCCAGAGCAGAGTAGGACTGAAGTCTGTCTCACCTCCAGAGCAGAGTAGGACTGAAGTCTGTCTCACCTCCAGAGCAGGACTGAAGTCTGTCTCACCTCCAGAGCACGACTGAAGTCTGCCTCACCTCCAGAGTAGGACTGAAGTCTGTCTCACCTCCAGAGTAGGACTGAAGTCTGTCTCACCTCCAGAGCAGGACTGAAGTCTGTCTCACCTCCAGAGCAGGACTGAAGTCTGTCTCACCTCCAGAGCAGGACTGAAGTCTGTCTCACCTCCAGAGTAGGACTGAAGTCTGTCTCACCTCCAGAGTAGGACTGAAGTCTGCCTCACCTCCAGAGTAGGACTGAAGTCTGTCTCACCTAAACACATGAAGCAGACAGACCCGTAACAACTGATTTGAGTCTAGTCAGCCACTACAGTCTAGTCAGCCACTACAGTCTAGTCAGCCACTACAGTCTAGTCAGCCACTACAGTCTAGTCAGCCACTACAGTCTAGTCAGCCACTACAGCCTAGTCAGTCACTACAGTCTAGTCAGTCACTACAGTCTAGTCAGTCACTACAGTCTGGTCAGCCACTACAGTCTGGTCAGCCACTACAGTCTGGTCAGCCACTACAGTCTGGTCAGCCACTACAGTCTGGTCAGCCACTACAGTCTGGTCAGCCACTACAGTCTGGTCAGCCACTACAGTCTGGTCAGCCACTACAGTCTGGTCAGCCACTACAGTCTGGTCAGCCACTACAGTCTGGTCAGCCACTACAGTCTAGTCAGCCACTACAGTCTAGTCAGTCACTACAGTCTAGTCAGCCACTACAGTCTGGTCAGCCACTACAGTCTGGTCAGCCACTACAGTCTGGTCAGCCACTACAGTCTGGTCAGCCACTACAGTCTGGTCAGCCACTACAGTCTAGTCAGTCACTACAGTCTAGTCAGCCACTACTTAGCCACTACCCAGGATGGGGCACAGATGCATTGAAAGCTGCCTGAGATTCGGGCAATTAAGTTTATCTACACCCCCAGATTTAGATGAAATTGTGGTTACAATGTTTATGTTGTTGTATGAAGATAGAGGTAGTTTAGCAATCCAATGCTAACTAGCGTTAGCGCAGTAACTTGAAGTCTACAGCTAGGGTAGCGAATGTATGTTGTATCTCAGTTTCCCTTTAGATGGAGGAAATTAGCCCTGTAGAGGAATGGAATGATTCTCAGCGTTGGTTGCCCCACTTCAGGATCTGATTGGTTTGTGTGTGAGGTGGTGCCAGGATAGAGTAGACTTCAACATTAACTGTAGTCAGCACAGTGAGGACAGGACATTGCGATACTTAAATATTAACTTGCCGACTACCCCTGTTCCTCCTTATAGTGTTGTGGTGCCAGGTAGTATAGATACTAGACTGGTTAGGGCCTGTCTGTTCCTCTTTATAGTGTTGTGGTGCCAGGTAGAATAGATACTAGACTGGTTAAGGCCTGTCTGTTCCTCCTTATAGTGTTGTGGTGCCAGGTAGGATAGATACCAGACTGGTTAGGTTTAGTCACATAAAGGGTGTGACTTCAACTAAACCTGAGAGACCCCTTCACACCATGTTATAGAGACAAAGGCCCTACAACTAACCCAGAGAGACCCCTTCACACCAAGTTATAGAGACAAAGGCCCTACAACTAACCCAGAGAGAACCCTTCACACCATGTTATAGAGACAAAGGCCCTACAACTAACCCAGAGAGAACCCTTCACACCATGTTATAGAGACAAAGGCCCTACAACTAACCCAGAGGAACCTTGAAACAGCTCGAGAAAACACAATGTCGTCTATTGTTTGTGATTCCAACAACAACTTTCACATGTCCAACAACGAGGCTACTCTTTAGCAGATAAGGAAATGCCATCACACCTTCATGTGCTATGCCTTCATGAAGACAAGCCCCAGTGATGATCTATCCCTGGCCTGAACAAGCACTGGGAGTCTGTTATCGGCTGTATCCTCAGTCTTGGACGGATTTGATGTGAGACTGCTTCCTGCTTCATCCTCTGTCCACTTCCTGTTAAGCTGTGGACCTTCAGAATCATTACACTACTTCCTGTTCGTCCTTCAGAACCTTCTGTTCAGAGGAACTCATCATGCTACAATATGACTTCCTGTCAGACTCTTATCAGGAGGAACAGATACAGGCCCTAATGCTAACATCGTCTCACTGTGTGTCTCCCCCCTCTGTCTCTCTGGTGATCAGCCTAGTGTAACCCTATGAACTGCCGTTCTGCACAGTTTTCCATTTGTGTCAGAAATCTAATGTACTGAATGAGAGAGAGGAGCATGTCTGTTTACAGTGCAAATCTGATGTACTGAATGAGAGAGAGGGGCATGTCTGTTTACAGTGTAAATCTGATGTACTGAATGAGAGAGAGGAGCATGTCTGTTTACAGTGTAAATCTGCTGTACTGAATGAGAGAGAGGGCATGTCTGTTTACAGTGTAAATCTGCTGTACTGAATGAGAGAGAGGGGCATGTCTGTTTACAGTGCAAATCTGATGTACTGAATGAGAGAGAGGAGCATGTCTGTTTACAGTGCAAATCTGATGTACTGAATGAGAGAGAGGGGCATGTCTGTTTACAGTGTAAATCTGATGTACTGAATGAGAGAGAGGAGCATGTCTGTTTACAGTGTAAATCTGATGTACTGAATGAGAGAGAGGGGCATGTCTGTTTACAGTGTAAATCTGATGTACTGAATGAGAGAGAGGAGCATGTCTGTTTACAGTGCAAATCTGCCACGTTTTAACATCTCCAGCACCAAACCTGAAAACGGCGTGTTTCTATGAACTGTGGTTAAAAAGATCAGAAGAAAGGTCCTAAAATGCTTCTGCTGTGACATCACAGGGTAGGATTTACATTTCTAAAACTTTCTAGCCAGAGAGAGGGTGTTGTCTTTCTCCCCACGTCACCTCTAATCTCATTGTGTTTGAAAATCGCTGTAAGCTGCTGGGGGAGGTTGGTGGGGTGGTCAGGGTTAGGGGACCTACCAATGAGGGGGGGTGGGGGTAGTAGAAGATCTGGGTGGGGAGGGTAGAGTTGGTGCGTAATGAGTTCCCCAGCTGGCCCCCTGGGACCTGTGGGCTCGTGCTCCGTTCCTCTCCTGGACGCTTTAAATCCACAAACTGTTTATTTAGTCAAGATTAGGAACGTAAAACCTTACAACATCCTGGGAACGCGGAGAGAGATGGATAATGATGGAGTAAGTAATGAAAATGAATGGAGAGAGCGAAAGGAAGAGATGGGAAAACAGAAGGAAGAGGGATAGTGAAATTCACCTTCTACAGGATGTCATTCAACAAATGGATGTTATTGTAATTAAGTGATAACTGTTTTCCTCTTATTCAAGCAATATTGTCTTTCACATCCTCACACCGAATTGACTTTAGCCAAAGCAGACTGTACATGGTTCAGCTATTCCCTTGCCTTAGCTGCTACAGATAAATACTGTATACCTGATTAAACTGATGGCTGATTCAAAATGGTGGCTGATACAAAATGATGGCAACAGACAATTATACCTAATTCAACTGATGGCTGATTCAAAATGGTGGCTGATACAAAATGATGGCAACACACAACTTTCCCTGATTCAACTATAGCTACAGACAATTATACCTGATTCAACTATAGCTACAGAAAATTATACCTGATTAAATTATACCTTATTCAGTTATAGCTAAAGACAATTATACCTGATTCAACTAATAGCTACAGACAATTATACCTGATTCAACTATAGCTACAGACAATTATAACTGATTCAACTGATAGCTACAGACAATTATACCTGATTCAACTATAGCTACAGACAATTATACCTGATTCAACTATAGCTACAGACAATTATACCCGATTCAACTATAGCTACAGACAAGTATACCTGATTCAATTATAGCTACAGACAATTATACCTGATTCAACTTTAGCTACAGACAATTATACCTGATTCAACTATAGCTACAGACAACTATATCTGATTGAACTGATAGCTACAGACAATGATACCTAATTCAACTATAGCTACAGACAATTATACCTGATTCAATTATACCTGATTCAACTATAGCTACAGACAATTATACCTGATTCAACTATAGCAACAGACAATTATACCTGATTCAACTGATAGCTACAGACAATTATACCTGATTCAACTATACCTGATTCAACTATAGCTACATACAATTATACCTGATTCAATTATACCTGATTCAATTATAGCTACAGACAACTATACCTGATTCAATGGATAGCTACAGACAATTATACCTGATTCAACTATACCTGATTCAACTATAGCTACAGACAACTATACCTGATTCAACTATAGCTACAGACAATTATACCTGATTCAATTATAGCTACAGACATTTATACCTGATTCAACTATAGCTACAGACAACTATATCTGATTGAACTGATAGCTACAGACAATGATACCTAATTCAACTATAGCTACAGACAATTTAACCTGATTCAATTATACCTGATTCAACTGATAGCTACAGACAACTATACCTGATTCAACTATAGCTACAGACAATTATACCTGATTCAACTATAGCTACAGACAATTATACCTGATTCAACTGATAGCTACAGACAATTATACCTGATTCAACTATACCTGATTCAACTATAGCTACATACAATTATACCTGATTCAATTATACCTGATTCAATTATAGCTGCAGACAACTATACCTGATTCAATGGATAGCTACAGACAATTATACCTGATTCAACTATACCTGATTCAACTATAGCTACAGACAACTATACCTGATTCAACTATAGCTACAGACAATTATACCTGATTCAATTATAGCTACAGACATTTATACCTGATTCAACTATAGCTACAGACAATGATACCTAATTCAACTATAGCTACAGACAATTTAACCTGATTCAATTATACCTGATTCAACTGATAGCTACAGACAACTATACCTGATTCAACTATAGCTACAGACAATTATACCTGATTCAACTATAGCTACAGACAATTATACCTGATTCAACTGATAGCTACAGACAATTATACCTGATTCAACTATACCTGATTCAACTATAGCTACATACAATTATACCTGATTCAATTATACCTGATTCAATTATAGCTACAGACAACTATACCTGATTCAATGGATAGCTACAGACAATTATACCTGATTCAACTATACCTGATTCAACTATAGCTACAGACAACTATACCTGATTCAATTATAGCTACAGACAATTATACCTGATACAATTATAGCTGCAGACAATTATACCTGATTCAACTATACCTGATTCAACTATAGCTACAGACAATTATACCTGATTCAACTATACCTGATTCAACTGATAGCTACAGACAATTATACCTGATTCAACTGATAGCTACAGACAATTATACTTTATTCAACTATACCTGATTCAACTATAGCTACAGACAACTATACCTGATTCAACTATAGCTACAGACAATTATACCTTGATTCAACTATAGCTACAGACAATTATACCTGATTCAATTCTACCTGATTCAACTATAGCTACAGACAATTATACCTGATTCAATTATACCTGATTCAATTATAGCTACAGACAACTATACCTGATTCAACTATAGCTACAGACAATTATACCTGATTCAATTATACCTGATTCAACTATAGCTACAGACAATTATACCTGATTCAACTATAGCTACAGACAATTATACCTGATTCAATTATACCTGATTCAACTATAGCTACAGACAATTATACCTGATTCAATTATACCTGATTCAATTATAGCTACAGACAACTATACCTGATTCAACTATAGCTACAGACAATTATACCTGATTCAACTATAGCTACAGACAATTATACCTGATTCAACTGATAGCTACAGACAATTATACCTGATTCAACTATAGCTACAGACAATTATACCTGATTAAACTATAGCTACAGACAATTATACCTGATTCAACTGATAGCTACAGACAATTATACCTGATTCAACTATAGCTACAGACAATTATACCTGATTAAACTATAGCTACAGACAATTATACCTGATTCAACTGATAGCTACAGACAATTTTACCTGATTCAACTATAGCTACAGAAAATTATACCTGATTCAATTATACCTGATTCAACTGATAGCTACAGACAATTATACCTGATACAATTATAGCTACAGACAATTATACCTGATTCAACTGATAGCTACAGACAATTATACCTGATTCAACTATACCTGATTCAACTGATAGCTACAGACAATTATACCTGATTCAATTATAGCTACAGACAATTATACCTGATTCAACTATACCTGATTCAACTATAGCTACAGACAATTATACTTGATTCAACTGATAGCTACAGACAATTATACTTTATTCAACTATACCTGATTCAACTATAGCTACAGACAACTATACCTGATTCAACTATAGCTACAGACAATTATACCTGATTCAACTATACCTGATTCAACTATAGCTAGAGACAATTATACCTGATTCAACTATAGCTACAGACAATTATACCTTGATTCAACTATAGCTACAGACAATTATACCTGATTCAACTAAATCTACAGACAATTATACCTGATTCAATTATACCTGATTCAACTATAGCTACAGACAATTATACCTGATTAAACTATAGCTACTGACAATTATACCTGATTCAACTGATAGCTACAGACAATTTTACCTGATTCAACTGAAAGCTACAGACAATTTTACCTAATTCAACTATAGCTACAGAAAATTATACCTGATTCAATTATACCTGATTCAACTGATAGCTACAGACAACTATACCTGATTCAACTATAGCTACAGACAACTATACCTGATTCAACTGATAGCTATAGACAATTATACCTGATTCAATTATAGCTACAGACAATTATACCTGATTCAACTGATAGCTACAGACAATTATAACTGATTCAACTATACCTGATTCAATTATAGCTACAGACAACTATACCTGATCCAACTGATAGCTACAGACAATTATACCTGATACAATTATAGCTACAGACAATTATACGTGATTCAACTATAGCTACAGACAATTATACCTGATTCAACTGATAGCTACAGACAATTATACCTGATTCAACTATACCTGATTCAACTGATAGCTACAGACAATTATACCTGATTCAATTATAGCTACAGACAATTATACCTGATTCAACTATACCTGATTCAACTATAGCTACAGACAATTATACCTGATTCAACTGATAGCTACAGACAATTATACTTTATTCAACTATACCTGATTCAACTATAGCTACAGACAACTATACCTGATTCAACTATAGCTACAGACAATTATACCTGATTCAACTATACCTGATTCAACTATAGCTAGAGACAATTATACCTGATTCAATTATACCTGATTCAACTATAGCTACAGACAATTATACCTTGATTCAACTATAGCTACAGACAATTATACCTGATTCAACTATAGCTACAGACAATTATACCTGATTCAATTATACCTGATTCAACTATAGCTACAGACAATTATACCTGATTCAATTATACCTGATTCAATTATAGCTACAGACAATTATACCTGATTCAACTATAGCTACAGACAATTATACCTGATTCAACTGATAGCTACAGACAATTATACCTGATTCAACTATATCTACAGACAATTATACCTGATTCAACTATAGCTACAGACAATTATACCTGATTCAACTGATAGCTACAGACAATTATACCTGATTCAACTATAGCTACAGACAATTATACCTGATTAAACTATAGCTACAGACAATTATACCTGATTTAACTGATAGCTACAGACAATTTTACCTGATTCAACTATAGCTACAGAAAAGTATACCTGATTCAATTATACCTGATTCAACTATAGCTACAGACAATTATACCTGATTCAACTATAGCTACAGACAATTATACATGATTCAACTGATAGCTACATACAATTATACCTGATTCAACTGATAGCTACAGACAATTATACCTGATTCAACTATAGCTACAGACAATTATACCTGATTCAATTATAGCTACAGACAATTATACCTGATTCAACTATAGCTACAAACAATTATACCTGATTCATCTATAGCTACAGACAATTATACCTGATTCAATTATACCTGATTCAACTATAGCTACAGACAATTATACCTGATTCAATTATACCTGATTCAATTATAGCTACAGACAATGATACCTGATTCATCTATAGCTACAGACAATTATACCTGATTCAACTATAGCTACAGACAAGTATACCTGATTCAACTGATAGCTACAGACAATTATACCTGATTCAACTATACCTGATTCAACTATAGCTACAGACAATTATACCTGATTAAACTATAGCTACAGACAATTATACCTGATTTAACTGATAGCTACAGACAATTTTACCTGATTCAACTATAGCTACAGAAAAGTATACCTGATTCAATTATACCTGATTCAACTATAGCTACAGACAATTATACCTGATTCAACTATAGCTACAGACAATTATACATGATTCAACTGATAGCTACATACAATTATACCTGATTCAACTGATAGCTACAGACAATTATACCTGATTCAACTTTAGCTACAGACAATTATACCTGATTCAACTATACCTGATTCAACTATAGCTACAGACAAGTATACCTGATTCAACTATAGCTACAGACAAGTATACCTGATTCAACTGATAACTACAGACAATTATACCTGATTCAACTATAGTTACAGACAACTATACCTGATTCAATTATAGCTACAGACAACTATACCTGATTCAACTGATAGCTACAGACAATTATACCTGATTCAACTATAGCTACAGACAATTATACCTGATTCAACTGATAGCTACAGACAATTATACCTGATTCAACTATAGCTACAGACAAGTATACCTGATTCAACTGACAGCTACAGACAATTATACCTGATTCAACTATACCTGATTCAACTATAGCTACAGACAATTATACCTGATTCAACTATAGCTACAGACAAGTATACCTGATTCAACTGATAACTACAGACAATTATACCTGATTCAACTATAGTTACAGACAACTATACCTGATTCAATTATAGCTACAGACAACTATACCTGATTCAACTGATAGCTACAGACAATTATACCTGATTAAACTATAGCTACAGACAATTATACCTGATTCAACTGATAGCTACAGACAATTATGCCTGATTCAACTATAGCTACAGACAATTATACCTGATTCAACTGATAGCTACAGACAATTATACCTGATTCAACTATAGCTACAGAAAATTATACCTTATTCAATTATACCTGATTCAATTATAGCTACAGACAACTATACCTGATTCAATGGATAGCTACAGACAATTATACCTGATTCAATTATAGCTACAGACAACTATACCTGATTCAACTATAGCCACAGACAACTATACCTGATTCAACTGATAGCTACAGACAATTATACCTGATTCAACTATACCTGATTCAACTGATAGCTACAGACAATTATACCTGATTCAACTGATAGCTACAAACAATTATACCTGATTCAACTATACCTGATTCTACTATAGCTACAGACAATTATACCTGATTCAATTATAGCTACAGACATCTATACCTGATTCAACTATAGCTACAGACAATTATACCTTATTCAACTATAGCTACAGACAACTATACCTGATTCAACTGATAGCTACAGACAATTATACCTGATTCAACTATACCTGATTCAACTATAGCTACAGACAACTATAGCTGATTCAACTATACCTGATTCAATTATACCTGATTAAACTATCGCTACATACAATTATACCTGATTCAACTGATAGCTACAGACAATTATACCTGATTCAACTTTAGCCACAGACAACTATACCTAATTGAACTATACCTGATTCAATTATACCTGATTCAACTATAGCTACAGACAATTATACCTGATTCAACTTTAGCCACAGACAACTATACCTAATTGAACTATACCTGATTCAATTATACCTGATTCAACGATACCCACATGCAACTATAGTTGGTTCGACGATACCCGATTAGACGATAGCTTATTCAAGTTATAGCTGCAGTGTTGGTTGTGTGTGAGAGGCTATTGGATGTGTTGTGTGTTGTACTAGGTCTTCTGTGGTGCACCAGTCTGCCCCAGCAGACAGCAGGACATGACAGGTGTGTGTAGTACTAGGTCTGAGGCAGGGCAGGAAACAGATGTGTTGTGATGCTAGATGCTACAGAGGGCTTTAAGAGGGGGGTGCTACTATCAGTACTGTCGTCTGACCACCTCTCTCCTCTCTCCTTCCTGTGGGCCTAATAAGAGCTGCTCTCATCTTCTGATAACAACCCCAAAACACAGGATGCAGGTCCTTCTGATCAGCATGTACCCTAGGTCTATGTGTGACCGACTGGCTCCCTGTCTGGTCCTTGTTCTTGAGATCTTGAATTTGTACCTCCTGGGTTTACTACCAGGTCTGGGGCTGACAGGGCTCAACCTGGGTGATGAAAGGGTTAAAACTGGAGGAGGAGCAGGTCAAGTGTTCCCTGCAGGGGTTCTGTGGTCAATATGGACATACAGTTCATGTCTCAATCACACCAGTCATAGTACCACATGGATGGGATGCTAGGTAGATGCTTTGGTTTGAGGAGAAACACTATCTCCAGTGAGACCAAGGAGAGACACAGGAAGTGGGGGGTTAATGTGGACTTCCTGTATGTGTTAGAAGCCTTGAACAGTATACGTCCTCTTCCTGCTAACCCTGTGTGATGACACCTCTATGGCCCTGTACGGTGTGATGACATGAGCTCTCAGACATGTCCAGAACAGCAGTGTAACTAACATGTTGTCTCCTCTCTACAGCCCATGTCCAGAGCAGGGGATGGGAGATGAGTTTAACCTCATGGATCATTCAGACATCTACATACTAGACTTCAGTAAGTTGTTATTTTTTCACACACACACAGACACAGACACACACCCTGTTCCTTCCACAGCCCCTACAAAGCCATGGCCAGCTGGCAGAGGGTCAGTCTCATTGTCACAGAGAGGGTCAATGTTTGTGGGCTGTAAAAAACCTGAGGACAGTGTGGACTGGCAGTGCCCATCCTGTCCCTGTCTCTGTGCCAGCAGCATGCCAACCCCTGAGCCTCTGTCTGTCTGTCCATATTGCAGCAGCAGCCAACCCCTGAGCCTCTGTCTGTCCATATTGCAGCAGCATGCCAACCCCTGAGCCTCTGTCTGTCCATATTGCAGCAGCATGCCAACCCCTGAGCCTCTGTCTGTCCATATTGCAGCAGCATGCCAACCCCTGAGCCTCTGTCTGTCCATATTGCAGCAGCATGCCAACCCCTGAGCCTGCCCTCTGTCTGTCTGTCCATATTGCAGCAGCAGCCAACCCCTGAGCCTCTGTCTGTCTGTCCATATTGCAGCAGCAGCCAACCCCTGAGTCTCTGTCTGTCCATATTGCAGCAGCATGCCAACCCCTGAGCCTGCCCTCTGTCTGTCTGTCCGTATTGCAGCAGCATGCCAACCCCTGAGCCTCTGTCTGTCCATATTGCAGCAGCATGCCAACCCCTGAGCCTCTGTCTGTCTGTCCATATTTCAGCAGCATGCCAACCCCTGAGCCTCTGTCTGTCTGTCCATATTGCAGCAGCATGCCAACCCCTGAGCCTCTGTCTGTCTGTCTGTCCATATTGCAGCAGCATGCCAACCCCCGAGCCTCTGTCTGTCTGTCCATATTGCAGTAGCAGCCCTACCCCCGAGCCTCTGTCTGTCTGTCCATATTGCAGCAGCATGCCAACCCCTGAGCCTCTGTCTGTCTGTCCATATTGCAGCAGCATGATACCAGCGGTGGCACAACCCTTTTAAGGGCACAAGCTGAACGGAAGTTTCTTTCTTCTCACGGGAGTGGGGGTGGGTTACAGGGACTTTATTAGAGTGAAGTCTGGTTATAGTATATCAAGATGGCGCCAATAGAGATGGTCGCCTCGCTTCTAGCTCTTTGGAAACTATGCAGAATTTTGTTAGCCCAGAAAATCTTAAGTGTTATTACATACAGCCGGGAATAACTATTAGATATCAGAGCGACGTCAACTCACCAACATTACGACCAGGAATATGACTTTCCCGAAGTTCGAACTACCCAAATCATTCAAACTGTTTCCAGAGGCTGACCCAAAACAACGTTGCCACAGGAGAGGTAGACGGAGATGCCTTCTGGTCCGAATTCAGAGGCACGCACACCACCCAACGCTTCTGCATATTTTACTCACTAATGTCCAGTCTCTAGATAACAACGTAGACAAAATTAGGGCTAGGGTTGCTTTCCAGAGAGACATCAGGGATTGTAACATACTTTGTTTCACAGAAACATGGCTCTCTGGGGACATGCTATCAAGGTCGGTACAGCCACCAGGATTCTTTATGCGTCGCGCAGACAAAATAAACATCTCTTAGAGAAGAAGAAAGGCAGGGGTGTATGCTTCATGATTAACGACTCGTGGTGTAATTGTAACAAAACAAATGTTATTGGTCACACGTGATTAGCAGATGTTATTGGCTGTAGCGAAATGCTTGTGCTTCTAGCGCCGACAGTGCAGTAATATCTAACGAGTAATATCTAACAATTACACAACATATACCCAATACACACCAATCTAAGTAGGAATGAGTTAAGACTATATACATATGGACGAGTGATGTCAGAGCGGAACGGACTAAGATACAGGTGAATAGTATAGAAAACAGTACATACACATGAGATGAGTAATGCCAGATATGTAAACATTATTAAATGAATGAGATACAGTAGAATAGGATAGAAAACAGTATATTCATATGAGATGAGTAATGCAAGATATGTAAACATGAAGTGACTAAGATACCGTAGAATAGTATAGAATACAGTATATGCAGTTGAAGTCTGAAGTTTACATACACTTAGGTTGGAGTCATTAAAACTCATTTTTCAACCACTCCACAAATTTATTGTTAACAAACTATAGTTTTGGCAAGTCGGTTAGGACATTACTTTGTGCATGACACAAGTAATTTTTCCAACAATTGTTTACATATAGATTATTTCACTTATAATTCACTGTATCACAATTCCAGTGGGTCAGAAGTTTACATATACTAAGTTGACTGTGCTTTTAAATAGCTTAGAAAATTCCAGAAATTATTTCATGGCTTTAGAAGCTTCTGATAGGCTAATTGACATAATTTGAGTCAATTGGAGGCATACCTGTGAATGTATTTCAAGGCCTACCTTCAAACTCAGTGCCTCTATGCTTGACATCATGGAAAATCTAAATTAATCAGCCAAGAACTCAGAAAAAAATTTGTAGAGCTCAACAAGTCTGGCTGTATCTCCATCCTGAGGCTTCTATTTATTATAGCTGGGGATTTTCTATCTGCATATTGATTGCAGTACACAGGCGAGTAACACGCTCAATCACTGCTACTCTAACTTCCGCGATGCATACAAGGCCCTCCCCCGCCCTCCGTTCGGCAAATCCGACCACGACTCCATTTTGCTTCTCCCCTCCTATAGGCAGAAACTCAATCAGGATTTTCCCGTGACTAGAGCTGGTCTGACCAATCGGAATCCATACTTCAAGATTGTTTTGATCACGCGGACTGGGAAATGTTCCGGTCAGCCTCAGAGAATAACATCGATTTATACGCTGACTCTGTGAGTGACTTTATAAGGAAGTGCATTGGAGATGTTGCACCCACTGTGACTATTAAAACATACCCCAACCAGAAACTGTGGATAGATGGCGGCTTTTGCGCAAAACTGAAAGTGCGAACCACTGTATTTAACAATGGAAAGATGTCTGGGAATATGGCCGAATATAAACAGTGTAGTTATTCCCCCCGCACAGCAATCAAACAAGTGAAATGCCGGTACAGGGACAAAGTGGAGTAGCAAATTAATGAGACATGTGGCAGGGTCTACAGGCAATCACGGATTACAAAAAGAAAACCAGCCCCGTCGCGGACACCGACGTCTTGCTTGCAGACAAACTAAACACCTCCTTTGCTCGCTTTGAGGATAATACAGTGCCACTGACGCGGCCCGTTACCAAGAATTGTGGGCTCTCCTTCTTCGTGGCCGACATGAAAAAGACATTTAAACGTGTTAATCCTCACAGGTCTGCTGGCCCAGACGGCATCCCTAGCCGCGTCCTCAGAGCATGTGCAGACCAGCTGGCTGGTGTGTTTACGGACATATTCAATCTCTCCCTATTGAATGTTGTCCCCACATGCTTCAAGATGGCCACCATTGTTCCTGTACCCAAGAAGGTAAAGATAACTGAATTGAATGTATTTTGCCACGTAGCACTCACTTCTGTCATCATGAAGTGCTTTGAGAGACTAGTCAAGGATCATATCACCTCCACCTTACCTGACACCCTAGACTCACTTCAGTTTGCATACTGCCACAATAGGTCCGCAGACGATGTAATCGCCATCACACTGTACACTGTCCTATTCCATCAGGACGAGAGGGATACCTATGTAAGAATGCTGTTCATTGACTACAGCTCAGCATTCAACACCATAGTACCCTCCAAGCTCATCATTAAGCTTGAGCCCTGGGTCTCAACCTCGCCCTGTGCAATTTGGGTCCTGGACTTCCTGACAGGTTGCCCCGAGGTGGTGAAGGTAGGAAACAACATCTCCACTTCGCTGATCCTCAACACAGGGGCTCCACAAGGGTGTGTGCTCAGCCTCCTCCTGTACTCCCTATTCACCCATGACTGCATGGCCATGCACGCCTCCAACTCAATCATCAAGTTTGCAGACGACACAACAATAGTGGGTTTGATTACCAACAACAGCAAGACAGCCTACAGGGAAGATGTGAGGGCACTCGGAGTGTGGTGTCAGGAAAACAACCTTACACTCAACTTCAATAAAACAAAGGAGATGATTGTGGACTTCAGGAAGCAACAGAGGGAGCACTCCCCTGTCCACATCAACGGAACAGTAGTGGAGAAGGTGGAAAGTTTTAAGTTTGTCGGCATACACATCACAGACAAACTGAATTGGTCCACCCACACAGACAGCGTGATGAAGAAGGCGCAGCAGCGCCTCTTCAACCTCAGGAGGCTGAAGAAATGTGTCTTGTCACCTAAAACCCTCAAACTTCTACAGGATGAGAGCGTCCTGTAGGGCTGTATCACCGCCTGGTACGGCAACTGCACCGCCCACAACTGCAGGGCACTCTAGAGGGTGGTGAGGTCTGCACAACTCATCACCGGGGGCAAACTACCTGCCCTCCAGGACACCTACAGCACCTGATGTCACAAGAAGGACAAAAATATAATCGAGGGCATCAACCTCCTGAGCCACTGCCTGTTCACCCCGCTATCATCCAGAAGGTGAGGTCAGTACAGGTGCATCTTAGCTGGGACCAAGAGACTGAAAAACAGCTTCTATCTCAAGGCCATCAGACTGTTAAACAGTCATCACTAACACAGAGAGGCTGCTGCCAACATAGTGACTTGAAATCATTGGTCACTCTAACAAATGGATCACTAGTCACTTTAAACAATGCCACTTTAGTAATGTTTACATATCTTCCATTACTCATATCATATGTATATACTGTATTTTATACCATCTACTGCATCTTGCCTATGCCGCTCTGTCATCGCTCATCCATATATTTATTTGTACATATTCTTATTGCACCCCTTTAGATTTGTGTGTATTAGGTGGTTGTTGGGGAATTGTTAGATTACATGTTTGATATTGCTGCACTGTCAGAACTAGAAGCACAAGCATTTCACTACACCCACATGAACATCTGCTAACCATGTGTATGTGACAAATAAAAAAAATAAAACATTTAAGTTAACACACTGGATAATCATCCAGACCTCTACTGGTTATAGTTAACACACTGGATCATCATCCAGACCTCTACCGGTTATAGTTAACACACTGGATCATCATCCAGACCTCTTCTGGTTATAGTTAACACACTGGATCATCATCCAGACCTCTACTGGTTATAGTAAACACACTGGATCATCCAGACCTATACTGGTTATAGTAAACACACTGGATCATCATCCAGACCTCTACTGGTTATAGTAAACACACTGAATCATCCAGACCTCTACTGGTTATAGTAAACACACTGGATCATCATCCAGACCTCTACTGGTTATAGTTAACACACTGGATCATCCAGACCTCTACTGGTTATAGTTAACACACTGGATCATCATCCAGACCTCTACGGGTTATAGTTAACACACTGGATCATCCAGACCTCTACTGGTTATAGTAAACACACTGGATCATCCAGACCTCTACTGGTTATAGTAAACACACTGGATCATCCAGACCTCTACTGGTTATAGTAAACACACTGGATCATCATCCAGACCTCTACTGGTTATAGTAAACACACTGGATCATCATCCAGACCTCTACTGGTTATAGTAAACACTGGATCATCATCCAGACCTCTACTGGTTATAGTAAACACTGGATCATCATCCAGATCTCTACTGGTTATAGTAAACACTGGATCATCATCCAGATCTCTACTGGTTATAGTAAACACTGGATCATCATCCAGACCTCTACTGGTTATAGTAAACACACATGATCATCATCCAGACCTCTTCTGGTTATAGTTAACACACTGGATCATCATCCAGACCTCTACTGGTTATAGTAAACACACTGGATCATCATCCAGACCTCTACTGGTTATAGTAAACACTAGATCATCATCCAGACCTCTACTGGTTATAGTGAACACTGAATCATCATCCAGACCTCTACTGGTTATAGTAAACACACTGGATCATCATCCAGACCTCTACCGGTTATAGTTAACACACTGGATCATCATCCAGACCTCTTCTGGTTATAGTTAACACACTGGATCATCATCCAGACTTCTACTGGTTATAGTAAACACACTGGATCATCCAGACCTATACTGGTTATAGTAAACACACTGGATCATCATCCAGACCTCTACTTGTTATAGTTAACACACTGGATCATCATCCAGACCTCTACTGGTTATAGTTAACACACTGGATCATCATCCAGACCTCTACTGGTTATAGTGAACACTGAATCATCATCCAGACCTCTACTGGTTATAGTAAACACACTGGATCATCATCCAGACCTCTACTGGTTATAGTAAACACTGGATCATCATCCAGACCTCTACTGGTTATAGTAAACACTGGATCATCATCCAGACCTCTACTGGTTATAGTAAACACACTTGATCATCATCTAGACCTCTACTGGTTATAGTTAACACACTGGATCATCCAGACCTCTACTGGTTATAGTAAACACACTGGATCATCCAGACCTCTACTGGTTATAGTAAACACACTGGATCATCATCCAGACCTCTACTGGTTCTAGTTAACACACTGGATCATCATCCAGACCTCTACTGGTTATAGTTAACACACTGGATCATCATCCAGACCTCTACTGGTTGTAGTTAACACACTGGATCACACTGGTATAGCTCTGCCTCTCTGACCTTCTTCTGAGTCAGTCTGATGTGGTATATCTCTGCCTCTCTGACCTTCTACTGAGTCAGTCTGATGTGGTATATTTCTGCTTCTCTGACCAGTGGTTAGATAAGGATTTTTTGTTGACTCTGACTTTCTCTGTCTCTTTGTGTCTCTGTATCTGTGTCTCTCTGTGTCTGTCTCTCTGTCTCTGTGTGTGATTAGCTCTGCCTGATGGCAATGTTAAAGGTGTTAATATCCTTTCCTGTCTCAGGTCCTAATCTGAAGATGTTATGCAAGCTAGCTGTTATTAACTACAGTCTGGACCAGCAGGGACTACCACACGACATCAGGTAACACCTTCCCCTAACCCTTAACCCCTGACCCTAACCCAAGCTAGCTGTTATTGACTAGTCTGGGCCAGGGTGGTCTACCACACAACCTCAGGTAACCCCTTCCCCTAACCTTTAACCCCTGACCCAAGCTAGCTATTATTAACTAGTCTGGACCAACTAGGACTACCACACTCTCTTCTCTCCTTCTCTTCTCCTCCTCACCTCTTTCTATCTACTCTTTTCTCTCTTCCTCTCCTTCTCTTCTCTTCTCTCCTCCTTTCCTCTACTCTACGCTCCTCTTCTCTCCTTCTTTCCTCTCTACTCGCCTCTTCTCTTCTCTCCTTCTTTCCTCTCCTCCTCTCATCTTCTTTATTTTCTACTCTCCTCTTCTCTCCTCGTTCTCAATTCTCCTTCCTTCCTCTTCTCTCCTCCTCGTTCTCTTCTCTCCTCTCTCCTCCTCGTTCTCTTCTCTCCTCCTCGTTCTCTTCTCCTCGTTCTCTCTCCATTTCTCTCTTGTACTTCTTTCTTCTCGCCTCTTCTGTCCTCTTCCTCCTAGTGGTTGTGTTATTATATCTTTGTGTGCTTGACAGCATCGTCAGTCTCGTCCAGTAAAAGGTTTTCTTTTCCATGCTAATGTTCTGCTAGTCAACACGTTTATCTGCTACCACTACTAATGTTCACCTGATAATTAACTGAATACGCGTGTGTGAACACACACACCACTCTGGTGGGATCAGGCGGGTCCCAGTGACTGATCTTCAACCCCCATGCCAATCACCCCCTGTCCCACAACACACTGGAGTCATCCCCCTCCTCACACACGTTTCCAGCAAGTCAGAAAGAGTGTGTGTTACAAGAGAGAGAGAAAGGGAGGGAGTGAGTTTGAAAGGCGAGCCAGTGAAAACAACCAGTGACCTGTCATCAGGCCAGCTCTCATCTCAGTCCCTCTAGTCTCCCTCTGTAACCCTCAGCCTTTCTAGTCTCATCAATCTCTTTCCCTAGCCCTTAGCCTCTCTAGTCTTATCAGTCTCTCTCCCTAACCCTCAGCATCTCTAGTCTCATCAGTCTCTCTCCCTAGCCCTCAGCCTCTCTAGTCTCATCAGTCTCTCTCCCTAGCCCACAGCCTCTCTAGTCTCATCAGTCTCTCTCCTTTGCCCACAGCCTCTCTAGTCTCATCAGTCTCTCTCCCTAGCCCACAGCCTCTCTAGTCTCATCAGTCTCTCTCTCTAACCCTCAGCCTCTCTAGTCTCATCAGTCTCGCTCCCTAACCCTCAGACTCTCTAGTCTCATCAGTCTCTCTCCTTTGCCCACAGCCTCTCTAGTCTCCCTCTGTAACCCTCACCACTAGTTGTGCTGCTCCCTGATTGTCATGTTACAGCCTACTCAAAGCCTCAGTGAGGCTTCCCTGAGCCTGGCCTACAGAATCACTGAGAGAACAAACAACCAGAGGTCCTCAATGAATGACAAAGGATGTTGATTTAGCCAATTGTTACGCATTGACTCTTTCTCTCTCTTTCTGTGTCTCCTGTCTGGGTCTCCTGTCTGGGTCTCCTGTCTGGGTCTCTTGTCTCCTGTCTGAGTCTCCTGTCTCTTGTCTCCTGTCTGGGTCTCTTGTCTCCTGTCTGGGTCTCTTGTCTCCTGTCTGGGTCTCTGTCTCTCTCCGTGTGTCTCCTGTCTGGGTCTCTCTCTCTCTCTTGTCTGGGTCGGTCACTCTTGTCTGGGTCTCTTTTCTGGGTCTCCTGTCTCTTTCTCCTGTCTGGGTCTCCTGTCTCTGTATCCTGTCTGGGTCTCCTGTCTCTGTCTCCTATCTGGGTCTCTCTCCTGTCTGGGTCTCCTGTCTGGGCCTCTCTCCTGTCTGGGTCTCTGTGTTCCATGTAGGTGGGAGCTGAACGCCATGACGACCAACAGTAACATCAGTAGACCCATCTTCTCCTCTCACGGCTAATCTGGACTGGTACCCTCCCCAGTACCAGAACACCAGGGCTGAACTGACCCAGAGCTACCACAGTACCAGAACACCAGGGCTGAACTGACCCAGAGATACCACAGTATCTGAACACCAGGGCTGAACTGACCCAGAGATACCACAGTACCAGAACACCAGGGCTGAACTGACCCAGAGATACCACAGTATCTGAACACCAGGGCTGAACTGACCCAGAGCTACCACAGTACCAGAACACCAGGGCTGAACTGACCCAGAGATACCACAGTATCTGAACACCAGGGCTGAACTGACCCAGAGATACCACAGTACCAGAACACCAGGGCTGAACTGACCCAGAGATACCACAGTATCTGAACACCAGGGCTGAACTGACCCAGACATACCACAGTATCTGAACTCTACTGTCTGGGCTGACTCCACCAGAACTCTACTGTCTGGACTGATTCCACCAGAACCCTACTGTCTGGACTGATTCCACCAGAACCCTACTGTCTGCACTGATTCCACCAGAACCCTACTGTCTGGACTGATTCCACCAGAACCCTACTGTCTGGACTGATTCCACCAGAACCCTACTGTCTGGACTGATTCCACCAGAACCCTACTGTCTGAACTGACTCCACCAGGACCCTACTGTCTGGACTGATTCCACCAGAACCCTACTGTCTGGACTGACTCCACCAGAACCATACTGTCTGGACTGATTCCACCAGAACCATACTGTCTGGACTGACTCCACCAGAACCCTACTGTCTGGACTGATTCCACCAGAACCCTACTGTCTGGACTGATTCCACCAGAACCCTACTGTCTGGACTGACTCCACCAAAACCCTACTGTCTCTTGCTGTTGGCTAAGTAAAATCATTGATCTCCCAGTTCACCAGATCTTCTCTATTTTAGCCCCTGGACACTGACAGGAGGGGTTCTATTGGTGCTGAATGTTGTTTTAGTATCTGGGTTTGTGTTGCTCTAATACTCACAACTCAATGAGAATCACTTTGATTGTTAACTAGTGTTACAATGAGCAGAACATATTCTCCCTGATTGTTTTACCAGTATTATAATGAGCAGAACATATTCTCCCTGATTGTTTTACCAGTATTATAATGAGCAGAACATATTCTCCCTGATTGTTTTACCAGTATTATAATGAGCAGAACATATTCTCCCTGATTGTTTTACCAGTATTATAATGAGCACAACATATTCTCCCTGATTGTTTTACCAGTATTATAATGAGCAGAGTATATTCTTCACTCAACACTGATTTTTTTTAAAAATTGCAATGATAATGCTGCCATGTTCTTGTTTTCTCTGGTCCGTTCTCTTCTCTCTGACTGATCAGATCAGTCTGTAGTGATTATCATGTTTTTAATGAGAAATCCACCATTAGAAAAGCATCTACAGTGGGGCAAAAAAGTATTTAGTTAGCCACCAATTGTGCAAGTTCTCCCACTTAAAAAGATGAGAGGCCTGTAATTTTCATCATAGGTACACTTCAACTATGACAGACAAAATGCGGAAAAAAATCCAGAAAATCACATTATAGGATTTTTTATGAATTGATTTGCAAATTATGGTGGAAAATAAGTATTTGGTCAATAACAAAAATGTATCTCAATACTTTGTTATGTACCCTTTGTTGGCAATGACAGAGGTCAGACGTTTTCTGTAAGTCTTCACAAGGTTTTCACACACTGTTGCTGGTATTTTGGCCCATTCCTCCATGCAGATCTCCTCTAGAGCAGTGACGTTTTGGGGCTGTTGCTGGGCAACACGGACTTTCAACTCCCTCCAAAGATTTTCTATGGGGTTGAGATCTGGAGACTGGCTAGGCCACTCCAGGACCTTGAAATGCTTCTTACGAAGCCACTCCTTCATTGCCCGGGCGGTGTGTTTGGGATCATTGTCATGCTGAAAGACCCAGCCACCTTTCATCTTCAATGCCCTTGCTGATGGAAGGTTTTCACTCAAAATCTCACGATACATGGCCCCATTCATTCTTTCCTTTACACGGATCAGTCGTCCTGGTCCCGTTGCAGAAAAACAGCCCCAAAGCATGATGTTTCCACCCCCATGCTTCACAGTAGGTATGGTGTTCTTTGGATGCAACTCAGCATTCTTTGTCCTCCAAACACGACGAGTTGAGTTTTTACCAAAAGTTATATTTTGGTTTCATCTGACCATATGACATTCTCCCAATCTTCTTCTGGATTATCCAAATGCTCTCTAGCAAACTTCAGATGGGCCTGGACATGTACTGGCTTAAGCAGGGGGACACGTCTGGCACTGCAGGATTTGAGTCCCTGGCGGTGTAGTGTGTTACTGATGGTAGGCTTTGTTACTTTGGTCCCAGCTCTCTGTAGGTCATTCACTAGGTCCCCCCGTGTGGTTCTGGGATTTTTGCTCACCGTTCTTGTGGTCATTTTGACCCCACAGGATGAGATCTTGCGTGGGGCCTCAGATCGAGGGAGATTATCAGTGGTCTTGTATGTCTTCCATTTCCTAATAATTGCTCCCACAGTTGATTTCTTCAAACCAAGCTGCTTACCTATTGCAGATTCAGTCTTCTCAGCCTGGTGCAGGTCTACAATTTTGTTTCTGGTGTCCTTTGACAGCTCTTTGGTCTTGGCCATAGTGGAGTTTGGAGTGTGACTGTTTGAGGTTGTGGACAGGTGTCTTTTATACTGATAACAAGTTCAAACAGGTGCCATTAATACAGGTAACGAGTGGAGGACAGAGGAGCCTCTTAAAGAAGAAGTTACAGGTCTGTGAGAGCCAGAAATCTTGCTTGTTTGTAGGTGACCAAATACTTATTTTCCACCATAATTTGCAAATAAATTCATTAAAAATCCTACAATGTGATTTTCTGGATTTTTTTTCTAATTTTGTCTGTCATAATTGAAGTGTACCTATGATGAAAATTACAGGCCTCTCTCATCTTTTTAAGTGGGAGACCTTGCACAATTGGTGGCTGACTAAATACTTTTTTGCCCCACCGAAAGTGGTTACACAGTTCACATTTGAAAGTTCCGTTATTCATCAGGAGTTCTGTCATCTCTTCTCTCTGTGGAACAACTGGACGCCACAAAAATGTCTTCTACCTGACAGAATGCCTCCAACTAACCCCCATAGTTTACTGAGATGATCCCATCCCCCATAGTTTACTGAGATGATCCCAACCCCCACAGTTTACTGAGATGATCCCATCCCCCATAGTTTACTGAGATGATCCCAACCCCCATAGTTTACTGAGATGATCCCAACCCCCATAGTTTACTGAGATGATCCCATCCCCCATAGTTTACTGAGATGATCCCAACCCCCATAGTTTACTGAGATGATCCCAACCCCCATAGTTTACTGAGATGATCCCATCCCCCATAGTTTACTGAGATGATCCCAACCCCCACAGTTTACTGAGATGATCCCAACCCCCATAGTTTACTGAGATGATCCCAACCCCCATAGTTTACTGAGATGATCCCAACCACCTAGAACAAGTTAACAAAGATTATATCCATCTCCTGGTTAGTCATTTATACAAAAATACCAGTTACCTTGCTTTTCTTGCTCTGATTTTACCTATCCTGGCACAGCAGAGTATACAGCTTACCTATACTGGCACAGCAGAGTGTATAGCTTACCTATACTGGCACAGCAGAGTGTATAGCTTACCTATACTGGCACAGCAGAGTATACAGCTTACCTCTACTGGCACAGCAGAGTATACAGCTTACCTCTACTGGCACAGCAGAGTATACAGCTTACCTATACTGGCACAGCAGAGTATACAGTGTACCTATACTGGCACAGCAGAGTATATAGCTTACCTATACTGGCACAACAAAGTGTACAGCTTACATATACCACTCCCGTAACCTAGCCAACCGTTAGCAGCTGATGCCAGCCAGATGGCTGTGTCCTGTCTGTCTAATGTACAGTCTACCTGTTCTGTACCCTGTCAGTACATTCTGAAAGGATTCAGACCCCTTGACTTTTTTCACATTTTGCTAAGTTACAGCCTTATTCTAAAATGGTATACATTGTTGTTTTTTCCCTCATCAATCTTCACACAGTACCCCACAATGACATCACAGTACCCCATTATGACATCACAGTACCCCATTATGACATCACAGTACCCCATAATGACATCACAATACCTCATAATGACATCACAATACTGCATAATGATGAAGCAAAATAAAACTATCACATTTACCTAAGTATTCAGACCCTTTACTCAGTACTTTGTTGAAGCACCTTTGGCAGCGATTACAGCCTCAACTCTTCTTGGGTATGACGCTACAAGCTTGGCACACCTCTATTTGGGGATCTGCAGACCCTCTCAAGCTCTGTCAGGTTGGATGGTGAGTGTCGCTGCACAGCTATTTTCAGGTCTCTCCAGAGATTTGATCGGGTTCAAGTCCAGGCTCTGGCTCGGCCACTCAGGGACATTCAAAGACTTGTCTCGAAGCCACTCCTGCGTTGTCTTGGCTGTGTGGTTAGGGTTTTTGTCCTGGTGGAAGGAGAACCTTCGCCCCAGTCTGAGGTCCTGAGCGCTCTGGAGCCGGTTTTCATCAAGGAGCTCTCTATAGTTTACTCCGTTCATCTTCACCTCGATCCTGACTAGTCTCCCAGTCCCTGCCGCTGTAAAACCTCCCCACAGCATGATGCTGCCACCACCATGCTTCACCATAGGGATTGTGCCAGTTTTCCTCCAGACGTGACGCTTGGTATTCAGGCCAAAAAGTTCAAACCTGGTTTCATCAGACCAGAGAATCTTGTTTCTCATGGTCTGAAAGTCCTTCAGGTGTCTTTTGGCAAACTCCAAGCGGGCTGTCATGTGCCTTTTACTGAGGAGTGGCTTCCATCTGCCCACTCTACCATAAAGACCTGATTGATGGAGTGTTGCAGAGATGGGAGAACCTTCCAGAAGGACAACCATCTCCACATAGGAACTCTGGAGCTCTGTCAAAGTGACCATCAGGTTCTTGGTCACCTCCCTGGCCAAGACCCTTCTTCCCTGATTGCTCAGTTTGCCCAGGCGGCCAGCTCTAGGAAGAGTCTTGGTGGTTCCAAACTATTTCCATTTAAGAATGTTGGAGGCCACTGTGTTCTTTGACCTTTTTTTTGGTACCCTTCTCCTGTCTCAAAGCAATCCTTATATAGACAGGTGTGTGCCTTTCCAAATCATGTTCAATCAATTCAAGTCTCATAGCAAAGGGTCTGAATACTTTTGTAAATAAGATATTTCTGCAAACATTTCAGGATTTTTATTTAATCAATTTTAGAATAAGGCTGCAACATAACAAAATGTGGAATAAGTCAAGGGGTCTGAATACTTTCAGAATGCCCTGTATATTAATATGGGCTATATTCAGCCCTTTATTGTGTAGCTTATCAGAGATAGATATAATATGGAAAAGAGCAAACAAAGCAAGATAAAAATATATAAATTCAGCTGTCCATTAATCAGTTGGTGTGTGTCCCGTGGGGTTGAGGCTACGAACCCATAGGCTTGGCTCTCTCATACCTTCCAGGCTTCTGGGAGGGAGGGTGGACAATGAGCCTGTCATAGTGGATGTAAGCAATGTCCCCATGTGCTCTGGCAGCTTTCATGGCTGTGATCAGTTCTTTCCTTTTCTGGCAAACAGCTTCAGGATAGTCCTCGTTGAGGAAGATATATATGTCCCTCTCATGTTCTTGGCTCTTTCCAGAACAGCTACCTTGTCCTTGAACCTCAGGAACTTGACCACTATCAAACTTGGTCTGTAACCTGGGCAGACGGTGGGTTTTCTAGTCCTGTGAACGTGCTCCACCTCAATCTTCCTGTGGTCCATCTTCAATTTCTCAGAGATCATTTCCCTCACTTTGTCCTCAGACTCCGTCCAGGTCTCATGTGGAGATTCTGCAATTCTGTCCACAACCATGTTGTTTCCGCCTTATCCGTCATTGTTATCATGGATTCACACACATAACTGATGTCCTCAATGACTTACAGGTTGCTTTCATCTTGCTGTTGTCCTGTCCTGTTTCAACTCATCGAGTTGACCCTGGGGGAACTGCAGACTGGTCTTCAGGTCGTCCAATCTTTTGTTAGTTGAATCCACCAGTATTTGGACAAAACACTTGAAGCTGTGTCAGTGTGTTGTGACAACTGCACATTTTAGAGTGGCCTTTTATTGTCCCCAGCACAATGTGCACCTGTGTAATGATCATGCTGTTTAATCAGCTTCTTGATATGCCACACCTGTCAGGTGGATGGATTATCTTGACAAAGGAGAAATGCTCACTAACAGGGATGTAACATTTGTGCATAACATTTGAGAGAAATACGTTTTTTGTGCATATGGAACATTTCTGGTATTTTTTATTTCAGCTCATGAAACATGAGACCAACACTTAATATGTTGCGTTAATGTTTTTGTTCAGTGTATGTTTGCATATAATGACAATAAATTCAAAAAACTATACTGGTATTCTTTTGTCGATTTATTTAATTGTTTATTAAATTATATTCTTAGCTCATTACTATTTAATAGTAGTAGCCATAATCCCTAAATGGCACTTTGCAGGGTTCTGGTTCAGTGAAGAAGAACCTCTAGGTTTCTGACGAAAGAACCCTATAAAAGGGGGATATGACGCAATCAAGGTTCTTTAAGGAACCTTTTCTACTAAAAGTGCATAAACTGTGTGCACACAGGCTAATGATAAGCACAATCTCACACCAAGTTCAGTTTTTGGAAAGAGCAACTTTTAAGTGAAAACTGGCACTGGTATATTTTGTGCATACACAATGTTTATATATTAGACACCTTTCTCTGGGAACCGAACGAGTAGGTTACAGCAGAGACTGTGTCTAAAGTAGAGAATCCCAACAGTATGTCAAGGCTACAGCAGAGAATCCCAACAGTATGTCTAGACTACAGCAGAGAATCCCAACAATAAGTCTAGACTACAGCAGAGAATCCCAACAGTATGTCTAGACTACAGCAGAGAATCCCAACAATAAGTCTAGACTACAGCAGAGAATCCCAACAATAAGTCTAGACTACAGCAGAGAATCCCAACAGTAAGTCTAGACTACAGCAGAGAATCCCAACAGTAAGTCTAGGTTACAGCAGAGAATCCCAACAGTAAGTCTAGACTACAGCAGAGAATCCCAACAGTAAGTCTAGGTTACAGCAGAGACTGTGTCTAAAGTAGAGAATCCTGCACATGTGCAGAAGCTTGTACCCCTAAAGAAAGGTCCTACCAATGTTTCTTCTTTGTCCAGTTTAGTGACCATGTTGACTTCTGAGGTTTTATTGTTTTTTTGTTTATTTTGACTGATAAATTGAACTACAAGGACATTATCCAGTATGCCTGGGTTATGAACTACAAGGACATTATCCAGTATGCCTGGGTCATGAACTACAAGGACATTATCCATTATGCCTGGGTGATGAACTACAAGGACATTATCCAGAATGCCTGGGTCATGAACTACAAGGACATTATCCAGTATGCCTGGGTTATGAACTACAAGGACATTATCTAGTATGCCTGGGTTATGAACTACAAGGACATTATCCAGTATGCCTGGGTCATGAACTACAAGGACATTATCTAGAATGCCTGGGTTATGAACTACAAGGACATTATCCAGTATGCCTGGGTTATGAACTACAAGGACATTATCCAGTATGCCTGGGTCATGAACTACAAGGACATTATCCAGTATGCCTGGGTTAGGAACTACAAGGACATTATCCAGAATGCCTGTGTTATGAACTACAAGGACATTATCCAGTATGCCTGGGTTATGAACTACAAGGACATTATCCAGTATGCCTGGGTCATGAACTACAAGGACATTATCCAGTATGCCTGGGTTATGAAATACAAGGACATTATCCAGTATGCCTGGGTTATGAACTACAAGGACATTATCCAGTATGCCTGGGTTATGAACTACAAGGACATTATCCAGTATGCCTGGGTCATGAACTACAAGGACATTATCCATTATGCCTGGGTTATGAACTACTTTACACACTATTTAACTTGTGTTGTTGACCAAGGTTGTTAACCGCTGTGGTAGCTCTGCTTTGTTGTGGTCAAGTTTACTAACCATATTAACCACTGTTGTTAATCTCCTAGCTGCAGCTTGTTGTCAAGGTTGTCAGGGTCAGAGGTTAAGTATCAGAGTTGGTCAGTCCTAATGGACGCTTTCTCTTGGGTGTCTGGTTTCCCTGTGTGTAGCTCCTAATGGCCTGGGTGATGACTTGTGGGTGTGTGTGTGTCTGTCCTCGGGGAGAGCTACTTAAGGCAGACCCTGAATCTAAATGAGTTTTGTGTGAATGAGGCTAAGGGTTGTTATGACTTGGTATTCCCATGGCGGTCTGCTGCAAGTCACAACCATTCTAGATGGATCTTAAATTAGTTCACCGTTGTGATTGATTATCAGGTAAAGACATTTCATCTGTCAATCATCTGAGATATTTTAACAACACATTAATCACAAGTCAACTTTAGTCAATATGTGTTTAATGAGATCATAGTAAGTCAAGATTGGTATTGTCCTGTTTTCTTACGTTAATATTCCGTTAGAGCTTAGGATCTTTCTTAGGGTCTAAGTTCTTGGGGGCCAAATGCCCATTAAACAGTCTGTCGTCACTCTGTTGTGAGTCCCGTCTTGTGGCGCTTCATGGTCCCCAGACTACTGCCATGTGGCCTCTGAGGCTCCCTGGCGGAGGCCCCCTGGCCCCTGGTGGTGTCCTGCTAAAAGCCAGTGTATGAATGCCCTCTGCTCCAGTCGTCACGTCTGCCTGGCCCCGGACAGACCACTCAAGTGGCCATTTTGGGACGTCCTGTCTTGTGGCACCCCACCCCCTTTCTGCACTTGGCCAACACTAGGCTGCTAGAGGACGTATGTCTCATCATAAGGGGAGTGTCTCATAGCCAACCCTGCCTGCCCTGCTCTCTCTCAATTTCAATTTAAGGGACTTCATTGGCATGGGAAACCATATGTTAACATTGCTAAAGCAAGTGAAATAGATTTTTTTTTAAATAACAGTTAACATTACACTCACAGAAGTTCCAAAAGAATAAAGACATTTCAAATGTCCTATTTTGAGGCGGCAGCCTAGTGGTTAGAGCGTTGGGCCAGTAACCAAAAGGTTGCAGGATTGAATGCCCGAGCTGGCAAAGTAAAACTCTGTTTTAAACCCACTGTTCCCCTGTAGGCCGTCATTGTAAATAAGAATTTGTTCTTAACTGACTTGCCTAGTTGCAGTTGAAGTCGGAAGTTTACATACACCTTAGCCAAATACATTCAAACTAAATTTTTCACAATTCCTGACAGTTAATCCTTGTAATAATTCCCTGTCTTAGGTCAGTTAAGATCACCACTTTATTTTAAGAATGTGAAATGTCAGAATAATAGTAGAGAGAATGATTTATTTTAGATTGTATTTCTTTCATCACATTCCCAGTGGGTCAGAAGTTTACATACACTCAATTACTATTTGGTAGTATTGCCTTTAAATTGTTTAACTTGGGTCAAATGTTTCGGGTAGCCTTCCACAAGCTTCCCACAATAAGTGGGGTTTTGGCCCAATCCTCCTGACAGAGCTGGTATAACTGAGTCAGGTTTGTAGGCCTCCTTGCTCGCACATGTTTTTTCAGTTCTGCCCACAAATTTTCTATAAGATTGAGGTCAGGGCTTCGTGGTGGCCACTCCAAAACCTTGACTTTGTTGTCCTTAAGCCATTTTTCCACAACTTTGGACGTGTGCTTGAGATCATTGTCCATGATGTCTTGAGATGTTGCTTTAATATATCCACATAATTTTCTTTCCTCATGATGCCATCTATTTTGTGAAGTGCACTAGTCCCTCCTGCAGCAAAGCACCCACACAACATGATGCTGCCACCCCTGTGCTTCACGGTTGGGATAGTGACCTCTGGCTTGCAAGCCACCCCCTTTTTCCTCCAAACATAACCATGGTCATTATGGCCAAACAGTGCTATTTTTGTTTCATCAGACCAGAGGACATTTCTCCAAAAGTACGATCTTTGTCCTCATGTACAGTTGCAAACCATAGTCTGGCTTTTTTATGGCGGTTTTGGAGCAGTGGCTTCTTCCTTGCTGAACGGCCTTTCAGGTTATGCCAATATAGGACTAATTTTACTCTGGATATAGATACCTTTGTACCGGTTTCCTGCAGCATCTTCACAAGGTCCTTTGCTGCTGTTCTGGGATTGATTTGCACTTTTCACATCGAAGTTCGTTCATCTCTAGGAGACAGAACGCGTCTCCTTCCTGAGGGGTATGAGGGCTGCGTGGTCCCATGGTGTTTATACTTGCGTACTATTGTTTGTACAGATGAACGTGGTACCTTCAGGTGTTTGGAAATTGCTCCCAAGGATGAACCAGACTTGTGGAGGTCGACAATTATTTTTCTGAGGTCTTGGCTGATTTATTTTGATTTTCCCATGATGTCAGCAAAGAGGCACTGAGTTTGAAGTTCAGCCTTGAAATACATCCACAGGTACACCTCCAATTGACTTAGATTATGTCAATTAGCCTATCAGAAGCTTCTAAAGCCATGACATCATTTTCTGGAATTTTCCATGCTGTTTGAAAGCACAGTCAACTTAGTGTATGTAAACTTCTGACCCACTGGAATTGCGATACAGTGAATTTTAAGTGAAATAATTTGTCTGTAAACAATTGTTGGAAAAACTGCTTGTGTCATGCACAAAGTAGATAATGAAAGAAATGTGTGTTGTGGTTGAAAAACAAGTTTTAATGACTCCAACCTAAGTGTATGTAAACCTCTGACTTCAACTGAAAATGAAGGTAAAATATATATACACTGCTCAAAAAAATAAAGGCAAGTGGCTCAGGTAGTGCAGCTCATCCAGGATGGGACATCAATGTGAGCTGTGGCAAGAAGGTTTGTGGTGTCTGTCAGCGTAGTGTCCAGAGCATGGAGGTGCTACCAGGAGACAGGCCAGTACATCAGGAGACGAGGAGGAGGCCGTAGGAGGGCAACAACCCAGCAGCAGGACCGCTACTTCCGCCTTTGTGCAAGGAGGAGCAGGAGGAGCACTGCCAGAGCCCTGCAAAATGACCTCCAGCAGGCCACAAATGTGCATGTGTCTGCTCAAACGGTCAGAAACAGACTCCATGAGGGTGGTATGAGGGCCCAACGTCCACAGGTGGGGGTTGTGCTTACAGCCCAACACCGTGCAGGACGTTTGGCATTTGCCAGAGAACACCAAGATTGGCAAATTCGCCACTGGCACCCTGTGCTCTTCACAGATGAAAGCAGGTTCACACTGAGCACATGTGACAGAGTCTGGAGATGCCGTGGAGAACGTTCTGCTGCCTGCAACATCCTCCAGCATGACTGGTTTGGCGGTGGGTCAGTCATGGTGTGGGGAAGCATTTCTTTCCATGTGCTCGCCATGTGCTCGTGCTCGCCAGAGGACTGCCATAAGGTACCGAGATGAGACCCCTTGTGAGACCATATGCTGGTGCGGTTGGCCCTGGGTTCCTCCTAATGCAAGACAATGCTAGACCTCATGTGGCTGGAGTGGGTCAGCAGTTCCTGCAAAGGAAGTCATTGATGCTATGGACTGGCCCGCCCGTTCCCCAGACCTGAATCCAATTGAGCACATCTGGGACATCATGTCTCGCTCCATCCACCAACGCCACGTTGCACCACAGACTGTCCAGGAGTTGGCGGATGCTTTAGTCCAGGTCTGGGAGGAGATCCCTCAGAAGACCATCCGCCACCTCATCAGGAGCATGCCCAGGCGTTGTAGGGAGGTCATACAGGCACGTGGAGGCCACACACACTACTGAGCCTCATTTTGACTTGTTTTAAGGACATTACATCAACGTTGGATCAGCCTGTAGTGTGGTTTTCCACTTTAATCTTGAGTGTGACTCCAAATCCAGACCTCCATGGGTTGATAAATTAGATTTCCATTGATAATTTGTGTGTGATTTTGTTGTCGGCACATTCAACTATGTAAAGAAAAAAGTATTTAATAAGAATATTTCATTCATTCAGATCTAGGATGTGTTATTTTAGTGTTCCCTTTATTTTTTTGAGCAGTGTATATTTTTTTACCATGTCTATATACAGTGTTGTAATGATGTGAAAAGTGTTCATGTTCAAAAGGGAAAATAAATAAACAGAAATATGGGTTGTATCTAAAATGGTGTTTGTTCTTCACTGGTTGACCTTTTCTTGTGGCAGCTGATCAAAAATCTTGATGCTGTGATTACTCACTATGGTTTTTGGCACAGTATATATGAGAGTTTATCCAAAAAAAAACTAATGTTTTATTCTTTGTTTATCTGTGTAATCTGAGTGAAATATGTGTCTCTAATATGGTCATACATTTGGCAGGAGGTTAGGAAGTGCAGCTCAGTTTCCACCTCATTTTGTGGGCAGTGTGCACATAGCTTCTCTTGAGAGCCAGGTCTGCCTACGGCGGCCTTTCTCAATAGCAAGGCAATGCTCACTGAGTCTACATAGTCACAGCTTTCCTTAAGTTTGGGTCAGTCACAGTGGTCAGGTATTCTGCCACTGTGTACTCTCTGTTTAGGGCCAAATAGCATTCTAGTTTGCTCTGTTTTTTTGTTCATTCTTTCCAATATGTCAAGTAATTATATTTTTGTTTTCTCATGATTTGGTTGGGTCTAATTGTGCTGCTGTCCTGGGGCTCTGTGGGGTGTGTTTGTGTTTGTGAACAGAGCCCCAGGACCAGCTTGCTTAGGGGACTCTTCTCCAGATTCATCTCTCTGTAGGTGATGGCTTTGTTATGGAAGGTTTGGGAATCGCTTCCTTTTAGGTGGTTCTCTGCTCTCTCTCTCTGTCCCTCTGCCAGCTCTCTCCCTGTCCCTCTGCCTGCTCTCTCTCTGTCCCTCTGCCTGATCTCTCTCTGTCCCTCTGCCTGCTCGCTCTCTGCCCCTCTCCCTGCACTCACTCTGTCCCTCTTCCTGCTCTCCCCCTTCTGCCTCTCTCTGTCCCTCTGCCTGCTCTCTCTCTGCCCCTCTGCCTGCTCTCTCTCTGCTCTCTCTCTGCCACTCTCCCTGCTCTCTCTGCCTGCTCTCTCTCTGCCTGCTCTCTCTCTGCCTGCTCTCTCTCTGCCCCTCTCGCCCTGCTCTCACTCTGTCCCTCTCTCTGCTCTCACTCTGTCCCTCTCCCTGCTTTCTCTCTGCCTGCTCTCTCGCTGTCTCTCTCCCTGCTTTCTCTCTGCCTGCTCTCTCTGCTCTCTCTCTGCTCTCTCTCTCCCTGCTCTCTCTCTGTCTACTCTCTCTATGCCTGCTCTCTCTCTCTGCTTTCTCTCTGCTCTCTCTCTCCCTGCTCTCTCTCTGCCTGCTCTCTCTCTGCTCTCTCTCCCTGCTTTCTCCACCTGACAGTTTGTTCCTGCTGTCAGTAGCCTCCTCCTATAAAGCCAGTGTTATCTGTAGTTTTAAGTGCAGCTCACAGACGCCACAGACAGACGGCAGGAGCGTAGCAGCAGAGACACCCTACTCTGGGCCTGCCTTTGGTTGCACACAGGAAGTGGGTCCCTAGCAGATCCAGAGCCCCCCGGACTCCCTGTCTGGCCCCAGTCCAGACACCTAGTCCCAGACCTCCAGGTGCCTCCAGTCCAGACCCCTCGACCCAGACCCCTCGACCCAGTCCAGACCCCTCGACCCAGACCTCTAGGTGCCTCCAGTCCAGACCCCTCGACCCAGTCCCCTCGACCCAGACCCCTCGACCCAGTCCAGACCCCTCGACCCAGACCTCCAGGTGCCTCCAGTCCAGACCCCTCGACCCACTCCCCTCAACCCAGACCCCCAGGGGCCTTCAGTCCAGATCCCTCGACCCTTTCCAGACCCCTCGACCCAGTCAAGTCCCCTCGACCCAGACCAGATCCCCTCGACCCAGGGGCCTTCAGTCCAGACGTTAATGGAGGGAGACACAGCATATTAACTCGATGTGGCCTTGAGAATGACTGACCTGATCCATTGTTTAAATCTTCTAGTTTCTCTCTTTCCTCCCCCTCATAAATTGCTATAAGACTGTTAGAGATAACCTGTTGGTTAGTAACTTGTTACAACTAGTTAATTACCTGTTGTGACTGGTTTATAACCTGTTGGTTTATAACCTGTTGTAACTGGTTTTTAACCTGTTGGTTTATAAACTGTTGTGACTGGTTTATAACCTGTTGGTTTATAACCTGTTGTAACTGGTTTATAACCTGTTGGTGTATAACCTGTTGGTGTATAACCTGTTGGTTTATAACCTGTTGGTTTATAACCTGTTGGTTTATAACCTGTTGGTTAATAATCTGTTGGTGTATAACCTGTTGGTTTATAACCTGTTGGTTTATAACCTGTTGGTTTATTACCTGTTGTAACTGGTTTATAACCTGTTGGTTTATAACCTGTTGGTTTATAACCTGTTGGTTTATAACCTGTTGGTTTATAACCTGCTGGTTTATAACCTGTTGGTTTATAACCTGTTGGTGTATAACCTGTTGGTTTATAACCTGTTGTAACTGGTTAATAACCTGTTGATTTATTACATGTTGGTTTATTACCTGTTGTAACTGGTTTATAACCTGTTGGTTTATAACCTGTTGGTTTATAACCTGTTGTAACTGGTTTATAACCTGTTGGTTTATAACCTGTTGGTTTATAACTTGTTGGTTTATAACCTGTTGGTTTATAACTTGTTGGTTTATAACCTGTTGGTTTATAACTTGTTGGTTTATAACCTGTTGTAACTGGTTTATAACCTGTTGGTTTATTACCTGTTGGTTTATTACCTGTTTTAACTGGTTTATAACCTGTTGGTTTATTACCTGTTGTAACTGGTTTATAACCTGTTGTAACTGGTTTATAACCTGTTGGTTTATTACCTGTTGTAACTGGTTTATTACCTGTTGTAACTGGTTTATAACCTGTTGTAACTGGTTTATAACCTGTTGGTTTATTACCTGTTGTAACTGGTTTATTACCTGTTGTAACTGGTTTATAACCTGTTGTAACTGGTTTATAACCTGTTGGTTTATTACCTGTTGTAACTGGTTTATTACCTGGTGTAACTGGTTTATAACCTGTTGTAACTGGTTTATAACCTGTTGGTTTATTACCTGTTGTAACTGGTTTATTACCTGTTGTAACTGGTTTATAACCTGTTGTAACTGGTTTATAACCTGTTGGTTTATAACATGTTGGTTTTTAACCTGTTGGTTTATTACCTGTTGGTTTATTACCTGTTGTGACTGGTTTATAACCTGTTGGTTTATAACCTGTTGGTTTATAACCTGTTGGTTTATAACCTGTTGTAACTGGTTAATGACCTGTTGGTTTATAACTTGTTGGTTTATAACCTGTTGGTTTATTACCTGTTGGTTTATAACCTGTTGGTTTATAACCTGTTGTAACTGGTTTATTACCTGTTGGTTTATTACCTGTTGTAACTGGTTTATAACCTGTTGGTTTATTACCTGTTGTAACTGGTTAATGACCTGTTGGTTTATAACCTGTTGGTTTATAACCTGTTGTAACTGGTTAATGACCTGTTGGTTTATTACCTGTTGGTTTATAACCTGTTGGTTTATAACCTGTTGGTTTATAACCTGTTGTAACTGGTTAATGACCTGTTGGTTTATAGCCTGTTGGTTTTTAACCTGTTGGTTTTTAACCTGTTGGTTTATTACCTGTTGGTTTATTACCTGTTGTAACTGGTTTATAAGCTGTTGGTTTATAAGCTGTTGGTTTATAACCTGTTGGTTTATAACCTGTTGTAACTGGTTTATAACCTGTTGTAACTGGTTTATAACCTGTTGGTTTATTACCTGTTATAACTGGTTTATTACCTGTTGTAACTGGTTTATAACCTGTTGTAACTGGTTTATAACCTGTTGGTTTATTACCTGTTGTAACTGGTTTATTACCTGGTGTAACTGGTTTATAACTTGTTGTAACTGGTTTATAACCTGTTGGTTTATTACCTGTTGTAACTGGTTTATTACCTGTTGTAACTGGTTTATAACCTGTTGGTTTATAACCTGTTGGTTTATAACCTGTTGGTTTTTAAGCTGTTGGTTTATTACCTGTTGGTTTATTACCTGTTGTAACTGGTTTATAACCTGTTGGTTTATAACCTGTTGGTTTATAACCTGTTGTAACTAGTTAATGACCTGTTGGTTTATAACCTGTTGGTTTATTACCTGTTGGTTTATAACCTGTTGGTTTATAAGCTGTTGGTTTATTACCTGTTGTAACTGGTTAATGACCTGTTGGTTTATAACCTGTTGGTTTATAACCTGTTGGTTTATAACCTGTTGTAACTGGTTAATGACCTGTTGGTTTATAACCTGTTGGTTTATAACCTGTTGGTTTATAACCTGTTGTAACTGGTTAATGACCTTTTGGTTTATAGCCTGTTGGTTTATAACCTGTTGGTTTATAACCTGTTGTAACTGGTTAATGACCTGTTGGTTTATAGCCTGTTGGTTTATAACCTGTTGGTTTATTACCTGTTTGTTTATAACCTGCTGGTTTATAACCTGTTGGTTTATAACATGTTGGTTTATAACCTGTTGTAACTGGTTAATGACCTGTTGGTTTATTACCTGTTGGTTTATAACCTGTTGGTTTATTACCTGTTGTAACTGGTTTATATATTACCTGTTGGTTTATTACCTGTTGGTTTATTACCTGTTGTTTTATTACCTGTTGTAACTGGTTTATTACCTGTTGGTTTATTACCTGTTGTAACTGGTTTATAACCTGTTGGTTTATTACCTGTTGTAACTGGTTTATAACCTGTTGGTTTATAACATGTTCTATCCACTAAACAATAACTTTTAAATCGTTCAAAAAAACAAACTTTATAGCAACAGAGCAATTTGCCTTGCTTATGTTGTCCACATGTCTTCAGCCAATCAGTTAGTAGTGAAGCCAGTCCAGAGTTCCTCTCTTCCTCCCCTCTTCACCCTCTCAGACCCATCCTTTCCCCAAAACAATATGCCAACCACTGGTATCAAAACTGGTAACTTCAAACCACTGACAGCCTAAAGAGGACGTTACTGGGACATGGCAGCTCATACAGACAAACTTGACATTGTGTCTGAGTAAGGCCCTGTCGGCAACCCGAGACACGGCTCTCTCTCTTTCACTCCCTCTCACCCAGTCCCTTAGCACTCATGCAACGCGTGGGCACATAGGCAGGGCTGGCTCTCGAGAGATGACTGCCTGTGGCGACCTCTCTCAATAGAAAGGCTATGCTCACTGAGTCTGTACATAGTCAAAACTTTCCTTAAGTTTGGGTCAGTCACAGTGGTCAGGTATTCTGCCACTGTGTACTCTCTGTTTAGGGCCAAATAGCTTACTAGTTTGCTCTGTTTTTTGGTTGATTCTTTCCAGTGTGTCAAATAGTGATCTTTTTGCTCTCTCATAATTTCTCTCTCTCTCTCATTCGATCTAAGGTTCTTTATTGGCATGGGAATCATATCTTTACGTTGCCAAAGCAAGTGATAATAACTAATAAACAAAAGTGAAATAAACAGTTAACATTACATTGACAAAAGTTCCAAAACAACCAAGACATTACAAATGTCATATTATGCGCAAATAGTTAAAGTTCAAAATGGAGAATAAATATACAAAGATATTGGTTGTATTTACAATGGTGTTTGTTCTTCACTGGTTGTCCTTTTCTTGTGGCTGTGGTATTTCACCCAGTAGATATGGGAGTTTAGCAAGATTGGATTTGTTTTCGAATTCTTTGTGGGTCTGTGTTATCTGAGGTAAATATGTGTCTCTAATATGGTCATACATTTGGCAGAGGTTAGGAAGTCTTTCTCTCTCTCAATAGACTACCTGCCTCTCTCTCAATTCAGTTCAAAGTGATTTATTGGCATGGGAAACATATGTACAGGGTTGTAATTATGTGTATTTGAAGTGTGAAAATAAAGAAACAGATATATACAGTACCCTTTGTTCATATTTTGTATTCAGACCCTTTACTCAGGCTCAAGTTTTCTTGGGTATGACGCTACAAGCTTGACACACCTGTATTTGGGGATCTGCAGATCCTATCAAGCATTGTCAGGTTGGATGGGGAGGGTCGTTGCACAGCTATTTTCAGGTCTCTCCAGAGGTGTTCGATCGGGTTCAAGCCCGGGCTCTGGATGGGCCTCTCAATGACATTCATAGACTTGTCCCGAAGCCACTCAATCTAAGGTCCTGGCTCTCAAGAGAAGACAGGCTACGACGGCCTCTCTCAATATTAAGAATTCGCTCACTGATTCATTCTCTCTCTCTAGGCTACCTGCTACCCTCTCTCTCTCTCTGTGTTACCTGCTTCTCTCTCTATCTCATCATCACTGTCCCTCTCTCTGACCTTCATCACTGTCCCTCTCAGACCTTCATCACTGTCCCTCTCTCAGACCGTCATCACTGTCCCTCTCTCAGACCTTCATCACTGTCCCTCTCTGACCTTCATCACTGTCCCTCTCTCAGACCTTCATCACTGTCCCTCTCTCAAACCTTCATCACTGTCCCTCTCTCAAACATTCATCACTGTCCCTCTCTCAGACCTTCATCACTGTCACTCTCTCAGACGTTGATCACTGTCCCTCTCTCTGACCTTCATCACTGTCCCTCTCTGATTTTCATCACTGTCCCTCTCTTAAACCTTCATCACTGTCCCTCTCTCAGACCTTAATCACTGTCCCTCTCTGAGCTTCATCACTGTCCCTTTCTCAGACCTTCATCACTGTCCCTCTCTCAAACCTTCATCACTGTCGCTCTCTCAAACCGTCATGACTGTCCCTCTCTCAGACCGTCATCACTGTCCCTCTCTCAGACCTTGATCACTGTCCCTCTATGACCTTCATCACTGTCCCTCTCTCAGACCTTCATCACTGTCACTCTCTCAGACGTTGATCACTGTCCCTCTCTCAGACCTTCATCACTGTCCCTCTCTGACATTCATCACTGTCCCTCTCTCAGACCTTCATCCCTGTCCCTCTCTGATTTTCATCACTGTCCCTCTCTCAAACCTACATCACTGTCCCTCTCTCAGACCTTCATCACTGTCCCTTTCTCAGACCTTCATCACTGTCCCTCTCTCAAACCTTCATCACTGTCGCTCTCTCAAACCGTCATGACTGTCCATCTCTCAGACCGTCATCACTGTCCCTCTCTCAGACCTTCATCACTGTCCCGCTCTCAAAACTTCATCACTGTCCCTCTCTGACCTTCATCACTGTCCCTCTGACCTTCATCACTGTCCCTCTCTCAAACCTTCATCACTGTCCCTCTCTGACCTTCATCCCTGTCCCTCTCTCAAACCTTAATCACTGTCCCTCTCTCAAACCTTCATCACTGTCGCTCTCTTAGACCATCATCACTGTCGCTCTCTCAAACCGTCATGACTGTCCCTCTCTCAGACCGTCATCACTGTCCCTCTCTCAGACCTTGATCACTGTCCCTCTATGACCTTCATCACTGTCCCTCTCTCAGACCTTCATCACTGTCACTCTCTCAGACGTTGATCACTGTCCCTCTCTCAGACCTTCATCACTGTCCCTCTCTGACATTCATCACTGTCCCTCTCTCAGACCTTCATCCCTGTCTCTCTCTGATTTTCATCACTGTCCCTCTCTCAAACCTACATCACTGTCCCTCTCTCTGACCTTCATCACTGTCCCTTTCTCAGACCTTCATCACTGTCCCTCTCTCAAACCTTCATCACTGTCGCTCTCTCAAACCGTCATGACTGTCCATCTCTCAGACCGTCATCACTGTCCCTCTCTCAGACCTTCATCACTGTCCCGCTCTCAAAACTTCATCACTGTCCCTCTCTGACCTTCATCACTGTCCCTCTGACCTTCATCACTGTCCCTCTCTCAAACCTTCATCACTGTCCCTCTCTGACCTTCATCCCTGTCCCTCTCTCAAACCTTAATCACTGTCCCTCTCTCAAACCTTCATCACTGTCGCTCTCTCAGACCGTCATCACTGTCCCTCTCTGACCTTCATCACTGTCCCTCTCTCAAACCTTCATCACTGTCCCTCTCTCAAACATTCATCACTGTCGCTCTCTCAGACCGTCATCACTGTCCCTCTCTCAGACCTTCATCACTGTCCCTCTCTGACCTTCATCACTGTCCCTCTCTCAAACTTTCATCACTGTCCCTCTCTGACATTCATCACTGTCCCTCTCTCAGACCTTCATCACCGTCCCGCTCTCAAATCTTCATCAATGTCCCTCTCTGACCTTCATTACTGTCCATCTGACCTTCATCACTGTCCCTCTCTCAGACCTTCATCACTGTCCCTCTCTGACCTTCATCACTGTCCCTCTCAGACCTTCATCACTGTCCCTCTCTCAGACCTTCACTGTCCCGCTCTCAAACCTTCATCACTGTCCCTCTCTGACCTTCATCACTGTCCCTCTCTCAGACTTTCATCACAGTCCTTCTCTCAGACCTTCATCACGGTCCCTCTCTGACCTTCATCACTGTTCCTCTCTCAGACCTTCATCACTGTCCCTCTCTCAGACCTTCATCACTGTCCCTTTCTCAGACCTTCATCACTGTTCCTCTCTCAGACTTTCATCACTGTCCCTATCTCAGACCTTCATCACTGTCCCTCTCTCAGACCTTCATCACTGTCCCTCTCTCAGACCTTCATCACTGTCCCTCTCTCATACCATACTGGAGCTGAGTCAGCGTCCCTGCTCCCTGACACGGACATAGATTGTATTTAGCCATTGTGTGTCATAACCTTAACATTATCATTAATAGTATCTACAAAAGAGGTTATTCTCAACATTATATTTCATAGTATCTACAACAGAGGTTATCTTCAACATTAACATTCATAGTATCTACAAAAGAGGTTATTCTCAACATTATATTTCATAGTATCTACAACAGAGGTTATCTTCAACATTAACATTCATAGTATCTACAACAGAGGTTATCTTCAACATTAACATTCATAGTATCTACAACAGAGGTTATTCTCAACATTAACATTCATAGTATCTACAACAGAGGTTATCTTCAACATTAACATTCATAGTATCTACAAAAGAGGTTATTCTCAACATTATATTTCATAGTATCTACAACAGAGGTTATCTTCAACATTAACATTCATAGTATCTACAACAGAGGTTATCTTCAACATTAACATTCATAGTATCTACAACAGAGGTTATTCTCAACATTAACATTCATAGTATCTACAACAGAGGTTATCTTCAACATTAACATTCATAGTATCTACAAAAGAGGTTATTCTCAACATTATATTTCATAGTATCTACAACAGAGGTTATCTTCAACATTAACATTCATAGTATCTACAACAGAGGTTATCTTCAACATTAACATTCATAGTATCTACAACAGAGGTTATTCTCAACATTAACATTCATAGTATCTACAACAGAGGTTATCTTCAACATTAACATTCATAGTATCTACAACAGAGGTTATCTTCAACATTAACATTCATAGTATCTACAACAGAGGTTATCTTCAACATTAACATTCATAGTATCTACAAAAGAGGTTATTCTCAACATTATATTTCATAGTATCTACAACAGAGGTTATCTTCAACATTAACATTCATAGTATCTACAACAGAGGTTATCTTCAACATTAACATTCATAGTATCTACAACAGAGGTTATTCTCAACATTAACATTCATAGTATCTACAACAGAGGTTATCTTCAACATTAACATTCATAGTATCTACAACAGAGGTTATCTTCAACATTAACATTCATAGTATCTACAACAGAGGTTATTCTCAACATTAACATTCATAGTATCTACAACAGAGGTTATCTTCAACATTAACATTCATAGTATCTACAACAGAGGTTATCTTCAACATTAACATTCATAGTATCTACAAAAGAGGTTATTCTCAACATTATATTTCATAGTATCTATAACAGAGGTTATCTTCAACATTAACATTCATAGTATCTACAACAGAGGTTATCTTCAACATTATAATTCATAGTATCTACAACAGAGGTTATCTTCAACATTAACATTCATAGTATCTATGGAAGGTTATTCTCAACATGATCATTCATAGCATCTATATAACAGAGGTTATTGTCAACATTACTATTCATAGTATCTATATGAGGTTATTCTCAACATTATCATTCATAGTATCTATAGAAGGTTATTCTCAACATGATCATTCATAGTATCTATATAACAGAGGTTATCGTCAACATTACTATTCATAGTATCTATATGAGGTTATCCTCAACATTATCATTCCTAGTTATGCTCCAACCATGGAGAGATATAGGTTACCATTCTCCTACTGATCTGTTTCTCCCACTAGGTCTATTACATGTTTTTATTAGATCCATGGTATGTTACTGAACAACTACTATTAGGCTATAACATGGAATTAGAAGATTGCCTGTCCTTAACCCCCACTGGGCACACTGGTTGAATCAACATTATATCCCTGTCATTGAAATTAAATTACATTGCAAAGTAGAATATAATTGAATTCTGTGCCCAGTGGGCCACTTTTTCACAGTTTAGTCATGTAACCACATTTTAAATGACAGGAAGTTGAGATTCTTTTGATTTCACAGTGTGTAGACAGACCTATGATCATTATTAGCAGCAGTTCGAGACGAATGTTTGAAGCCCTGTAGCATAGCCCATTATGTACAGTCCAGTTCTCTACAGTTCTAGGTGTTGGATTTCAGTCTGATAAAATGGGAATTTCCGATATCGTTAGATAGTCTTTGTTTTTGCTCTTAGTTGTTTGTATATCTGTTATCGCACCGCTCCACTCTGGCGGGGGTCCGTCCGACGCTGCAGTTATTTTTTACAGAGCGCGCAAGGAACCTCCACTTGTCCTACGTCACAACACGTAACGTTACACGGGTTTCTTCTCTTTCTGCTGCAGAGTTGAAACAAGGTGTCGGGTTAAGACGGCACGACTATAAAGGAGAGGGGCAGGCAGGCTGGACACAACCAAATAGATAGACCGTCTGAAAGTAAGGAGAATATCGGAATTTTTAGGCTAAACACATCTCAACTTTTTATTCCCAGCGGTGCATTGTGTTTCCAAACGATGTTCTCTTTAATATGTATTTAAATGGATAACCAATAGTTCATGTATTAATATGGGAATTGTATTTTTCCCTTGTTCATTTCTGTTAATTGGAAATAGTTTATTTATTTTCTATGTTTGCGTTGCAAAGTGGATTGTATTTACCACGAAGATGGATAAATGTCTGATTTGATCATATCTGTACTTTTAGGTGTTGAAACAACGAGTGGCAGAATGACGGTTTGTTGTGAGTCGTGTGAAAGTCCATGGAGCAGTGAGCGCTGCTCCTCTCATCTGTTCAGCGGGGAGACAGAAAGCCGCCTGGGACTCTGCAAGAGATTCAGGTTAGTGCAGCCAGACTGGCTCCATCCGTGCGCGGCTTCTAGTGGTCAAACCGCTACAATCTGGACTCAGGGGTGGCAATAACATACTACTGTACATACCATACCTTGGTATATATTAACTTGTGGATGTCATTCATCCAGTTTGTTTGCTATGTTTCTAATTACAATTTGTGTGTTATGTTATGAATTACGATTCATACAATATGTTACGAATTTGCAATACTTATAAGTTATGAATTCCAATTTGTTGTGGCTGGTGTTAGCTAGGGAAAGAGGAGCGTTTGCAGTCCAGCCTCCTGCTTTCTGTCTGACACCCACGCTCTCTGATGCTGCCTCTGGCTCTACCAACAAAAACCGGCTAGAGAGCTCTCTTCTCTACTGATAAAACCGGCTGATCACACAGAGCAGCTAGAGATCTCTCTTCTCTACCTCAGATAGACAGAGCCACATACAGCAACAGTTGTTTCCATAGGAACCACAGAAGCTCACACTTTAGCAAACTGCTATCCATCCCCATCCAGTCTGTGGCTAGGGTACACCGCCTTTCCTTCAGTAAGGCACAGTGAGAAGCCGGAAAGTAACACATTTTCTCAGTTTTGACTTTGGATTATTTTTGCCATGTAACAAAGAGCAGCTTTTCACTAGACTGAGAGAGACTAGGAAGAGTTTGGACGTAGTAGGATACCCTGTGCTCAGTTCTACCTCTGCCCTCTCTGGGCCGTCATATCCTGACCTGTGAACATGGTGTTGCTACGCAGGTCTACTAAGGGAGCGTCTAAAGCCAGGAGGGACCAGATCAACTCTGAGATCAGGAACATGAGAACTCTGCTCCCCATCCCTCAGGAGGACCAGGACAGACTGTCATACCTCCACAGCATGGCGGTTATCACAGCATACATCAGGAAGAGCTTTCTGTATAAGGGTGAGTACAAAACCAGGAGAGGAACTGTCATGCACGTAACGACTAGAACACTTGAAAGTACGGAACCAGTAGGACATTCCCATCTTTAAGAATGGATGTATTTGTATGTGTATTTATTATGGATCCCCATTAGTTCCTGTTGCCAAGGCAGCAGCTACTCTTCCTGGGGTTTATTATGGATCCCCATTAGTTCCTGCCAAGGCAGCAGCTACTCTTCCTGGGGTTTATTATGGATCCCCATTAGTTCCTGCCAAGGCAGCAGCTACTCTTCCTGGGGTTTATTATGGATCCCCATTAATTCCTGTCAAGACAGCATCTACTATTCCTGGGGTTTATTATGGATCCCCATTAGTTCCTGCTAAGGCAGCAGCTACTCTTCCTGGGGTTTATTATGGATCCCCATTAGTTCCTGCCAAGACAGCAGCTACTCTTCCTGGGGTCCAACACATTAAGGCACTTACATTACAGATAAAACAGTACATCATATAACATTATCATCATTAACAGCATTGATGTGAATCACACTGCTGCTCTTTCATTTAGTTATTTGTGCCTTACGGATTGTGGTTGTTGTGGATGGCAATCTGTAGTTAGTACATCCATGTTTGGACTTATAAATGATATATATGAATGTAAAGATATAATTTAATCGTATTATTATACGTAGTAGAAAGCATTAGAAGGAGCCGACATAACCAACCCATGAAGTAAAATTTAACATCCATATATGGCCAGCTATGTAACCTTTAACATTGATTTATCCTGCAATAGATGTCGTTCAATTGGTAACATACATTTTTGTCTTCTTCTAGTGCCTCTTAATTAAGGGAAAATACATCTAAAAGTAACTGAATGTTGTCAGATTACATTTGGGTTTGGGTAATCCAAAAGTTACTGATTATAATTTTGGACAGGTAACTAGTAACTGTAAAGGAACTACATTTAAAAAGTAACCTACCCAAACCCAGTTAGAACTGTCGGACATTTTCAACTTGAAGAATGGATGCTGAGGCGTCTTAGAACTGGTGATTGGAACGTCCTGTCAATTTAAACATGTATTTTTACCAGTATATCTTCCAAGGTCTTGTGATGGATCCATACCTACTGAGACCTGTGATGTTGTGATGGATCCATACCTACTGAGACCTGTGATGTTGTGATGGATCCATACCTACTGAGACCTGTGATGTTGTGATGGATCCATACCTACTGAGACCTGTGATGTTGTGATGGATCCATACCTACTGAGACCTGTGATGTTGTGATGGATCCATACCTACTGAGACCTGTGATGTTGTGATGGATCCATACCTACTGAGACCTGTGATGTCGTGATGGATCCATACCTACTGAGACCTGTGATGTTGTGATGGATCCATACCTACTGAGACCTGTGATGTTGTGATGGATCCATACCTACTGAGACCTGTGATGTTGTGATGGATCCATACCTACTGAGACCTGTGATGTTGTGATGGATCCATACCTACTGAGACCTGTGATGTTGTGATGGATCCATACCTACTGAGACCTGTGATGTTGTGATGGATCCATACCTACTGAGACCTGTGATGTTGTGATGGATCCATACCTACTGAGACCTGTGATGTTGTGATGGATCCATACCTACTGAGACCTGTGATGTTGTGATGGATCCATACCTACTGAGTTCTCTGTGATGTTGTGATGAAACTAATCCTGAGTTGTATTTCTTCCGCTTCCAGGATTATCAGCTGATCAGAGTCGTCTCTCCTCTTCCTCCTCCTATCCTCTGTACGAGACCTTCCTCCCAGCCGTGCATGGTTTCATTCTGATCCTCTCCTCCCGGGGCAGGCTGGTCTACGTCTCTGAGAACGTCTCTGATTACCTGGGGCTCTCCATGGTGAGTACCAACCTGATGAAGACCTGGCGTCCAAAATATATGGAATTGTATAGGAAATTGAACATTGTTTTTCTGTGGTTGTGTGACATCACATCTGCTGTGTTACTGAATGCTGTGTAGGGCAGGGTGTTAGTCACTAAAGTTGATCCTTTCTTCTTCTCTCTTATAGGTTGATGTTCTTCAGGGAGACACATTCTATGACCTGGTGGAGAGTCAGGACGTGGAGACAGTTAGATCTAACCTGGAGACAGACAACACAACGTCAACTGGTAAGAGACTATACTATCTAAAGGAAAATCAAATAAAATGAACAGATTTAAGAGCTCATGAAACCCAATGGAGGACGGGACTGATCTCATGTTATTGTTCTGTTCCCCAGCAGAGAGGAGTTTTGTGTGTCGGATGCACACCTCCAAGGCCTTCAGACTAGAGTACGGTAACTGCTGTTCTATAATGGTCCGAGGACGCTACCAGACCATCCCACAATCCCCCCAGTCCACGCCCACATCCTCCCCAGACCGTGGCCGATCTGGCCTCCCTGTGGAGAAGGTGTTCTTGGCTCTCTGCACACCCACAGTGAACCACCTGGGCAACAGAATCTTCTCCTCCTGCTCCTCCTCCTTCACCAGCCTCCATAGACCAGACATGAGCTTCAGTCACCTGGACGAAAGTGTTGTGTTTTACTTGGGCTACTCATCGGAGGAGCTGATTGGTCGATCGTGGTACAGCCTCCTCCACCCTGAAGACCTCTCCTTGAGTGCCTACTCACATAAGAGTCTGAGTAAGTAGAACACATTAAAACTACCCTTGATACTATACTCAGCAAAAAAAGAAACGCCCTCTCACTGTCAACTGCGTTTATTTTCAGCTAACTTAACATATGTAAATATTTGTATGAACAGAACAAGACTCAACAACTGAGACATAAACTGAACAAGTTCCACAGACACGTGACTAACAGAAATGGAATAATGTGTCCTTGAACAAAGGGGGGGTCAAAATCAAAAGTAACAGTCAGTATTTTGTGTGGCCACCAGCTGCATTAAGTACTGCAGTGCATCTCCTCCTCTAGGACTGCACCAAATTTGCCAGTTCTTGCTGTGAGATGTTACCCCACTCTTCCACCAAGGCACCTGCAAGTTCCTGGACATTTCTTGGGGAAATGGCCCTCGCCCTCACCCTCTGATCCAACAGGTCCCAGACGTGCTCAATGGGATTGAGATCCGGGCTTTTCGCTGGCCATGGCAGAATGGCAGAACACTGACATTCCTGTCTTGCAGGACATCACGGACAGAACGAGCAGTATGGCTGGTGGCATTGTCATGCTGGAGGGTCATGTCAGGATGAGTCTGCAGGAAGGGTACCACATAAGGGAGGAGGATGTCTTCCCTGTAACGCACAGCTTTGAGATTGCCTGCAATGACAACAAGCTCAGTCCGATGATGCTGTGAAACACCGCCCCAGAACATGACAGACACTCCACCTCAAATCTATCCCGCTCCAGAGTACAGGCCTCGGTGTAACGCTCAATCCTTCGACGATAAACGTGAATCCGACCATCACCCCTGGTGAGACAAAACCGTGACTCATCAGCACTTAATGCCAGTCCTGTCTGGTTCAGCGACGGTGGGTTTGTGCCCATAGGCAAAGTTGTTGCTGGTGATGTCTGGTGAGGACCTGCCTTACTACAACAAACCTACAAGCCCTCAGTCCAGCCTCTCAGAGCCTATTGCGGACAGACTGAGCACTGATGGAGGGATTGTGCGTTCCTGGTGTAACTCGGGCAGTTGTTGTTGCTATCCTGTACCTGTCCCGCAGGTGTGATGTTTGAATGTATGGATCCTGTGCAGGTGTTGTTACACGTGGTCTGCCACTGCGAGGATGATCAGCTGTCCGTCCTGTCTCCCTGTAGCACTGTCTTAGGCATTTCACAGTACGGACATTGCAATTTATTGCCCTTGCACCATGCCTAAGGCACGTTCAAGCAGATGAGCAGGGACCCTGGGCATCTTTCTCTTGGTGTTTTTCAGAGTCAGTAGAAAGGCCTCTTTAGTGTCCTAGGTTTTCATAATTGTGACCTTAATTGCCTACCGTCTGTAAGCTGTTAGTGTCTTAACGAGCGTTCCACAGGTGCATGTTCAATAATTGTTCACGGTTCATTGAACAAGCATGGGAAACAGTGTTTAAACCCTTTACAATGAAGATCTGTGAAGTTATTTGGATTTTTACAAATTATCTTTGAAAGACAGGGTTCTGAAAAAGGAACGAGTTTACATAATACTACATTATACCCGTTATGCTATATTCTAACATATTTTAACAAATAACAATGACGAACCCAAATGGAAGCATCTCACGCATCTCACGTTGTTATGTATGAACTCCTTAGTGTAAGATGCTAGAGAAATATAGTGGACATTATAGTAATGCTTTTCTGTCCTCTCCTCACCCAGTGCAGGCAGACGAGGGTAGGCAGGTGGAGATGGTTCTGAGGCTCCAACACAGCGACCTCTCATGGTCCTGGATCTACACTAGAGCCGCTAAGCATTCTGGGAACCAGGAATTGAGCTGCTGTAACTACATTATCAGGTACTAGATGCTCTGAATGCTTTCATGATTTTAACTGCAGTCTTCAGCATATGTCTGTGTATGTACAGTTTGATTATTGTTTTGTCTTTAAACAAGAAAAATGAAATAATAAAAAGAGATGTGTAGTAATAATTGTAGTTGCCTGTATTGAGTAACTTTGCTCTGAGAGACTGGAGTAACTTGTATTCTTTCCTTCACAGTGAAACAGAAGCCATGTATCTGAGGAAAAACATCCACAGCGATGCTTTCAGAGCCTCTCCTCCTCAGCCCTACTGCCCCTCTCCCACCCCCCAGCTGACCCAGAGCTGTTGCCCCACCAGGGACCTAAAGAGACAGAGAGAATTCAGCCAGTGCAGTAGTATATCTGAGACTGAGAACAGGTCTAAGACCAGTAGGAGACAGAGAGCAGAGTCGAATGCTGTGTTCTACGTGACATCATGTAGCTCCTCCTCCCAGGCCTCACCTGTCGCCGCCTTCTCCACCCCTCCCTACAGCCCCACCTCCTCCCACTACAACTCCTCCCTCTCTCCAGCACAGCAGGACGACACCAGCTCTGACTCTCTGTTGGATGTGTATGGCTACACAGAGAACTTAACCTCCTACTACCATTGCCCTGAGGGAGGGACTGAGGTAGGGACTGGGCCTTCCTGCCTCCTCTCCCCCTCTAGGTCCTTCCAGCCCGGCTCGGAGCAGTCCTTCCACCAGGGTATCTTCAGCCAGACTGACGCATTCTCTCCTCAGTCCTGCCCTTCTTCTCCCCAGCATGATTGCCCAGCATGCCCTGCTGATGCCCGGCTGGTCCCTGACTGTCTATCTGTATCAGACCTGTTAGAGAGTTCAGCAGACTGCCCCATCACCATCCATACTGAAGACTACAGCCTCTCGGTTCAGCCACAAGGTGGTGCCACCAGTCCATACAGCCTCTCGGTTCAGCCACAAGGTGATGCCACCAGTCCATACAGCCTCTCGGTTCAGCCACAAGGTGGTGCCACCAGTCCATACAGCCTCTCTGTTCAGCCACAAGGTGATGCCACCAGTCCATACAGCCTCTCGGTTCAGCCACAAGGTGATGCCACCAGTCCATACAGCCTCTCGGTTCAGCCACAAGGTGATGCCACCAGTCCATACAGCCTCTCGGTTCAGCCACAAGGTGATGCCACCAGTCCATACAGCCTCTCGGTTCAGCCTCTAGGTGGTGCCACCAGTCCATACAGCCTCTCGGTTCAGCCACAAGGTGATGCCACCAGTCCATACAGCCTCTCGGTTCAGCCACAAGGTGGTGCCACCAGGACATACCAGAGCCACCATATACCTCAAACTGTCGCTCCTCCTATTGGAGGCCTGCTGACCCCTAACCCCTCCCCGACCTCCGACCTCTCCTTCCTCTACAGTGACAGAGACAAGGTAGAGATCAGTATCCTAGCCCAGCAGATCTCCTCTCTGGCCTCCAGCTTCGACCTGTTCAACACCCTGAGCCCCATCCAGACCCCACGTCAGCCCAGCTCAGAACCCCTTCCCTGGGCACAGCTCCCAGGCCACTCCCCTGTCCCCCTCCGCATCAAGCCAGAGCTGGTCCTGGATGAGGGAGTGTTTGATAGTCTCCTGAAGGATCTGAGCATGGTTCAGGGACCTGGGAGTCTGTCTCACTGCTACCAACCTCAGGACCCTTCCACCCTGGCTCTGTCTTCTCTAGTGGACCCTCTATCCATGGAGCAGTCATCCCGCTCTCTCTCCCTCCCCCTGGAACTCCCCTCATCCCTCTCTCTCTCCCTCCCCCTGCAACACCCCTCGTCCCCCTCTTTCTCCCTCCCCCTGGACCCATTTCACCCTAACCTGGATCCCTTCTCTCTGAGGACAAGCTGTCATAATCAGACCTCTGAGTTGCATCAACTCAACCTGCCCCACAGTCTGCATCAAGGTGATTTATAACACATTATACACATTATATAATAACATGCATGTATTAATACCAATAATGACAGGAATTATTTTAACATGGTAGTTGTGGTTGGGGGGGATGAGTCATTCCTGTGTGTTGTCTGACTGACTCTTATTTGAGTAAATCCTTGAGTTGATTGTTGAAATGACACTAACATGACGTTACCATTCTATTTCAGATGGGCTTGTTGAAGAATCCATGTACTGATGTGAGTCTAAATAGACTTACAGTACTAGCCCTCGTATGGCATATTGTCATGACTACCAAGTCTTCCAGCCAGAGTCCAAAATGAAGACTTTTAAAATAATAAATACCATTTAAAGACTTCTACAATATTTAGTAGTTGGTACTTTTCAAGGGAGCATGTTTCCCAAATATCTATTATTTTTGTAAATTAAATTGTGATGAGAGGAAGTGAATGTTATCCAGTGGACCAAACTGCTGAGGAGCTTGTTACTATGTTGTTGTTGTGTTAACTATATTGATACCTGTTGAATGCTGTAATTCACCATCTGTGTTGATGATGATGTTGTCCTGATTCTGGTAGCATTGTACTGCACTGTTACCATCTAGAAAACTGACGATCAGATATGTAGAATTGATGTTTCTGTGAATGTCGAGGGACCGTGATGATGATTTACTACTGAGCACTTTCTGGATGTGTTTGAGCTTTTTGAGATAATGTCACATGTGGGACGCGACGTGGAGACCTCCTCCCAGAGGAGGTTGAAGCAGAATAGTAGATTCTAAAATGCGACCCAAATGACACACTATTCCCTGTATAGTGCACTACTTTTGACCAGAGCCCTATGGAGATATAGGGTGCCATTTGAGAAACATCCATAGGTGTTAAAAAGATAATGAAGTAACTACCTCAGTAATGCCACTACATTCATTCCTAGCCTGAAACTACTGTTTAGTAAGTGTGTGTATTTATTGGTAGAGTTGACTGTTATACATATTGTTTCATTCCCGTGTTTGTCTACTAGTTGTGCTACTGAAAACTCTTTGTTTGTAACCATTGGTAACCATTATTCAGTACATTTGTCTTGAATACATATGTTGTGTTGATAAAATTATGCTTGGTTGGATGTAATTGTACAAAAGCAAAGTATTTTTGCAATTGGTTTTCTAATTTTTAAAATGCAAGTTATTAAAACGCATAAAATATGATTGTGATATCTTAGTTATGACAAAATAAAAAAGCTACAAGACAAGATATGATCACAATAACTAGCTGTATCTCATGAATTAGAAGAACAGGCAGAGATGTGTTTTAAAGCTGATTAAAGCCGTATGAATGTGCTTGCCTGGGCCCATCAGGAGGCAGGTTTCCATTGGCCCATCAGGAGGCAGGTTTCCATTGGCCCATCAGGAGACATGTTTCCATTGGCCCATCAGAAGGCAGGTTTCCATTGGCCCATCAGGAGGCAGGTTTCCATTGGCCCATCAGGAGGCAGGTTTCCATTGGCCCATAAGGAGGCAGGTTTCCATTGGCCCATAAGGAGGCAGGTTTCCATTGGCCCATCAGGAGACATGTTTCCATTGGCCCATTAGGAGGCAGGTTTCCATTGGCCCATAAGGAGGCAGGTTTCCATTTATTTTATTCCGCAAAAAAGTGTCGCAAAAAAACCCACATTGAGACATATGTAATGGAAACGGCAGATAGAGGAGACATATGTAATGGAAACGGCAGATAGAGGAGACATATGTAATGGAAACGGCAGATAGAGGAGACATATGTAATGGAAACGGCAGATAGAGGAGACATGTAATGGAAACGGCAGATAGAGGAGACATATGTAATGGAAACGGCAGATAGAGGAGACATATGTAATGGAAACGGCAGATAGAGGAGACATATGTAATAGAAACGGCAGATAGAGGAGACATGTAATGAAAACGGCAGATAGAGGAGACATGTAATGGAAACGGCAGATAGAGGAGACATGTAATGGAAACGGCAGATAGAGGAGACATATGTAATGGAAACGGCAGATAGAGGAGACATGTAATGGAAACGGCAGATAGAGGAGACAAATGTAATGGAAACGGCAGATAGAGGAGACATATGTAATGGAAACGGCAGATAGAGGAGACATGTAATGGAAACGGCAGATAGAGGAGACATATGTAATGGAAACGGCAGATAGAGGAGACATGTAATGGAAATGGCAGATAGAGGAGACATGTGTAATGGAATCGGCAGATAGAGGAGACATATGTAATGGAATCGGCAGATAGAGGAGACATATGTAATGGAAACGGCAGATAGAGGAGACATATGTAATGGAAACGGCAGATAGAGGAGACATATGTAATGGAAACGGCAGATAGAGGAGACATATGTAATGGAATCGGCAGATAGAGGAGACATGTGTAATGGAATCGGCAGATAGAGGAGACATATGTAATGGAATCGGCAGATAGAGGAGACATGTGTAATGGAAACGGCAGATAGAGGAGACATATGTAATGGAATCGGCAAATAGAGGAGACATATGTAATGGAAACGGCAGATAGAGGAGACATATGTAATGGAAACGGCAGATAGAGGAGACATGTAATGGAAACGGCAGATAGAGGAGACATATGTAATGGAAACGGCAGATAGAGGAGACATATGTAATGGAAACGGCAGATAGAGGAGACATATGTAATAGAAACGGCAGATAGAGGAGACATGTAATGAAAACGGCAGATAGAGGAGACATGTAATGGAAACGGCAGATAGAGGAGACATGTAATGGAAACGGCAGATAGAGGAGACATATGTAATGGAAACGGCAGATAGAGGAGACATGTAATGGAAACGGCAGATAGAGGAGACAAATGTAATGGAAACGGCAGATAGAGGAGACATATGTAATGGAAACGGCAGATAGAGGAGACATGTAATGGAAACGGCAGATAGAGGAGACATATGTAATGGAAACGGCAGATAGAGGAGACATGTAATGGAAATGGCAGATAGAGGAGACATGTGTAATGGAATCGGCAGATAGAGGAGACATATGTAATGGAATCGGCAGATAGAGGAGACATATGTAATGGAAACGGCAGATAGAGGAGACATATGTAATGGAAACGGCAGATAGAGGAGACATATGTAATGGAAACGGCAGATAGAGGAGACATATGTAATGGAATCGGCAGATAGAGGAGACATGTGTAATGGAATCGGCAGATAGAGGAGACATATGTAATGGAATCGGCAGATAGAGGAGACATGTGTAATGGAAACGGCAGATAGAGGAGACATATGTAATGGAATCGGCAGATAGAGGAGACATATGTAATGGAAACGGCAGATAGAGGAGACATATGTAATGGAATCGGCAAATAGAGGAGACATATGTAATGGAAACGGCAGATAGAGGAGACATATGTAATAGAAACGGTAGATAGAGGAGACATATGTAATGGAAACGGCAGATAGAGACATTTCTTAAGATCAAAAACATTTTTATCCAAAGCCTCCCGGGTGGTGCAGTGGTTAAAGGCGCTGTACTGCAGCGCCAGCTGTGCCACCAGAGACTCTGGGTTCGCGCCCAGGCTCTGCAACCGGCCGCGACTGGGAGGTCTGTGGGGCGACGCACAATTGGCCCAGCGTCGTCTGGGTTAGGGAGGGTTTGGCCGGTAGGGATATCCTTGACTCATCGCGCACCAGCGACTCCAGTGGCGGGCCGGGCGCAGTGCGTGCTAACCAAGGTTGCCAGGTGTACGGTGTTTCCTCCGACACATTGGTGCAGCTGGCTTCCGGGTTGGCTGCGTGCTGTGTTAAGAAGCAGTGCGGCTTGGTTGGGTTGTGTATCGGAGGACTTTCAACCTTCGTCTCTCCCGAGCCCGTACGGGAGTTGTAGCGATGAGACAAGATAGTAAGTCCCGAGACGAGGTAAAGGATGGACTGAAAGCTGCTGACATGAGATTTGACACATTATTTGTGTTGTCTACTACTAATATCTTGCTGCCTGTGGAGATGTGCTTGACAATCTGGACCCTCTATTTCTGAAACTATCCGCCGCCATTGTCGCAACCCCTATTACCAGCCTGTTCAACCTCTCTTTCATATCGTCTGAGATCCCCAAGGATTGGAAAGCTGCCGCGGTCATCCCCCTCTTCAAAGGGGACCCAAACTGTTACAGACCTATATCCATCCTGCCCTGCCTATCTAAGGTCCTCGAAAGCCAAGTCAACAAACAGGTCACTGACCATCTCGAATCCCACCGTACCTTCTCCGCTGTGCAATCTGGTTTCCGAGCCGGTCACAGGTGCATCAGCCACGCTCAAGGTACTAAACGATATCATAACCGCCATCGATAAAATACAGTACTGTGCAGCCGTCTTCATCGACCTTGCCAAGGCATTCGACTCTGTCAATCACCATATTCTTATCGGCAGACTCAGTAGCCTCGGTTTTTCTGATGACTGCCTTGCCTGGTTCACCAACTACTTTGCAGACAGAGTTCAGTGTGTCAAATCGGGGGAGGCATGCTGTCCGGTCCTCTGCCAGTCTCTTTGGGGGTGCCACAGGGTTCAATTCTCGGGCCGACTCTTTTCTCTGTATATATCAATGATGTTGCTCTTGCTGCGGGAGATTCCCTGATCCACCTCTACGCAGACGACACCATTCTGTATACTTCCGGCCCGTCCTTGGACACTGTGCTATCCAACCTCCAAACGAGCTTCAATGCCATACAACACTCCTTCCGTGACCTCCAACTGCTCTTAAACGCTAGTAAAACCAAATGCATGCTTTTCAACCGTTCGCTGCCTGCACCCGCACGCCCGACTAGCATCACCACCCTGGATGGTTCCGACCTAGAATATGTGTTCATCTATAAGTACCTAGGTGTCTGGCTAGACTGTAAACTCTCCTTCCAGACTCATATCAAACATCTCCAATCTAAAATCAAATCTAGAATCGGCTTTCTATTCCGCAACAAAGCCTCCTTCACTCACGCCGCCAAACTTACCCTAGTAAAACTGACTATCCTACCAATCCTCGACTTCGGCGATGTCATCTACAAAATAGCTTCCAATACTCTACTCAGCAAACTGGATGCAGTTTATCACAGTGCCCTCCGTTTTGTTACTAAAGCACATTATACCACCCACCACTGCGACCTGTATGCTCTAGTCGGCTGGCCCTCGCTACATATTCGTCGCCAGACCCACTGGCTCCAGGTCATCTACAAGTCCATGCTAGGTAAAGCTCCGCCTTATCTCAGTTCACTGGTCACGATGGCAACACCCACCCGTAGCACGCGCTCCAGCAGGTGTATCTCACTGATCATCCATAAAGCCAACACCTCATTTGGCCGCCTTTCGTTCAAGTTCTCTGCTGCCTGTGACTGGAACGAATTGCAAAAATCGCTGAAGTTGGAGACTTTTATTTCCCTCACCAACTTCAAACATCTGCTATCTGAGCAGCTGACCGATCGCTGCAGCTGTACATGGTCTATCGGTAAATAGCCCACCCAACTTTACCTACCTCATCCCCGTACTGTTTCTATTTATTTACTTTTCTGCTCTTTTGCACACCAATATCTCTACCTGCACATGACCATCTGATCATTTATCACTCCAGTGTTAATCTGCAATATTGTAATTATTCGCCTACCTCCTCATGCCTTTTGCACACAATGTATATAGACTCTTTTTTTCCTACTGCGTTATTGACTTGATAATTGTTTACTCCATGTGTAACTCTGTGTTGTCTGTTCACACTGCTATGCTTTATCTTGGCCAGGTCGCAGTTGCAAATGAGAACTTGTTCTCAACTAGCCTACCTGGTTAAATAAAGGTGAAATAAAATACATTTAAAAAATGTCTACTAATATTGTTCTATGGGTGTTAGCTTGGGTATATCAAGCTCTCCCTCACCTTGTCACTGTAGCTGCTCTTGTCACTGTAGCTCCTCACTGTACTGCAGCTCTCCCTCACCTTGTCACTGTAGCTCCTCACTGTACTGCAGCTCTCCCTCACCTTGTCACTGTAGCTGCTCACTGTACTGCAGCTCTCCCTCACCGTGTCACTGTAGCTCCTCACTGTACTGCAGCTCTTCCTCACCGTGTCACTGTAGCTCCTCACTGTACTGCAGCTCTCCCTCACCATGTCACTGTAGCTCCTCACTGTACTGCAGCTCTCCCTCACCTTGTCACTGTAGCTCCTCACTGTACTGCAGCTCTCCCTCACCTTGTCACTGTAGCTCCTCACTGTACTGCAGCTCTCCCTCACCTTGTCACTGTAGCTCCTCACTGTACTGCAGCTCTCCCTCACCTTGTCACTGTAGCTGCTCACTGTACTGCAGCTCTCCCTCACCTTGTCACTGTAGCTCCTCACTGTACTGCAGCTCTCCCTCACCTTGTCACTGTAGCTCCTCAACGTACTGCAGCTCTCCCTCACCTTGTCACTGTAGCTCCTCACTGTACTGCAGCTCTCCCTCACCTTGTCACTGTAGCTCCTCACTGTACTGCAGCTTCGCCTCACCGTGTCACTGTACTCGTCACTGTACTGCAGCTCTCCCTCACCGTGTCACTGTAGCTCCTCACTGTACTGCAGCTCTCCCTCATCTTGTCACTGTAGCTGCTCACTGTGTCACTTTGGTTTCTATTGAAGCTTTTTGAGAGGACAAATAGTTTGTTTGGACCACAGTCACAGCTAACCACTAACTCTATTCTCTATCCTAACCTGCCAGCGGTCTGAACGTAACAGCGTTTAGTCCAATGTTTAACCGCTAGATGGGGTCAGAGTTCAAACTCGGAGCGCCATACTGGGTTCAAGGGTTCTCTATTTGAATCAAGTCTATAGCTCTCTGGTCCAAACTGTAGGTGTCTTACTGCGATTAGCTATGGCTGACCTATAGGCATGTTACTGCAAAGCAACACTGTTCAAAACAGCATTAATGGACAGAGTAAATCACAGGCTGTGTCCCTGGCTAAAGTGTTGAATCAAATCTGTTGTGTGTTTAAGAAACTATTCTATGCCAGCCCAACAAACATTTCTACACGACTTGTGCATCAACCCCTCCTTTATTGACCAAGGAAGTAAGGCTAAGTTTCAAATCAACATAATTAGTTTGTTATTTCAGTAGGCGACACAAACACTTTGAAGTAGATGAGTGAAACCAAATGGAAATACAATATACTGGTCCTACAGTACTCAGGGTGTCCACCCACTCTGCAGGGTGAAAATACGATTTGGTGATGACATTTCACTTCCTTATGTTATACAATACATTTTATCAATACAAATATAATTATTCATGTTCTGAATCGTTCAGTGGGGTCTTTCTCAAACATATTAACATTATATACAAAAAGACAGATTTCATAACCTAATACATCCGATAATAAGCACCGAGTTCTGTTGACAGAGCAGTGCTGCTTTATCACTGAAACTTTTGAGGATTTTACATTTGTGGTCATCGTCTTCCAAGCTGTTTCCACGGGTAACAAACATATATATACATATATATACATATATATTACATATACACTAGATGATGAGAAGAGGGCACTTTTTTTATAGCCGCCGCGCCTCCATCTTTGTGTTCCCCCATCATTGGGAGATAAAGAAATGCATTTACTAATGTCTACAATTGTTTTTGCCTCGCTCATTATATTACAGACACCTTATTACTTTAAAATGATATTACGTGAGCTAAACATTTAAAGAAAATATACAAACATTTTCCATAAAGTATATATATATTTTTTAAATACTAATGTTACTGTCCCTACTACAAAAAACTACTTAAAAACATGTCATTTTGTCATTGAAACATTTAAATGAAATGCTGTAAAATTCCATTCATTCCTATAGAATGGAGGTGTTATAATACCCATAAAACCTAGAGGTCAAACAGGGAAATGGTTCCAATCACTTTTTCCATCATTCATTTTTCCCATAGGGAATTTTAGAAACAAATCAAATCAAATCAAATTTATTTATATAGCCCTTCGTACATCAGCTGATATCTCAAAGTGCTGTACAGAAACCCAGCCTAAAACCCCAAACAGCAAGCAATGCAGGTGTAGAAGCACGGTGGCTAGGAAAAACTCCCTAGAAAGGCCAAAACCTAGGAAGAAACCTAGAGAGGAACCAGGCTATGTGGGGTGGCCAGTCCTCTTCTGGCTGTGCCGGGTGGAGATTATAACAGAACATGGCCAAGATGTTCAAATGTTCATAAATGACCAGCATGGTCAAATAATAATAAGGCAGAACAGTTGAAACTGGAGCAGCAGCACAGTCAGGTGGACTGGGGAAACACTTTATAACTCTTTTGGGATAGGGGGCAGCATTTTCACTTTTGGATGAATAGCGTGCCCAGAGTGAACTGCCTCCTCCTCTGTCCCAGATGTTAATATATGCATATTATTATTAGTATTGGATAGAAAACACTCTGAAGTTTCTAAATCTTTTTGAATGATGTCTGTGAGTATAACAGAACTCATATGGCAGGCGAAAACCTGAGAAAAATCCAACCAGGAAGTGGGACATCTGAGGATTGTAGTTTTTCAAAGCTTGGCCTACCGAATACACAGTGGGATATGGATAGAGTTGCACTTCCTATGGCTTCCACTAGATGTCAACCGTCTTTAGAAACTTGAATGAGGATTCTACTATAAAGGAGGGGCTCATGAGAGCTCTTTGAGTCAGTGGTCTGGCAGAGTGCCTTGGTCTCATGACGCACGCTCCCGACAGAGTTACCTCTCGTTCCAGTGCTTTTCTTCAGACATAGGAATCCTCTGGTTGGAACATTATTGATGTTTTATGTTAAAAACGTCCTAACGATTGATTCCATACATCGTTTGACATGTTTCTAAAGGACTGTAATGGAACTTTTCGAGTTTTTGTCTGGACAAAGTGCTTGCGCCTCATGAAGATGGATTACTGGGCTGAACACGCTAACAACAAGTGGCTATTTGGACATAAATGATGGACTTTATGGAACAAATCAGTCATTTATTGTCGAACTGGGATTCCTGGGAGTGCCGTCTGATGAAGATCATCAAAGGTAAGTGAATACTTATAGTGTTATTTCTAACTTCTGTTGACTCCAAAATGGCGGATATTCCTCTGGCTGGTTTGGGCTCTGAGCGCCGTTCTCAGATTATGCTTTTCCGTAAAGTTTTATTGAAATCTGACACAGCGGTTGCATTAAGGAGAAGTCTATCTTTAATTCTGTGAATAACACTTGTATCTTTTATCAATGTTTATTATGAGTATTTCTGCAAAATCCCCAGATGTTTTAGAATCAAAACATTACTGCACGTAACGCGCCAATGTGAACTGAGATTTATGGATATAAATATGCACATTATCGAACAAAACATACATGTAACATACAACAGAACAGGGTATTTTGTCCAATAGAACAACACAACAGGATCTACTGTCAAAAAGAACAACAGAACAGCATCTAGTGTCCGATAGAACAGGATCTGGTGTCCAATAGAACTACAGAACGGGATCTAGTGTCCAATAGAACAGGATCTAGTGTCCAATAGAACAACAGAACAGGATCTAGTGTCCAATAGAACAGGATCTAGTGTCCAATAGAACAACAGAACAGGATCTAGTGTCCAATAGAACAGGATCTAGTGTCCAATAGAACAACAGGACAGGATCTAGTGTCCGATAGAACAGGATCTAGTGTCCAATAGAACAACAGAACAGCATCTAGTGTCCAATAGAACAACAGAACAGGATCTAGTGTCCAATAGAACAACAGAACAGGATCTAGTGTCCAATAGAACAGGATCTAGTGTCCAATAGAATTGTAAACAGGATATGGATTACTTAGGTTGTGTTCCGTTGTAAACTTAGTATGGTTCTAACCCTTCTTATGCCCTGCTACTAGTAAAATCATTTCTGCATTACAAACAATTATTCATCAACAACAAAACAAGTATCAGAGCTCCTGAGTGGTGCAGCGGTCTAAGGCCTGGCATCTCAGTACAAGAGGTGTCACTGCAGTCCCTGGTTTGAATCCAGGCTGTATCACATCCGGCTGTGATTGGGAGTCCCATAGGGCGGTGCATAATTGACTCAGCATTCATCCGGGTGTCATGTACACTCCCTCTCCGGCCTCTAGGTCATCAGGCTGCTGATTATCCCGCACACCTGTCACCATCGTCTGCGCCTCATGACCTGCACCTCATGACCTGCGCCTCATGACACTCACCTGGACTCCATCACCTCCTTGATTATCTTCCCTATATCTGTAATTCCCCTTGGTTCTTTCCTCAGGTGTTACTGACACTGTTTTCATGTCGGTGCGTTGTTTGTGTTTCGTGTTCATTGTTTCTTTTATTTAGTAAAACACTCACTCCCTAAACTTGCTTCCCGACTCTCAGCGCACTTGTTACACCGGGTTTGGCTGGGGTAGGCCATCATTGTAAATCAGAATTTGTTCTTAACTGACTTGCCTAGTTAAATTAAAAATACATGTTTTTAAAAATCAATAAATGAACTGAAACATACACTGAGTGCACAAAACATTAGGAATACTTTCCCAATATTGAGTTGCACTCGCTTTTGTCCTCAGAACAGCCACAATTCCTCGGGCATGGACTCTAAAAGGTGGCGGAATCGTTCCACAGGGATGCTGGCCCATGTTATCTCCAATGCTTCCCATAGTTGTATCAAGTTGGAGGGTTTGGATCTCTACACTTAATAGCTCGTTCCATCTCATCCCACAGATGCTCAGTTTGTTTGACATCTGGGGACTGGGCAGACCACTGCAATAAGCTGAATTCACTGTCATGTTTGTGGAACCAATCCTAGCCTTGTGGCATGGGGCTGAAAAAAATATATTTGCAGATGGATACACTGCTGCCATGAAGGGATGCACCTGATTGGCAATGATGTTCAGATATCCTGTGGCATTCAAACATTGCTCCACTTTTACCAAGGGGTCCAATGTGTGTCCTGAAAACACACCCACACCATCATACCAACAAGCTGCAATGTTGGCACGCGACATGGATGCATGTACTCATGGTATTCTCCATACCCTAGTCCTTCCATCACAACATGATGTACTCATGGTATTCTCCATACCATAGTCCTCCCATCACAACATGATGGATACATGTACTCATGGTATTCTCCATACCCTAGTCCTCCCATAACAACATGATGGATACATGTACTCATGGTATTCTCCATACCCTAGTCCTCCCATCAGAACATGATGTACTCATGGTATTCTCCATACCCTAGTCCTCCCATCACAACATGATGTACTCATGGTATTCTCCATACCCTAGTCCTCCCATCACAACATGATGTACTTATGGTATTCTCCATACCCTTGTCCTCCCATCACAACATGATGTACTCATGGTATTCTCCATACCCTAGTCCTCCCATCACAACATGATGTACTCATGGTATTCTCCATACCCTAGTCCTCCCATCACAACATGATGGATACATGTACTCATGGTATTCTCCATACCCTAGTCCTCCCATCAGAGTGAAACAGCAGGAACCGGGATTCATCAGACCAGGAAATGTTTTTCCAATTCTCCAGTGTCCAGCATTTTTGTTCCTTAGCTCACTGCAAACGCATTTATTTTTTTTAAAGAATTGGAACTCTGTAAGGTTGTGTCAAGGTACGACAAGTTGTGCATTATTATATGGGTCTTTGGGCAGCTGTACTGGACTGTCAGTTGACTAACTGTAGCCCATCTGTTGCTCTGCACAGCTTTCTCTGTCCTCTTTCATCAATGACCCATTGGCTGAATGTTCTTTGGGTGGTAGGACTGTTGAGTGTGAAAAACCCAGCAGCGTTGCAGTTCTTGACACACTCAAACCAGTGCGCCTGGCACCTACTACCATACCCTATTCAAAGGCACTTAAATATTTTGTCTTTCCCATTCACCCTCAATGGCACACATACATATTCCAAGTCTCAATTGTCTCAAGGCTTAAAAATCCTTCTTTAACCTGTCTCCTCTCCTTCATCTACAATAATTGAAGTGGATTTAACAAGTGACATCAATACTTTCACCTTGATTCACCTGGTCAGTCTATGTCGTGGAAAGAGTCCTAATGTCTAGTACACTCAGTGTACATACATGATGTTAATGAAGCACAGATTCCAATACATTAAATATGGCCAGCTACATACACTACCACACAGCTAACTGATTAAACTCATCAATAAACAACATACATTATACATAGCTCAATATCTACTGCTAGCCATACATTATACACAGCTCAATATCTACTGCTAGCCATACATTAAACACAGCTCAATAGCTACTGCTAGCCATACATTAAACACAGCTCAATATCTACTGCTAGCCATACATTATACACAGCTCAATATCTACTGCTAGCCATACATTATACACAGCTCAATATCTACTGCTAGCCATACATTAAACACAGCTCAATATCTACTGCTAGCCATACATTATACACAGCTCAATATCTACTGCTAGCCATACATTAAACACAGCTCAATATCTACTGCTAGCCATACATTAAACACAGCTCAATATCTACTGCTAGCCATACATTATACACAGCTCAATATCTACTGCTAGCCATACATTATACACAGCTCAATATCTACTGCTAGCCATACATTATCTGTATATTACTGAAAGTACAATATGCAATTCTTTAGAATCTAGAACATAGTTAATTCCCCAGGTTGGAGTTAAAATCTGGCCAATTGAACCCTGACACTAACTAAAGCCTAACCCTACCTTTGTGTGTGTGTGCTGCGTTGTGTTATCCAATCAGTGTCTTCATACAGGCAGGCCCACTAAAGGGCCAGTTGTACTGGTTATGTACAGGACCGTTGACGTTACACTCGAAGAAGGAGAACATGGGAAACCAGATCCGAGCACGGCGGCTGTGTTGGAAGGCCCTGGTGTTGGCCAGAGTGTGGTAATACAGGAACAGTCTGGTGGTGATGTAGAAAGCTATGAACACATCTATGGAGTAGTGCTCATGAGCCGCCAGGATGAAGAAGATACCAAACAGATTCAGTACCCAGGAGATGGTATGGATCAGGTGCCAGCTACGAGGAGTATCTACAGGAAATATACAGGATATACAGTATATAATCAGGCATTATAATATCCCTCTCTGATCTCTAGTAGGGCATGTTGTTAATCAGCACTTGTGACAAATGTTTTTGTTGCACACACACACACACACACACAGAGTACGACTCACACTCTGTGATGAAGAAGTTGAGTATGGTGAGTACCACAGTGTGACCAGAGAACATGTAATCTCCACAGGTATCCACTCCATTCAGCGTCATGCCAAAGCCACTCCATATAGCTAACACCCTCTGGACCTTAGACCACGTATCACCATACATCTATATATATATATATATACATATATATACACACACACACACACACACACACACACACACACACACACACACACACACACACACACACACACACACACACACACACACACACACACACACACACAGTTAGCAATGATGTGAACATTGTGTCCAGTAATCACCCAGTCATCAGACTCTGCCCTATAATCACCCAGTCATCAGGTAGTCTGGGTGTGTTAGTATGTGTATCCCACCTTACTGGAGCACTGTAGATGTTGTCCAGGTACAGAGAGGGAGGTAACAAACATGGTGACGCAACGCAGCAGAAACACTGTTCCAATCAGAGAACACAGACGCCGCAATATGATAGACCTAGAGAGAGAGAGAGAGAAAGACATATTATAGACGTAGATAGAGAGACACCTCAATATGATAGACCGAGAGAGAGAGACCTCAATATGATAGACCTAGAGAGAGAGAGAGAGACCTCAATATGATAGACCTAGAGAGAGAGAGACCTCAATATGATAGACCTAGAGAGAGAGAGAGAGACCTCAATATGATAGACCTAGAGAGAGAGAGAGAGAAAGACATATTATAGACGTAGATACAGTGCCTTGCGAAGGTATTCGGCCCCCTTGAACTTTGCGACCTTTTGCCACATTTCAGGCTTCAAACATAAAGATATAAAACTGTATTTTTTTGTGAAGAATCAACAACAAGTGGGACACAATCATGAAGTGGAACGACATTTATTGGATATTTCAAACTTTTTTAACAAATCAAAAACTGAAAAATTGGGCGTGCAAAATTATTCAGCCCCTTTACTTTCAGTGCAGCAAACTCTCTCCAGAAGTTCAGTGAGGATCTCTGAATGATCCAATGTTGACCTAAATGACTAATGATGATAAATACAATCCACCTGTGTGTAATCAAGTCTCCGTATAAATGCACCTGCACTGTGATAGTCTCAGAGGTCCATTAAAAGCGCAGAGAGCATCATGAAGAACAAGGAACACACCAGGCAGGTCCAAGATACTGTTGTGAAGAAGTTTAAAGCCGGATTTGGATACAAAAAGATTTCCCAAGCTTTAAACATCCCAAGGAGCACTGTGCAAGCGATAATATTGAAATGGAAGGAGTATCAGACCACTGCAAATCTAAAAAGACCTGGCTGTCCCTCTAAACTTTCAGCTCATACAAGGAGAATACTGATCAGAGATGCAGCCAAGAGGCCCATGATCACTCTGGATGAACTGCAGAGATCTACAGCTGAGGTGGGAGACTCTGTCCATAGGACAACAATCAGTCGTATATTGCACAAATCTGGCCTTTATGGAAGAGTGGCAAGAAGAAAGCCATTTCTTAAAGATATCCATAAAAAGTGTTGTTTAAAGTTTGCCACAAGCCACCTGGGAGACACACCAAACATGTGGAAGAAGGTGCTCTGGTCAGATGAAACCAAAATTGAACTTTTTGGCAACAATGCAAAACGTTATGTTTGGCGTAAAAGCAACACAGCTGAACACACCATCCCCACTGTCAAACATGGTGGTGGCAGCATCATGGTTTGGGCCTGCTTTTCTTCAGCAGGGACAGGGAAGATGGTTAAAATTGATGGGAAGATGGATGGAGCCAAATACAGGACCATTCTGGAAGAAAACCTGATGGAGTCTGCAAAAGACCTGAGACTGGGACGGAGATTTGTCTTCCAACAAGACAATGATCCAAAACATAAAGCAAAATCTACAATGGAATGGTTCAAAAATAAACATATCCAGGTGTTAGAATGGCCAAGTCAAAGTCCAGACCTGAATCCAATCGAGAATCTGTGGAAAGAACTGAAAACTGCTGTTCACAAATGCTCTCCATCCAACCTCACTGAGCTCGAACTGTTTTGCAAGGAGGAATGGGAAAAAATTTCAGTCTCTCGATGTGCAAAACTGATAGAGGCATACCCCAAGCGACTTACAGCTGTAATCGCAGCAAAAGGTGGCGCTACAAAGTATTAACTTAAGGGGGCTGAATAATTTTGCACGCCCAATTTTTAAGTTTTTGATTTGTTAAAAAAGTTTAAAATATCCAATAAATGTCATTCCACTTAATGATTGTGTCCCACTTGTTGTTGATTCTTCACAAAAAAATACAGTTTTATATCTTTATGTTTGAAGCCTGAAATGTGGCAAAAGGTCGCAAAGTTCAAGGGGGCCGAATACTTTCGCAAGGCACTGTAGAGAGACACCTCAATATGATAGACCTAGAGAGAGAGAGAGAGACCTCAATATGATAGACCTAGAGAGAGAGAGACCTCAATATGATAGACCTAGAGAGAGAGAGACCTCAATATGATAGACCTAGAGAGAGAGAGAGAGAGACCTCAATATGATAGACCTAGAGAGAGAGAGAGAGACCTCAATATGATAGACCTAGAGAGAGAGAGACCTCAATATGATAGACCTAGAGAGAGAGAGAGAGACCTCAATATGATAGACCTAGAGAGAGAGAGAGAGACCTCAATATGATAGACCTAGAGAGAGAGAGAGAGACCTCAATATGATAGACCTAGAGAGAGAGAGAGAGACCTCAATATGGTAGACCTAGAGAGAGAGACCTCAATATGATAGACCTAGAGAGAGAGAGAGAGAAAGACATATTATAGACGTAGATAGAGAGACACCTCAATATGATAGACTGAGAGAGAGACCTCAATATGATAGACCTAGAGAGAGAGAGAGAGACCTCAATATGATAGACCTAGAGAGAGAGAGACCTCAATATGATAGACCTAGAGAGAGAGAGAGAGACCTCAATATGATAGACCTAGAGAGAGAGTGACCTCAATATGATAGACCTAGAGAGAGAGAGAGACCTCAATATGATAGACCTAGAGAGAGAGAGAAGTACAGCAGTAGTAGTAGCTGAAGTAGCAGTAGTAGTAGTAGCAGAAGTAGTAGTAGTAGTAGCAGAAGTAGTAGTAGTAGTAGCTGAAGTAGCAGTAGTAGTAGTAGCTGAAGTAGCAGTAGTAGCAGTAGCAGTAGTATCAGTAGCAGTAGTAGTAGTAGTAGTAGTAGTAGCAGCAGTAGTAGCTGAAGTAGTAACTGAAGTAGCAGTAGTAGTAACTGAAGTAGCAGTAGCTGAAGTAGCAGTAGTAGTAGTAGTAGCAGCAGCAGTAGTAGTAGCTGAAGTAGCAGTAGTAGGAGCTGAAGTAGCAGTAGTAGTAGTAGTAGTAGTAGTAGTAGTAGTAGTAGTATTGCAGTAGTACACATGTTTGTCTAGTTGTAGTAGTAGTAGTAGTAGTAGTAGTGCAGTAGTACCTGTGTTTGTGTAGTAGTAGCACCAACAGGAAGATGTAAACTAGGATTAAACCACAAGCCTCCGCCATCGCAAAAGCCCAAGGGATTCTGGGTACACTGTCAGAGAAAAAGAGAATAATAACGTTGGAATAATAATGTGAGGTCAGAGGTTAGAGGTCTAGCTCACCTATTCAGGAAAATGTCTGGCAGTGGGATTAGAGGTCAGGGGTTAGAGGTTAAAGGTCAGACTCACCTATCCAGGAAGATGTCGGGCAGTGGCGGGTAAATTGTCATATCGGGAACGCGGTCGTGGACGATCACCATGACGAAGGAGGTAAATCCGAAGACGAGCATGACGTAAACAGAGCTGACTACTGTCTTCCACAGCTCTGGGTCCAGACGCCCTAGAAGGCACTTCCTGTCCCCAGTGGAGTGAATGTGGCACTGGTCTTCTTCTAACGCCATCCCTGACCGGGGTCGCGACCCTGACCATGACCCTGAGACCCCACAATCCACCTGACGGCGCCCTGCCCCGTTACACACACAATCTCCTCTATTACACCGCCTGTCAGCCCTGTGATCCCCCCAGTCTTCCTCGTGACAGGCCCTGTCCCCCCCAGCAGCAGCCCCTAATCCCCCTAACCCTATCCCCAGCTCCTCCATTTGCTTCTGGTTCTGTATTTGGAGCCTCCGCAGGGCCAGGGCCAGCCTCTTGATGTCCCCCAGCACAGTGAGGCTCAGAGGGGGTTCACGCAGGTCAGCCTCCCTTAGAGTCAGCAGGCTGGGGCCATCCACACGATGTTTAGAACACAGCAGCTCCACATACTGCCCAAACCCCTCCTGCTTCAGCCAGCCAGACACCTGCTTACTGCTCCACGTACTAACACTACTCTGAGACACCGCCATAGCATTCCTCCCTCTGAGAGAGAGGGAGAGAGACAGACAGTGTTAATACAGTGGTAACACAACGGCAATGTAATAACAGACCTAATAGTTTGTTCTGGGAAGACAGCATTAAGTCACAGAGGCCAATCACAACAGAGATAGACCACATACAGTATATACTCATTATTGGCTTAGACCACCAGCTCCATTCAAAAACAGTACAAGTAGCCAGTAAACATGAATAATTATACTGAGACTGAAAAACAGCTGTTATCTCAAGGCCATCAGACTGTTAAATAGTCACCACTAGCCAGCCTCTGCCCAGTACTCTGACCTGAATTTAGTCACTGTCACTAGCCGGCTACCACCTGGTTACACTACCATGCACCTTTAGAGGCTGCCGCCCTATTTACATAGCCATGGAACACAGGTCACTTTAATAATGTTTACATACTGTTGTACTCATTTCATATGTATATACTGTATTCTATTTAACTATTGCTGTACATATACTATTCTGTCCTACATATTCTACAGATATACAACATATTATATCCACATACTGTCTATAATGTCTATACATCCCATCATATGTACAGTATATACTACCGTTCGTTTGGGGTCACTTAGAAAGCATTTTTTGTCCATTAAAGAAGCATTTTTTGTCCATTAAATGAACATCAAATTGATCAGAAATACAGTGTAGACATTGTTAATGTTGAAAATTACTATTCTAGCTGGAAATGGCAGATTTTTTATGGAATATTTGCATAGGTGTACAGGGGCCCATTATCAGCAACCATCACTCCTGTGTTCCAATGGCACGTTGTGTTAGCTAATCCAAGTTTATAATTGAAAAAGGCTAATTGATCATTAGAAAACCCTTTTGCAATTATGTTAGCACAGGTGAAAACTGTTGTCCTGATTAAAGAAGCAATAAAACGGGCCTTCTTTAGACTAGTTGAGTATCTGGAGCATCAGCATTTGTGGGTTCAATTGCAGGCTCAAAATGGCCAGAAACAAATAACTTTCTTCTGAAACTCGTCAGTCTATTCTTGTTCTGAGAAATGAAGGCTATTCCATGTGAGAAATTTCCAAAAAACTGAAGATCTCGTACAACGCTCCCTTCACAGAACAGCGCAAACTGGCTCTAACCAGAATAGAAAGAGGGGTGGGAGGCCCCGGTGCCCAACTGAGCAAGAGGACAAGTACATTAGAGTGTCTAGTTTGAGAAACAGACGCCTCACAAGTCCTCAACTGGCAGCTTCATTAAAAATAGTACCAGCAAAACATCATTCTCAACGTCAACAGTGAAGAGGCGACTCCGGGATGCTGGCATTCTAGGCAGAGTTTCAAAGAAAAAGCAATATCTCAGACTGGCCAATAAAAATAAAAGATGAAGATGGGCAAAATAACACAGACACTGGACAGAGGAACTCTGCCTAGAAGGCAAGCATCCCAGAGTCACCTCTTCACTGTTGACGTTGGGTTAAGCTCCAAAATGCAGGTGTTTCAGCCTAGCTCAGTGCTTTCTGTGGTGGTGGGGCAACCAGCGGAAAATATGGAGCGTAGGGGTTGGTAATGTTCTCTAGATGCGCCGTGATTGGCTCAGTGTTCTGTCACTCATGGGGACACTACGTCACCACCAAATTCAAAAGGGTAGAGCTTGAACATTCAAGCCCCCTTGGGTGCTGCCATAGAGTTACATTAGAAGTGTCCATCCAAGAAGGCTCAAAATCATTGGCCACAGATAAAATGACGTCAAATCACGTTATATCTACACTAGCTTTGATTGTACTAATCATGTCAACATCATACTTTCAAAATCTTAGCTAGCAAACTAGCAGTCATCATCACGAATCAAGTCGACAATCTACAAGCAAATCCTTTTCAATCCTTGTCATATGAAGAGAATTAATGATGAGAATTTATAGATAAAACATATCGGTGCTCAACGGCCATTGGACAAACATTACACAACAAGTTGGAAATCGTTAGTTCAAAAATTAGTGGTTTGGAAGGAATCAGTGGCTAACTGCAAGCAATGCAAAGCAATCACTAGCCTGCTATTCAGTGGAGTGGGTCTTTGGTCCCAAGTCTGGGTTTAAGGGTCTGTTTTCCAAGCTTAAACGGATAAACATTCAACATTGGCCTTGCTGTCAATCCAGCACGACTTCTACCGAGCTCAAAACAAATGGAAACTCAGAACTGGGAAATCTGACATCAGTGAGTTCAAGACAACTTGTTCTGGGAACTCAGAAAAAAACGAGCTCCGACTGGAAAAATACATTCTGACGGTCATCCAACTCAGAATTGCAAGTCGGGAACTCGGGCCTCTTTCTAGAGCTCTGACCTGAAGATCACTGACGTCATGATTCAACCTTGTTTTTATTCAGTTCCCAGTTGTCTTGAAAGCACCATAAATCTAGAGAATGCCAGACTATGATGACAAAGGTTGATTATGACATTTTCCCACAAAGGACCGCCACGCCACCTTCCTTTTCAAGTGAGCACAGTACAGGGTGAGTCCAAAAATGTCTTGTATGCTGCTGCATAAATGATGTAATATGCCAGGGAGATATGTATACTGTAGCTAAGAAAGTAATACTAAGTGTATGTTGTGTAGTAAGCTGTTCGAGTCCACCTGTGGTACATTCAATTGATTGGACATAATTAGGAAAGGCACACACCTGTCTCTATAAGGTCCCACAGTTGACATTGCATGTCAGAGCATAACCAAGCTCCGAGACAGGATTGTGTCGTGGCACAGATCTGGGGAATTTTACCAAAACAATTCTGCATTGAAGGTCCCCAAGAACATAGTGGCCTCTTTCTTAAATGGAAAACGTTTGGTTCCACCAAGACTCTTCCTAGAGCTGGCATCCTGGTCAAACTGAGCAATCAGGGGAAAAGAGCCTTGGCCAGGCAGGTGACCAATAACCCGATGGTCACCCTGACAGAGCTCCAGAGTTCCTCTGTGGAGATGGGTGGACCTTCCAGAAGGACAACCATCTCTGTAGCACTCCACCAATCCGGTCTTTATAGTAGAGTGGCCAGACGGATGCCACTCCCCAGTAAAAAGCACATGACAGCCCGCTTGGAGTTTGCCAAAAGACACCTAAAGGACTCTCAGGCCATGAGAAACAAGATTCTCTGGTCTGATGAAACCAATATTGAACTCTTTGGCCTGAATGCCAAGCATCACGTCTGGAGGAAACCTGGCACCATCCCTACGGTGAAGCATGGTGGTGGCAGCATCATGATGTCAGGATCGAGGGAAAGATGAATGGAGCATAGTACAAAGCGATCCTTGATGAAAACCTGCTCCAGAGCGCTCAGGACCTTAGGCCTGGGCAAGGGTTCACCTTCCAACAGGACAACGACCCTCAGCACACAGCCAAGACAACGCAGGTGTGGCTTCGGCACAAATTTCTGAATGTCCTTGAGTGGCCCAGCCAGAGCCCGGACTTGAACCCGATCGGACATCTCTGGAGAGACTTGAAAATAGCTGTGCAGCGACGCTCCCCATCCAACCTGACAGAGGATCTGAAGAGAAGAATGGGTGAAACTCCCCAAATACAAGCGTGCCGGGCTTGTAGCGTCATACCCAAGAAGACTCAAGGCTGTAATCGCTGCCAAAGGTGCTTCAACAAACTACTGAGTAAAGGGTCTGAAAAGTTATGTAAATGTGATATTTTTGTATTAAATTTTTTTATTATACGGTCGTGTCTTTGGCACCATTAAAGTGAAGACTGTTATTTTATCAAATCAATTCTCTGTAATTATTATTACATGATTAAACTAATCATGTAAATGTAATTAACTAGGAAGTCGGGGCACCAAGGAACATCTTCAGATTACAAAGTTATACTTTTAATATCTGATCAATTAGTCTTCTGATTAATGAATTATTCTTTACCTCACGTTAGTCTCATTCCAAATGTCGTAAATTGTTAGTTATCTGCACAAACCCAGCTTTTACTATGAATCATCCATACACCAATTGTCTTAATCATTTATTTACTAACTAACTAAATAATCACAGAAATGCATAAACAAACACAGTAGATATGGTTACAAGGAAATTATATGGGAGGTTCCCTAGTGGGCTAAACTGATATGACGGCTTGGTGGACAGAGGGAAGTGGGTGTGGACTGAAAACAGGCGGGAAAGAACAGAGGGCTCACTACACACAGTTAATAATTATATTAATTGAAATGCTAATCCTTTGCACATGAACGCTCACACATTCGGGAATAATTGCAATCAATATATATTTATGCCCAGTGTGTCGTCGTGATCTCTGTTGGAATCGTCAGTTGTTGGAGTCAGTTCATCATCGTCTCTCTCTGCTTCCCTGAAGATCAAAGTATTTCATGGTTAGAATGGATACTTCAGAGTACCATTCAGAAATGTTCTCATAGAATAGATGTTTCGGCAGTTGTCGGTCTTCGCATCCCAGGTTGACATAATTTATAGCTGCAGACTAGTAATTAGTATCTAAGATTTTCTCTTATTCTGTCGGGATCGATAGTCTCAGAGTTCAACCATTTCCCACCGTGTAGCCAATGCTCCACATGGTATGGTTAGGAATTCAACAGCCATTGCAACCTTAGCTTAAACTGAGATTTTTGTGGTCTAAACTCAACCTGTGCCCCCTCAGTGTCCATCGAGGTACGAGTGGGCTAAAGAGGATTTCCTCAGGAGGGGTTTTTATTCATAACAATAGAAAAGGCGGGTCTATGACGCCAGATCATGTCTATGCTCACGGGGGCGGGCCAATGACTTAGTTAAACTTTGAATGGAATACAATTATCTTTCATTAAAGCTTTAATATCACCTTACATCATTTCACAAATAGTTTCATCTTTACTCATTCATTTTCTACAAGAATTAGATGCAAACCCCATAATGGAGAAATGTACATATTCAGAGATATAGTTATGTGTGTTTCCTGTCCTCTCTGAGGTCACCAAATGAAACACACTCGTCATACCCATTCCTTAAGTGTCCACGAACCATCTCCACCTTCTCACAAGTGGACCTTTGTATCAAATTCCCATTTTGGGGATTTAGGAGTTCACCATGTGAACTCCTTTGTTCTATCTATGTGTCTCTCTTTCTGCATGGCCAGGGGGAGAGAGTCTCCTCCAGGAATTTACGACCTGAGATAATAGAACATGGGTGTAGGAGGGAGAGAGGGATGCCATGATCTATACCCAGAAAAGGCCACGTCACGACAATACATTTGCAAACATTTCTAAAAACCTCTTTTTGCTTTGTCATTATGGGGTATTGTGATGTCATTATGGGGTATTGTGATGTCATTATGGGGTATTGTGATGTCATTATGGGGTATTGTGTGTAGATTGATGAGGGGGAAAAACTATTTAATCCATTTTAGAATAAGGCTGTAAGGTATCAAAATGTAGAAAAAGTCAAGCGGTCTGAATACTTTCTGAATACCCTGTATATATAATACAAAAGAAATTCAAGTTTTTGACAGCACTGGGCCTTTAACCTCAGTCATTTCAAATCCAAAGTACAGAGCCAAAACTGTCCAAATATTTTTGAACCTCTTTGTATATTTACAATGTATTATTATTGTCACTATTATTGTTATTGTTATTATTCCAGTTAAGTTAGAGAGTATACAGTATTACCAGTCAGTTAAACTAGAGAGTACATTACCAGTCAGTTAAACTAGAGAGTACATTACCAGCCAGTTAAACTAGAGAGTACATTACCAGTCAGTTAAACTAGAGAGTACATTACCGGCCAGTTAAACTAGAGAGTACATTACCATTCAGTTAAACTAGAGAGTACATTACCAGCCAGTTAAACTAGAGAGTACATTACCAGTCAGTTAAACTAGAGAGTACATTACCAACCAGTTAAATTAGAGAGTACATTACCAGTCAGTTAAACTAGAGAGTATATTACCATTCAGTTAAATTAGAGAATACATTACCAGTCAGTTAAACTAGAGAGTACATTACCAACCAGTTAAACTAGAGAGTATATTACCATTCAGTTAAACTAGAGAGTACATTACCAGTCAGTTAAACTAGAGAGCACATTACTAACACATTACTAGTACATTACTAGTACATTACTAGTCAGTAAAGCGCCGCCTTAACTCAGCTCACTGGTCACCATAGCAGCACCCACCCGTAGCACGCGCTCCAGCAGGTATATCACACTGGTCACCTCCAACGCCAATTCTTAATTTGGCCGCCTCTCCTTCCAGTTCTCTGCTGCCAATAACTGGAACGAACTGCAAAAATCACTGAAGCTGGAGACTCACATCTCCATCACTAGCTTTAAGCACCAGCTGTCAGAGCAGCTCACAGATCACTGCACCTGCACATAGCTCATCTGTAAATAGCCCATCCACTCTACCTCATCCCCATACTGTATTTATTTATTTATTTATTTATCTTGCTCCTTTGCACCCCAGTATCTCTACTTGCACATTCATCTTCAGCACATCTACCATTCCAGTGTTTAATTGATATATTGTCATTAATTTGCCACCATGGCCTATTTATTGCCATACCTCCCTTATCCTACCTCATTTGCATATGCTGTTTATATATTTTTATACTGTATTATTGATTGTATGTTTGTTTATTCCATGTTTAACTCTGTGTTGTTGTTTGTGTCAAACTGCTTTGCTTTATCTTGACCAGGTCGCAGTTGTAAATGAGAACTTCTTCTCAACTGGCCTACCTGGTTAAATAAAGGTGAAATAAATAAAAATAAATAAATAAAAACAACAACCACAATCAGTAAATCGCATGTGAATTAGAAAAACGCGCTACATAGATATCAAGTGATATTCATATCACCCTGTAGTCCACACCGCTGCCGTTCAACTATAGTACATTACCAGCCAGTTAAACCATAGAATACATTACCAGGTTATTACAAGTCAGTGAAACCATAGAGTACATTACTAGCCAGTTAAACTATAGCACATTACCAGTACATTACCAGTCAGTTAAACTAGAGAGTGCATTACCATTCAGTTAAACTAGAGAGTACATTACCATTCAGTTAAACTAGAGAGTACATTACCATTCAGTTAAACTAGAGAGTACATTACCATTCAGTTAAACTAGAGAGTGCATTACCATTCAGTTAAACTAGACAGTACATTACCAGTCAGTTAAACTAGAGAGTACATTACCAGTCAGATAAACTAGAGAGTACATTACCAGTCAGTTAAACTAGAGAGTACATTACCATTCAGTTAAACTAGAGTACATTACCAGTCAGTTAAACTAGAGAGTACATTACCATTCAGTTAAACTAGAGTACATTACCAGTCAGTTAAACTAGAGAGTACATTACCAATCGTTCTCTCTCTGTCTTCTGTGACTCCAATACTCATTTGCTCTCCAGCACACACTTCCTCCTAATCCAAAGGACTGTTGGACCTAAACTGCTGAGTAAGCTGCTCTCCATATCAGGACCTTTCTCCTACTGATACATAGGCTGCTGTCTCCATATCAGGACCTTTCTTCTACAAATTGGAGGTATCAAGGAGATGTGCTCTGATAACAATGATGTCCTCACTGATCTACCCTGATCACTGATCAACCCTCGTCAACAGAACTCAGTAGAACCACTACATGATCAACAGCATTAGTTTAGTAAAAAACGTGTGTGAGTAAATACATGTTACCATCCGTGTTTAGAAAAGTAACTCAGCCTTTGACCTTGACTCTTGAGTACTGGTGAGTACACTAGCCAAGTAGTTGGCGGTAATGAGCCATTAAAGTTGGCTGACACACTCAATGAACACCACAGAAGAAGAAGCTTCTGACGTCAATATTGTGCAATCTCGCGTGTTAGCTGAAGGCAGAATCGAGTGGAGTTGTGGGATGAAATAACTTCAGGTGGTTCATGAAATTCACGACTTTCAGCAATGAATACTGTAGTTCCAGAGACGCTACGGGCTATGTGGTGCTATATCTGGCTAGTGTTGTAAAAGTGTTAGCTATAGATGCACACAGTAGCTAGTTAGCTAGCTAACGTTAGCTAGGTAGGTAACGTTATCACAAGCAGACAGACCATTTAGCAATGATAACTTATCAAAGTAGCTAGACATATCTAGCTAGATACATATTAAACCCTCATAAACAAACTATTGTATACTGTAGGTTACTGCTAAAAGGAACTTTTTGGTCCACCAGCCACTGGCAGGAAGATTAAAATAAATAAAAATCTACCAGCCACTCAGATTACTTACTAGTCAAAAAACAGATGACCGTGCTTTGTAATGTTTCTAAAACAGGAAATGTATTAGTAAGAAGTAATGTGGTATATTGCTACATTTCATAAACTTTTTGGTTACCCCAAGTCTTTTAATCAAAATATCAGAAACAAAATGTTCAGCTGCCCCTTTAAAAGTGTGAAGCTACCGTGATAACGAAGCTACTCGAGTCCTGTCGTGTGTGTGTGTGTGTGTGTGAAATTTGGGATCTGACTAGGCCGTCTCTCTATAAATTGAAGCAGCAGACTCAAACAAACATTGAAATACGACAGAGCTTGATAACAAAACAATTTACACTGAACAAACAAAACGCAACATGCAATAATTTCAAAGATTTTACTAAGTTACAGTTCATATAGGGAAATCAGTCTATTTAAATTAATTCATTAGGCCCTCATCTATGGATTTCACATGACTGGGAATTTTGGTCACAGATACCTTAGCATGAGGTTGTAAGAAACAAAAATAATTCCCAGGACAAACATATCTGATATGGGCAGAAAGCTTAAATTCTTGTTAATCTAACTGCACTGCAATTTACAGTAGCTATTAGAGTGAAAGTATACCATGCTATTGTTTGAGGAGAGTGCCACAGGAGAGAGGAGAGTGAACTTAAAAATGTATGAATAAAACAATTAGGCACATTTGGGCAGTCTTGATATCCCATTTTGAATCTGGTCTCTGGTCTCTGGTTTAAGGTGAGCCGAATGTGTCAGGGCGTTCAAATAGGTTCACTCACCAATAAGGATATTAACTTTATTAAAATAACTTAACTGATAAGGGAGCTGGTCACAATACCCACACAAAAATGGATAGAGAAAGCCCACTGAGTGAGCCTCTGGGTTATATATCGTCTCAGGATAGGTGCAACCTCAGAGATTACATGGTTCCAAACACCATCCCCACACAGCTAGCACTTGGCCTCCAGTACAAATAACTTGTTTGTTCAATAGTAAGAACACTTTTCGTTACTTAGTCTCCACCTTGCTAAAAGGAGGGGGTGACTGACGCACAGACCCTGTGGAGACAAATCAAATCAAATTGTATTTGTCACATACACATGGTTAGCAGATGTTAATGCGAGTGTAGCGAAATGCTTGTGCTTCTAGTTCCGACAATGCAGTAATAACCAACAAGTAATCTAACTAACAATACCAAAACTACTGTCTTATACACAGTGTAAGGGGATAAAGAATATGTACATAAGGATATATGAATGAGTGATGGTACAGAGCAGCATAGGCAGGATACAGTAGATGGTATCGAGTACAGTATATACATGAGGTGAGTATGTAAACAAAGTGGCATAGTTAAAGTGGCTAGTGATACATGTATTACATAAGGATGCAGTCGATGATATAGAGTACAGTATATACGTATGCATATGAGATGAATAATGTAGGGTAAGTAACATTATATAAGGTAGCATTGTTTAAAGTGGTATATTTACATCATTTCCCATCAATTCCCATTATTAAAGTGGCTGGTTCCCCGTTACTCATATATTCACTTATGGAAACAATGTTTCCGCCTGACCTCCTTTGCCCTATTCTCTTTCTGATATTCTGCATAGCAACAGGGACATGTGGTAGACAAGCCTGACTTCTCCCCTCTCTGGACCCCAGGTGACTGAGAGAGGACATGCATCTGCCAACACCAGAGTCCGAAGGGATACATTCAAATAAGAGTTCAATCATATACGCATATTATGCAGATTATCTATGTTACTTAGCAAATTCTGATTCTCCTACCACATGTGTTACAGTGGTATGGCTGCAGTTCTGTATCAGTTTACATTAAATCATCTACCGCTGCCCAATACCTTTCAACTTATGAACACACTATCCCATGGTCTGTGGTGTTCCCCTCTGTTGATCCAACCCTTTATATCTGTTACCATCTGACTGTGGTTCCATTGACCATGTTTACCTGTGGCTCAGGTGTTCTTCAAAGCCGGTCTGCTGGGGGTCCTGGAGGAGATGAGAGAAGAGAAGCTGGCCTCTCTGGTCGGCATGGTCCAGGCTCTCAGCCATGGGTTCCTCATGGGGAGAGAGTTCACCAAGATGATGGAGAGGAGGTGAGGAATAGTAGACATCTTGGCAATGCTTCCTATGAACCACCTGTATGTAAGGAATTATTATTATTATTTATTTTTTTCACCTTTATTTAACCAGCTAGGCAAGTTCAAATCAAATAAAATTGTATTTGTCACACACACATGGTTAGCAGATATTACAGTTTTTCTCAATTGCTAAAACACCATTTCTGAAACCTTGCTCCATTTCCTGAAAACATTAAATACAAAACCTCATTTTCAAGCACTATTTACATAACCTCTGACTCTTGCAAAATGAAACATTCGCCTCAAAACAGTTTTACCTGTGATCAAAATGAAACACTGCTCTCAAATCATAAACAAAGAGATCAAAATGATATACACTCTCAAGCAGTCAGTAAACAATACCCCGTAAAATAGAAAACACATTGTTCAAAACATACAATTCTCGGAGAGAAGTACATTTTTAATCTAAAAAAATATTCATATTTTTCCGTCATTGTCTTTTGATGAACGAAAACATGTTCTATCATAGTAGCTCAAAATTGATCAGAAATTATTACTCTGCTTTGCTCTTTGTAATTTTGTTTTTTGTTCTTCCTCCTCCTTGTACCCCTATTTTTACAGTACTGTACCCTGCATCTCACAAACTTGTCCTTTGTCTCTGTGATACTGTAATTATTGTTCTTTGTTGATATGAACCTGCAACCAGTCAAAATCTATTGAGCAGTCAGTACTGTTACAGTTTTTCTCAGTCGCTTTGGTGCATTTCTTAGATCAAAAGTGCAATTCTTGATACTACTTGTACAAATTCCAAATCATCTAGTCACTTGTGCACATCATTAAAGCCATTTCTTATTCCTTTGAACAAATTGCAATTGATAATGTACAAGTGTCAGCTTTTTTCCACATTATCAATTGCTCATGTCATGTTGATCAAAATATAGTAGATGGTTCTCTGTTGAATAGTCTTACCCCTCAAAACATCTAGGCATTAGTTCCTTGCATAAGCCATTACATGCAAAATTGTTGAACTATTTGTCATAAACTGTCAAGCATAGTTTTACACATTTCTATTAGACCTTTTGTACAAAAACGTGAATTGATGAATTGTGCAGGTGAAATTGACCCTCACTCATGAAGGAATGTAAAGTGTTAGTTCAACCAACAATCAGTTGTCTAAATTGCTCAAATGTGCATCTCATGAAGAATTAATTGGCAAGCATATATAGACAGACCACAACACAGAGTTGCAATTTTCCAATAATGGATGGACCAGGAAACGAACAAGGTCAACAGCCAAGAGGAGGAAGAAGAGGAGCAAGGATGCGTGGTGGAAGGCAAAACAGAGGAAGAGGCAGAAGAGGACATAGGCGCATATCTGATGACATAAGGGCCACTATTGTAGACCATGTTGTCAATCATGGCCTTACAATGGCTGAGGCGGGTCGAAGGGTGCAGCCGAATATTGGGAGATCAACCGTGTCCTCAATAGTTAAAACGTTTCGAAGAGAGAACAGGTATGTCCACCAATGTACAGTGCACTGTTACTGTATATAAGCAGTATACTGTATACTTCCTACAATGCTTCATATTACAGTAGTCCATTTTGTATTTCACAGCATACAGAAATATACTCTATACAGATACAAACTGCACCTTACATGCACCCACCTGTATGTTTTACAGTAAAATGTGTGTTCGCATAGTTTTTGTCTATGTGAAAGTGTGAGATGCATCACTAAATTTTTCCCCACATAGGACTGCAAGATTACCTCAAACCGGTGGCAGAGGACGCCTTTTCACACCTCAACAGGAGGAGGCTATTTGCACCATGGTCCGAGTAAACAATGCCATGAGACCCAGGGAAATACAAAGGACCATTATAGAAGACAACGATGTCTTTGAAATCATCCATACGGTTAGCATCTCAACCATCGACAGGGTGCTGCATAGAAACCAGATGAGTATGAAACAGCTGTACCGTGTACCATTCCAAAGGAATGAGGACAGAGTTAAGGAGCTACGGTACCAGTATGTACAGGTAAAACATATATCTATGTAACTACTTTACAGCAACATTTTATAGTGATACATAGTACAGTAAGCATAAACTGCACACATTTCCATTGCTGTGGAAGGAACATGCAATATATGTACATTTTATGTCACTCTTCCTTACCAAAACAAATTCAACTGTGTGTTCTGGGATATAGCGTATAATGGTGTTGGAATCAAGTGAACCCTCTCACAACTTTGTATACGTGGATGAGGCTGGCTTCAACCTGACCAAATGCAGAAGGCGGGGTCGGAATATCATCGGTCACAGAGCTACTGTGGATTTGCCAGGCCAACGGGGTGAAATATCACCATGTGTGCTGCTATTTCGGAGCATGGTGTCCTAACCCATATCCCCCTTATAGGGCCATACAACACCCAGCATCTACTCAACTTTTTAGAGACTCTCTACAGGGCTCTCATCCCTGATGATGAGAGGGGTCTGTTTAGAGAGGATTTGCCAAAGTATGTGGTCATTTGTGATAATGTGAGTTTCCATCGATCAAACATAATAAGGCAATGGTTTGTGACCCACCCGAGGATGCTCATAGAATTCCTCCCACCTTATTCACCAATCCTTAACCCAATTGAGGAGTTATTTTCAGCATGAAGGTGGAAGGTGTACGATCGTCAGCCACACACACAGATGACCCTGCTGGCTGCAATGGATGTAGCATGTGAGTACATCACAGTAGACGCCTGCAGAGGATGGATAAGGCATTCCAAAAGATTCTTTCCATGTTGTATTGGAAGAGAAAATATCTGGTGTGATGTGGATGAGAATATGTGGGCCGACAGACAGGAACGTCTGGATGTGTAGAGACAGCACAACAGTGCTGCGGGCAAAGTTGTGCCTTAGGGGTGGTTTCCTGTGTTTCTTTCTAATTTCGTTTTTTTTCCTTTGTGCCCCTTGGGTTGTCCAGTCTCTTTCAATCAATAACCCACATACAGTAATATGCAAATAGTACTGTTGAAATTGATAAATGCCATAGAAGTGCAGCCTTGTGCATTTTCAATACAGTAACTGTCATCCAAACTGTAGCCTAAGTTTACATCAGGTAATACTATCAAAGTACACAGTTACATTGACAACATGCCTAAAAATTGACGACCTTGTTCGTGAACAATGACTCAATGACTTATCATTCTGATAATTTGTCGAGTAGAGTGTTGGAGGCTAAAGTCGAGGAAGTCGAGGTCGAGGATCGGTAGGATGGTCAGTTTTACGAGGGTATGTTTGGCAGCATGAGTGAAGGATGCTTTGTTGCGAAATAGGAAGCCAATTCTAGATTTAATTTTGAATTGAAGATATTTGATGTGAGTCTGGAAGGAGAGTTTGCAGTCTAACCAGACACCTAGGTATTTGTAGTTGTCCACATAATCTAAGTCAGAACCGTCCAGAGTAGTGATGCTGGCAACGATCGGTTGAAGAGCATGCATTTAGTTTTACTTGCATTTAAGAGCAGTTGGAGGCCACGGAATGAGAGTTGTATGGCATTAAAGCTCGTCTGGAGGGTAGTTAACACAGTGTCCAAAGAGGGGCCAGAAGTATACAGAATGGTGTCGTCTGCGTAGAGGTGGATCAGAGACTCACCAGCAGCAAGAGCGACATCACTGATGTATACAGAGAAGAGAGTCGGCCCAATAATTGAACCCTGTGGCACACCCATAGAGACTGCCAGAAGCCTGGACAGCAAGCCCTCCGATTTGACACACTGAAATCTATCGGAGAAGTAGTTGGTGAACCAGGCGAGGCAATCATTTCAGAAACCAAGGCTGTTGAGTCTGCCGAGTCGAAAGCCTTGGCCAGGTCAATGAATATGGCGGTTATGATATAATTTAGGACCTTGAGCGTGGCTGAGGTGCACCCATGACCAGCTCCAAAACCAGATTGCATAGCGGAGAAGGTACGGTGGGATTCGAAATGGTCGGTAATCTGTTTGTTAACTTGGCTTTCGAAGACCTTAGAAAGGCAGGGTAGGATAGATCTGTAGCAGTTTGGGTCAAGAGTGTCTACACCCTTTGAAGAGGGGGGGATGACCGCAGCTGCTTTCCAGTCTTTGGGAATCTCAGATGACACGAGACAGGTTGAACAGCTTAGTAATAGGGGTTGCAACAATTTCTGCAGATAATTCTGCAGATAATTTTAGAAAGAACGGTCCAGATTGTCTAGCCCGGCTGATTCGTAGGGGTCCAGATTTTGCAGCTCTTTCAGAACATCAGCTAACTGGATTTGGGGAAAATGGGGGAGGCTTGGGCTGTGGTGGGTGCAGGACTGTTGACCGGGGTAGGGGTAGCCAGGTGGAAAGCATGGCCAGCCGTAGAAAAATGCTATTGAAATTCTCAATTATAGTGTATTTATCGGTGGTGACAGAGTTTCCTATCCTCAGTGCAGTGGGAAGCTGGGAGGTGTTCTTATCCACCATGGACTTTACAGTGACCCAGAACTTTTTTGAGTTTGTGTTACAGGAAGCAAATGTCTGCTTGAAAAAGCTAGCCTTGGCTTTCCTAACTGCCTGTGTATATTGGTTCCCAACTTCCCCGAAAAGTTGCATATCACTGGGGCTGTTCGATGCTAATGCAGAACGCCACATTATGTTTTTGTGCTGGTCAAGGGCAGTCAGGTCTGGAGTGAACCAAGGGCTATATCTGTTCCTGGTTCTAAATTTCTTGAATGGGGCATGCTTATTTAAGATGGTGAGGAAGGCTCTTTAAGAATAACCAGGCATCCTCTACTGACGGGATGAGGTCTAGGACATCCGGATTGGCAGAGTATGCTAAACCAGTGAATAAAACAAACTTAGGAAGGAGGCTTCTAATGTTACCATGCATAAAACCAAGGCTTTTACGGTTACAGAAGTCAACAAATGAGATCGCCTGGGGGATAGGAGTGGAGCTATGCACTGTAGGGCCTGGATTAACCTCTACATCACCAGAGGAACAGAGGAGGAGTAGGATAAGGGTATGGCTAAAGGCTATAAGGACTGGTTGTATAGCACATCCAGAACAGATAGTGAAAGGAGCAGGTTTCTGGGCTCGATAGCATAGATTCAAGGCATAATGTACAGACAAAGGTATGGTAGGTGTAACGGTTCTCTTTAGGTGAAGTAGAGGTGGACCAAAACACAGCGTGGTGGTTATTCATGTTCTTTAATAAAGGAAAACTATACATGAATAAACTACAAAACAATGAAATGTGAAAACCTAAACAGTCCTATCTGGTGCAAACACAGAGACAGGAACAATCACCCACAAACTCACAGTGAAACCCAGGCTACCTAAATATGGTTCCCAATCAGAGACAATGACTAACACCTGCCTCTGATTGAGAACCATATCAGGCCAGACATAGAAATAGACAAACAAGACATCCAACATAGAATGCCCACTCAGATCACAGACAGTAGGATGTGAATACAGTGGAGGTAAACCTAGGCATTGAGTGATGATGAGGGAGATATTGTGTCTAGAAACATCATTTAAACCAGGTGATGTCATCGCATGTGTGGGTGGTGGGACTGAAATGTTGAATAAGGTATATTGAGCAGGGCTAGAGGCTCCACAGTGAAATAAGACAATAAACACTAACCAGAACAGCAAAGGACAAGGCATATTGACATTAAGGGCCGGGAGTAGCAATCTAGCAGAAAGCTACCAGACAGAGGCTAACAAGCTAGCAGAAGACAGAGGAAGTTTGTTTATAGCCTCCTCGTGCGTTTCCATCGGTAGACCAGTCGTGATAGATGCCAGGGTAACACACTGGCTAAACACAAAACCAGAAGTGGCACAAGAACACTATATCCTCGTTAGAACAACATCCATGTCAATGTCACCCACACAAACTTCATCAAACTCTTCCTCTGGATGTATCTTAGCAAAAAGAGGGAAACATCTTTACGCTGTTCAGCAATCAGCTGCTTCCTAGACATTCAAGCTTCAATTGAAAGGACCCTCCCATCAGAGGACCTACAAACTCATTGTTTTAGTGGGAGGGGCATCAGGTTTATACTGGGTGTTTTAGTGGGAGTGGCATCGGGTGTATACTGGGTGTTTTAGTGGGAGGGGCATCGGTTGTATACTGGGTGTTTTAGTGGGAGGGGCATCGGTTGTATACTGGGTGTTTTAGTGGGAGGGGTATCGGGTGTATACTGGGTGTTTTAGTGGGAGGGGCATCGGGTGTATACTGGTTGTTTTAGTGGGAGGGGTATCGGGTGTATACTGGTTGATTTAGTGGGAGGGGTATCGGGTGTATACTGGTTGTTTCAGTGGGAGGGGCATCGGGTGTATACTGGGTGATTTATTGGGAGGGGTATCGGGTGTATACTGGTTGATTTAGTGGGAGGGGTATCGGGTGTATACTGGTTGATTTAGTGGGAGGGGTATCGGGTGTATACTGGGTGTTTTAGTGGGAGGGGCATCGGGTGTATACTGGTTGTTTTAGTGGGAGGGGTATCGGGTGTATACTGGTTGATTTAGTGGGAGGGGTATCGGGTGTATACTGGTTGATTTAGTGGGAGGGGCATCGGGTGTATACTGGGTGATTTATTGGGAGGGGCATCGGGTGTATACTGGGTGATTTATTGGGAGGGGCATCGGGTGTGGGGGTGTCCGTGGGTGGCTTTAAAATTTAAAAAAAAAAAATTATGGTAGGAAGAAGTTTGGTCCAAATCGGGTGTTGGGTACTATATGTATCTAATATGTGAATCCTATAAATGGAAAGGGACAATTTGGGTGCAATCAATTAGTTACATTTCTCAAAGATCAAATTACATTTCAACAAAATACTTTTGCAGAAATGCTAATCTTATCTGTTTCTAACTACAGAAACAATTTCAGAACATTCTGAGATGGTGTGGGTCATTGCTGAAGTGACATAGAACGACTCTAAATTGATCTATTATATATTTTCTGTTTTAAAACCTCAAATGGTTGTTGAAATATTCTATGCTAAATTCATGTTCAATAGGGTGAAACCTTACAGAATGTTCGACAGAAATGTATTGTGAAGAACGGATATGACTGTCTGTCTGTACACCCTGTTTGTTTCAGATGCAGTGTCCACCCAGCACATCAGTATAAGAAGTCCCATAGGGGGGAAATGCCGGATGCACTAGTTGAGCAGGAGGCTGGAACTAAGAGTTTATGACATTCAAGTTATTTTAATGTGCAAGGATCTTGCATGATATATGACCAGTGTTTTTATATTTGTGGGACATGTTTCTCTAAGTTCCAAACTTGATCTGGGCAGAAGTTACCCTCCACTAATTTGACCTCATTTGGTTGCATTTTAGTTTAATTAACCCTTGTCAACAACTTAATATACCTTTTCAATCATTTTTTGAAATTATTATGTAACACATCTGAACTGTCTCCTCACCTCATACTTCAGAAAGGAGTTGGCCCTTACCTTATACTTCTGAAGGAGTTGGCCCTTACCTTATACTTCTGAAGGAGTTGGCCCTTACCTCATACTTCTGAAGGAGTTGGCCCTTACCTCATACTTCTGAAGGAGTTGGCCCTTACCTCATACTTCTGAAGGAGCTGGCCCTTACCTCATACTTCTGAAGGAGCTGGCCCTTACCTCATACTTCTGAAGGAGCTGGCCCTTACCTCATACTTCTGAAGGAGTTGGCCCTTACCTCATACTTCTGAAGGAGTTGGCTCTTACCTCATACTTCTGAAGGAGCTGGCCCTTACCTCATACTTCTGAAGGAGCTGGCCCTTACCTCATACTTCTGAAGGAGCTGGCCCTTACCTCATACTTCTGAAGGAGCTGGCCCTTACCTCATACTTCTGAAGGAGTTGGGCCTTACCTCATACTTCTGAAGGAGTTGGCTCTTACCTCATACTTCTGAAGGAGCTGGCCCTTACCTCATACTTCTGAAGGAGCTGGCCCTTACCTCATACTTCTGAAGGAGCTGGCCCTTACCTCATACTTCTGAAGGAGTTGGCCCTTACCTCATACTTCTGAAGGAGTTGGCTCTTACCTCATACTTCTGAAGGAGTTGGCCCTTACCTTATACTTCTGAAGAAGTTGGCCCTTACCTCATACTTCTGAAGGAGTTGGCCCTTACCTTATACTTCTGAAGGAGTTGGCCCTTACCTCATACTTCTGAAGGAGTTGGCTCTTATCTCATACTTCTGAAGGAGTTCACCCTTACCTTATACTTCTGAAGGAGTTGGCCCTTACCTCATACTTCTGAAGGAGTTGGCCCTTACCTTATACTTCTGAAGGAGTTGGCTCTTATCTCATACTTCTGAAGGAGTTCGCCCTTACCTTATACTTCTGAAGGAGTTGGCCCTTACCTCATACTTCTGAAGGAGCTGGCCCTTACCTCATACTTCTGAAGGAGTTGGCCCTTACCTCATACTTCTGAAGGAGTTGGCTCTTACCTCATACTTCTGAAGGAGTTGGCCCTTACCTTATACTTCTGAAGGAGTTGGCCCTTACCTTATACTTCTGAAGGAGTTGGCTCTTATCTCATACTTCTGAAGGAGTTCGCCCTTACCTTATACTTCTGAAGGAGTTGGCTCTTACCTCATACTTCTGAAGGAGTTGGCCCTTACCTTATACTTCTGAAGGAGTTGGCCCTTACCTCATACTTCTGAAGGAGTTGGCCCTTACCTCATACTTCTGAAGGAGTTGGCCCTTACCTTATACTTTGCTTAGTTTGATTTATCACCCTGGTGAAACAGGGTCTTTAAACTGTTTAACAGCTCATTACATTTCAGTTCAATGTGTAGTTATTTATCAAATACAGAAGATATTTACATGTTTGTGGGTGGAGAGACATTCACACCATGCAGACTAAGAGTTTATGACAAGTTATTTTAATGTTCAAAGATCTTGCATGATATACGATCTGCATTTTTGTATTTGAGGGACATGTTTCTCTAAGCTCCAAACTTACTCTGGGGGGGATTGATATACTGATAACTGCCAGATGTCATTAAGCAGTTGAGTAAACTGTCACTATAAAACTGTCATTGCATATATTTGAAGTATTTTGGCAGGGACTTGGGTGGAGGATCGGATAGTAACACTTGATCCAATACATTTAAGAGTGCTTTAAATGACTCCGTCTGTGCTAGCCAAATAGTTTTATCACCACAGACAGGAGTTTATCTGACATCCAATGCCTTGGCTCATGTCAGGATTTGTTACACGATACCAATACAGCTAACAGCCAGTTAAAATCTAAAACTAAATGTGAAAATGATAATTAATGTCACATGCTCTGGCATGGATCCACTCAACAGCCGAGCTCTGCTTATTTTCCAGGTCACATATCTGGCTGCAGATCTATTATAGGGGCCAATGTCAGCAATGCCAGGACATCCTGGTCGACTAATAAGGTCAAAATAATGTGCTGGCCTGCATAAGATCTCTCTGTGGTCCACAGTATAGATTATCAGGTCCTCACTTTTCAGCGTGCAGTGTGAAGTCAATGGAGGGCTAAATGTAATATTAATGTCATACATTTACAAGGATAAACACTTGCATCCAATGGGCAGCTGGTGCATTTTTCAGCAAACTTTGCAAATCTTTTTTTGAGAACCTTGTGGTCAACTAATAAGGTCAAAATAATATATTGTATATCTTTACAGATTTCAGCAAGCTTTGCTTTGTTGGCAGGTCTGCTGCCATTTGAGGCATGCACCAGATGACTATAAACAGACTTAAACCTGATGTGGTCATTAAATGAACCAGTAACTGATCTGCTTCTTATTATTACACTCTCAAATGTAAAGACAACACAAATTGTAGGAAGATACAGTCAAGGACAAGAAAAGTAAGTCCATAACAGAGAACATCGATAAAACTGTGAATCCCACACCCTCCCTTCAGCTGAAGCTGTTGGAACACAAGCGTCTGTGGGAGCAGGGGACTGGTTTTAGGAAATCCTTAGGAACAGTCAAGTGACAGCCCAATCCACCAGATGGCCTGACACCAATGATCAATGTTTAGAAGTGATACACTTGACATCCCATCACACAGTTGGACGACTATTTTAACACTAGACGTGTTGACTCAATTTTTGACTCAATTTGAATAAAATGAAAAATATATGAATCATGACCTTCTCTATCATTGATTTTTCCTAAATAAGTATATTTAAGGCCAGGCACCAAAAGCCAATATAAAATGTTGCATCTACTCTTTTTTGTTGTTGTTGATGTTTTTGTATTAAGGTCCATTAATATTAGTATTTTCAAAAAGTTAAAATAAAAACGTTAAAAAAATCATGAAAATGTATGTTTGGCGGGGCTGCTTAGATACTCGACATATGCTAGAAACGCCGTTCCAACTTCAGAACGTGCGGAATGGTCTGGATCGAGTTGCTTGTACACAACGTTTTGATATCTGCTAATCTTTTTACGTTATTTCACTTTTCTCACTCCATCCGTTAACATGGGATTTGACACGATTCTACAGCGCCCTATTATGACGTCATCACTTCCAACTGACATTCTGTGTGTAAGTGAAATCATCAGCTAATAATAATCATCAGCTAATAATTCCACTTTCAACCACTTAGACAAAAAAAGCTTTGTCTACTTGTCTGCTACTCAAATATGGCATTTGGACAAACAATAACATTCGGATCAAAAGTTACAGCAGTTTAAGTCACCGCATCAACATCATTTTCTGTAACATTTTGGCAAACAACATCTGTTTTGACCACTAGCGCAACAAGTTAGACAAAAAGTTAGAGCGTATGGAATATTCGTCTACTTCTCTGCTATTCATAGCTGTTCCCACAATCAAAATATTCAACACAGAATGTACGGTACAGATGTTTTTGTAACTGCATTACCACGTGTTTTTAAAACTTTCCCAAACAGCTGCCGTTTTGACCACGAACACTATTACATACCACACCTTTACAACTCCTGACAACAACCACACAATGACATACCACAACTACACAACTTCTGACCACACAACTTCTAATCACACATTTAACTACTGACTATATCCACACAACTACTGACCACATAACTACTGACCACAACTTCTGACCTCAACCGCTCAACTTCTGACCACATCTAGTATCCACAACCGCACGACCTCTGACAGCAACCACACAACTGCTTAACATATCTAGTGATAACAACCACACAATTGCATACCACAAACTACACAACTTCTGATCACACATTTAACTTACTGACCGTATCCACACAACTCCTGACCACATAACTACTGAACCACACAACTCCTGACCTCAACTACACAATTACATACCTCAACCATAAAACAATCAAACACACAACCACATCTCTCTGAGATATGAAAGAAACAACTAAGAGTGTTGTCTCATCAAATATTAGAAATCAACACGTGTCCGGTAACAATTGTCTTTCTAGTTTCTTGTTACCTTAATGGGTTAGGGTTAGGGTTAGCTAACCCTTAATGAGCAATAAATTATACATGTGGCATTAAATCATCTAATTATTTATCTCATGGTATATAAATAAGTACATTGTTTAACAGAAGTATCATATTGCAGCATATACTCTTGGCAAACACTTGCATTTTCATATCAGAACATTAGGATATATATTGCAATTGACATTAAATTGATCCACAAGGTCTGCAATGAGAGGTGACTGTATAGTTCCCTTAAGGAAAAGCACCTTTAGTAAATCCGCTTTCTCTGTGAGAGCTTCCCATGTCTGGAATACACTGCCATCAGACACACATAACTGCACCACCTATCACACTTTCACAAGATGCATGAAGACATGGCTAAAGGTCAATCAGATTTGTGAACATAATCCCTAGCTGTATATTGCCGCTTTCCATGTTGGCTGTTATCTGTAGCTTGTGAGGTGTGGAAACACTCTGTTGCTTTTATGGACTTTGTTTTGTTGCTTTTTGTTCTATGTTTCTCTGTCTGTATGCTTTGTCTTGCTTGTCCTATGTTGCTCTGTCTGTATGCTATGTCTTGCTTGTCCTATGTTGCTCTGTCTGTATGCTACGTCTTGCTTGTCCTATGTTGCTCTGTCTGCATGCTATGTCTTGCTTGTCCTATGTTGCTCTGTCTGCATGCTATGTCTTGCTTGTCCTATGTTTCTCTGTCTGCATGCTATGTCTTGCTTGTTCTATGTTGCTCTGTATGTATGCTGTCTTGCTTGTTCTATGTTGCTCTGTCTGTATGCTATATCTTGCTTGTTCTATGTTGATCTGTCTGCATGCTAGGTCTTGCTTGTCCTATGTTGTTCTGTGTGTGCTCACTGCTCATTGATTGTCTGTATTGTAATTGTTTTTAATAACCTGCCCAGGGACTGCTGTTGAAAATTAGCTGGCTGGCTAAAACCGGCACTTTTACTGAAACATTGATTAATGTGCACTGTCCCTGAAAAAATAAAATGAACTCAAATATTACTGTAATATGATGAGATCTGTTATGAATATGTCATCATAGTTGATACATCCCCAACAGTAACAATGTCCTTCCCTCCACCAGCAGTGGAGGTAGATCGCCCCTGTTGAGCTGAGCAGGGTGCTGCTTGCCTTCTAAAGTACTTTGGTAATGCCCCTGAGGTTCTAGCGATATTACAATATGATTTATGTTAGCTAGCCACATTGTCATGCACATCAGGCCTACAACATTGTTTTATTCATCTATTTTTGTGTATATGGCGACATCTAGTGGATTGAAGTGCCAAGCAGGCAAGTGCAACAACAAATGGTACTTAATGGTGAATTCAACAACAAATAGTAGTTAATGGTGAATTAAATAATAATTAGTACTTAATGGTGAATTCAATAATAATTAGTACTTAATGGTGAATTCAACAACAATTAGTACTTAATGGTGAATTCAATAATAATTAGTACTTAATGGTGAATTCAACAACAATTAGTACTTAATGGTGAATTCAATAATAATTAGTACTTAATGGTGAATTCAACAACAATTAGTACTTAATGGTGAATTCAACAACAAATAGTACTTAATGGTGAATTCAATAATAATTAGTAGTTAATGGTGAATTCAATAATAATTAGTAGTTAATGGTGAATTCAACAACAAATAGTACTTAATGGTGAATTCAATAATAATTAGTAGTTAATGGTGAATTCAATAATAATTAGTAGTTAATGGTGAATTCAACAACAAATAGTACTTAATGGTGAATTCAATAATAATTAGTAGTTAATGGTGAATTCAACAACAAATAGTAGTTAATGGTGAATTCAATAATAATTAGTAGTTAATGGTGAATTCAACAACAAATAGTACTTAATGGTGAATTCAACAACAAATAGTACTTAATGGTGAATTCAATAATAATTAGTAGTTAATGGTGAATTCAATAATAATTAGTAGTTAATGGTGAATTCAACAACAAATAGTAGTTAATGGTGAATTCAATAATAATTAGTAGTTAATGGTGAATTCAACAACAAATAGTACTTAATGGTGAATTCAACAACAAATAGTACTTAATGGTGAATTCAATAATAATTAGTAGTTAATGGTGAATTCAACAACAAATAGTACTTAATGGTGAATTCAATAATAATTAGTAGTTAATGGTGAATTCAATAATAATTAGTAGTTAATGGTGAATTCAACAACAAATAGTACTTAATGGTGAATTCAACAACAAATAGTACTTAATGGTGAATTCAATAATAATGCATTACACAAGCAGTACCTTTCTCTGTCTTTTGTCATCTTCAACTTTAAAGATGCGCAGCGGGAAAAAAGGACTCGGCATCAGTTTTGCATCTGTCTGAAAAGTAATGGATAATGGCCTCCGTGTTGGTCTCGGAAATGCAATGTTGTAAAAAGTACCCAATTATCATACTGCAGTAAAAGTAAAGATACCTTTTAATAGAAAACGACTCCAGTAAAAGGGAAAGTCACCCAGTAAAATACAGCTAGTCTAAAAGTATTTGGTTTTAAATATACCGAAGTATCAAAAGTAAATGCACTTGATATAATATACTATTAAAAGTAAAAGTATAAATAATTTCACATTGGGGAGGCAGGGTAGCCTAGTGGTTAGAGTGTTGGACTAGGACCCAAAAGGTTGCAAGTTCAAATCCCCGAGCTAACAAAGTACAAATCTGTTGTTCTACCCCTGAACAGGCAGTTAACCCACTGTGGAAATGTCAGACAGTGTTCTTCTTGGTGCCATCAAACTGAATGAAGAGGATCAGAGGATAGTAATGAAAATATGGGTAATACTATCATGCTACTCTGATAACAACAAAAAATATATAGAGTCTTATTGTCTATGCTGTTACATATGGAAAGAGTATGACATATAGGCCAATGCATGTACTGTAAGTTTGCATAGGCACCCCACAGAAAATGTTTTAAGACTGCAATTAAGCAGAAGGCAGTTGGCTGTAAAATCCTTAAGGAGCAGGCTGTTGCAACAATGACTTAAAAATGTTTGTCTGTACTAAATACTAAAGTTATAAATTATCTTTACCATTTAACATGCAATCACTTCCCCCATTTACACAGATCTCGCATAAACAGTCGTGTGACTTCGTTGGTTACCATAGCAACGTTCACGCAAACTGGTCAATCGGCCCTTGTTGGTCAGTCAGCTTTGCACAACAGTGCCACAATTGCAATTTGACAGGTAAGGAGTCACAAACAAATCGGAACCACAACATATGTTATATAGACGTGCTTAGGGAGCATACAATTGATATGTAGCTATGTAGAAACATTTTATGAGCCAGTTCGCTAGCTAATGTTAGAGTTGCGTAAATTCGAATCTGGTATCAGGATAAATATAACAATGAGTCACCGATTTTATACTATGTATTTTTTATTAGCTAAGTAATAAATGGCAAATGCAACTTTCGTATATACGGGCTCTCTGTAATACCACGCAGGGCAGAACAGAGAACTGACGAGATGTATGTAAACAGTGTTCTTATACTGTGATGGACGTAGGCCAACCCGTCTGTTGGCCTATCACAGTAGAGACTGGGCGTGGTTTAAACTTGCCCAGCCTATCGCAGGCGCTCAGGCGGGTCCCCACCTCTTGGCGCTTCTTGGAGTCCTCCCTCCGTCGATGTATAGATTCCTACTGTTCTGGTATCATCTCCTAGTTATAACAGTTGCTCAGTTCCTGCTATTGTGTTGTTCAGTATTTTTCCATCTCAGTTAAACCTCGTGATGACCACCCCTCCCTATCACAACTTTGTAAGATACAGCAAGTCACACCATGTGCTCAATATTGTTACATACAAACACAAGGACAAAGCATCTGCTGGGCTGTTATCTACAGTTTTGCAACATGCAGGTCACACCATGTTACTCAGTTCTTGTCACACACAAACAGGCAAGTAGCAAGCAGTTGTTTAATCTCATAATGATACTCCAGTGCACAAATGCAGACACCTCACACAACCAACATCAGATAATATTTAATCATATATATGGTAATGGCATATATATGGTAATGGCTATAATGTAAAACACAGAATCCAACACTAACTATCAGGCATTGTTTGCCAAATTAGCTCGCTAGCTTCGAAGAACAAAACAACTTGAGAAACGTTTATTTTCGTTGAAAGTGACATGAGGTCTGATATCACTAATACCATGTAGGTTAAGTACTATTCATTCAAAATGAGGCATCATTTTTGAAGTATTATGTAACGGATGGCAGTAGATTGGTTGAATGAAAGTAATAAATATTTGTTAAGAGCTAACTAGCTAAAATGTTAACGGGCAGCGGCCATTTTGTCCAAGTCGCATGACCAGACATCCAAGTCTTAGTGAACTGGCATTAGTAAATCAGGAAGAGGTCCTTTTTCAATGGCAGTTTAAAATATGTTTTCTATAAACACTGGGATCATTAGAGATACTAATAGATACCGTTGACCATTCAATATAAATCAGTTAAATTTGCACATGCTGTATATAGATTTTTCTAGTGTATTGACTGTATGTTTGTTTACTCCATGTGTAACTCTGTGTTGTTGTATGTGTCACACTGCTTTGCTTTATCTTGGCCAGGTCGCAGTTGTAAATGAGAACTTGTTCTCAACTAGCCTACCTGGTTAAATAAAGGTGAAATAAAACATTTAAAAAGTAATGATGGTTAAATACATGAAGGCTAATTAACATGTAATAGCAAAACTATTTTGTCTTGGAAGTCACATTAGTAGGTGTTCAGTGCATGAGAGAAACTTACATTTTAGTCATGTTATTGTGTCATTGCAGCATCATTTTGTCCACAACTCTTTTGGTTAAGGTGAGTATCCAAAAATCTATGTAGGCTAAATCTGAAATGATATATTTGAGGCATTATTCTGATTGTCTATATTCCAATGTGAGAATACTCACATTTTATACCCCCCACCCCCACTTCTCAACATATCACCTCACTATACACCATAGTAATGTATACACATGTAACACATGACATGATTTCCCTAACGAAAAATACACACAACAGCTCTTTGCTACTGATGAGGCATTTGTTGACATTATTCCCTGCTTCTCTCTCTGGGAAACTAGGCAGTGCTACACCTGGCTACCTACCCAACCCTGCAACGTGAGTATCTCCGCTCCTTACTTCTTGGAGTACCACTACATTTACCGACACACAACTGGGCTAAAGTACTATTTTAAATCATTTGTACTGACACACACCTGGGCTAAAATACTATTTTAAATAATTCCATACTTTAATGGACCAATAGAATAGTCCCAAAACTGCAAACACATTTTTTTAATGTATTATACCTGTTATGTCTTTGCTCATTCCAGTTTGAGAAGTCCAGTATTGTCTTTCTCCTTCCTAACATACCATTCTGCAGAAAGTGTCCTACGTCTTGTGTAAGTCAGCAAGATCTGTTCTTGTATTTCATTATTTCATTGTATGATAAAGACAGTAGATCTAGCTGGTCTGTCATAGTATAATAAAGACAGATCTAGCTGGTCTGTCATAATGTAATAGAGACAGTAGATCTAGCTGGTCTGTCATAATATTATAAAGACAATAGATCTAGCTGGTCTGTCATAATGTAATAGAGCCAGTAGATCTAGCTGGTCTGTCATAATATTATAGATCCACTAGATATAGCTGGTCTGTCATAATATAATAGATCCAGTAGATATAGCTGGTCTGTCAAAATATAATATAGACAGTAGATATAGCTGGTCTGTCATAATATAATAGAGACAGTAAATATAGCTGGTCTGTCATGATATAATAGAGACAGTAGATATAGCTGGTCTGTGAAAATATAATAGATCCAGTAGATATAGCTGGTCTGTCATAATATAATAGAGACAGTAGATCTAGCTGATCTGTCATAATATAATAGAGACAATAGATCTAGCTGGTCTGTCATAATATAATAGAGACACTAGATCTAGCTGGTCTGTCATAATATAATAGAGACAAAAGATCTAGCTGGTCTGTCATAATATAATAGAGATAGTAAATAGAGCTGGTCTGTCAAAATATAATAGATCCAGTAGATATAGCTGGTCTGTCATAATATAATAGAGACAGTAAATATAGCTGGTCTGTCAAAATATAATAGATCCACTAGATATAGCTGGACTGTCATAATATTATAAAAACAATAGATCTAGCTGGTCTGTCATAGTATAATTTAGACAGTAGATCTAGCTGGTCTGTCATTGTATGATAAAGACAGTAGATCTAGCTGGTCTGTCATAGTATAATAAAGACAGATCTAGCTGGTCTGTCATAATATAATAGAGACAGTAGATCTAGCTGGTCTGTCATAATATTATAAAGACAATAGATCTAGCTGGTCTGTCATAATGTAATAGAGACAGTAGATCTAGCTGGTCTGTCATAATATAATAGAGACAATAGATCTAGCTGGTCTGTCATAATATAATAGAGACAAAAGATCTAGCTGGTCTGTCATAATATAATAGAGCCAGTAGATCTAGCTGGTCTGTCATAATATAATAGAGACAAAAGATCTAGCTGGTCTGTCATAATATAATAGAGACAGTAGATCTAGCTAGTATGTCATAATATAATAGAGACAGAAGATCTTGCTGCTCTGTCATAATATAATAGAGCCAGTAGATCTAGCTGGACTGTCATAATATTATAAAGACAATAGATCTAGCTGGTCTGTCATAATGTAATAGAGACAATAGATCTAGCTGGTCTGTCATAATATAATACAGTAGATCTAGCTGGTCTGTCATAATATAGTTGTGACAGTAGGTCTAGCTAGTCTGTCATAATATAATAGAGACAGTAGATCTAGCTGGTCTGTCATAACATAAGATACAGTAGATCGAGCTAGTATGTCATAGTATAATAGAGACAGTAGATCTAGCTGCTCTGTCATAATATAATAGAGACAGTAGATCTAGCTGGTCTGTCATAATATAATAGAGACAAAAGATCTAGCAAGTCTGTCATAATATAATAGAGCCAGTAGATCTAGCTGGTCTGTCATAATATAATAGATCCAGTAGCTATAGCTGGTCTGTCAAAATATAATAGAGACAAAAGATCTAGCAAGTCTGTCATAATATAATAGAGCCAGTAGATCTAGCTGGTCTGTCATAATATAATAGAGACAGTAGACCTAGCTGGTCTGTCATAATATAATAGATCCACTAGATATAGCTGGTCTGTCATAATATAATATATCCACTAGATATAGCTGGTCTGTCATAATATAATAGAGACAGTAGACCTAGCTGGTCTGTCATAATATAATAGAGACAGTAGATCTAGCTGGTCTGTCATTAGATAATAGAGACAAAAGATCTAGCTGGTCTGTCATAATATAATAGAGCCAGTAGATCTAGCTGGTCTATCATAATATAATAGAGACAGTAGACCTAGCTGGTCTGTCATAATATAATATATCCACTAGATATAGCTGGTCTGTCATAATATAATAGAGACAGTAGACCTAGCTGGTCTGTCATAATATAATAGAGACAGTAGATCTAGCTGGTTTGTCATAATATAATAGAGACAAAATATCTAGCTGGTCTGTCATAATATAATAGAGCCAGTAGATCTAGCTGGTCTGTCATAATATAATAGATCCAGTAGATATAGCTGGTCTGTCATAATATAATAGATCCACTAGATATATCTGGTCTGTCATAATATAATATATCCACTAGATATAGCTGGTATGTCATAATATAATAGAGACAGTAGACCTAGCTGGACTGTCATAATATTATAAAGACAATAAATCTAGCTGGTCTGTCATAACATAATACAGACAGTAGATCTAGCTGGTCTGTCATAATATAATAGAGACAAAAGATCTAGCAAGTCTGTCATAATATAATAGAGCCAGTAGATCTAGCTGGTCTGTCATAATATAATAGATCCAGTAGCTATAGCTGGTCTGTCAAAATATAATAGAGACAAAAGATCTAGCAAGTCTGTCATAATATAATAGAGCCAGTAGATCTAGCTGGTCTGTCATAATATAATAGAGACAGTAGACCTAGCTGGTCTGTCATAATATAATAGATCCACTAGATATAGCTGGTCTGTCATAATATAATATATCCACTAGATATAGCTGGTCTGTCATAATATAATAGAGACAGTAGACCTAGCTGGTCTGTCATAATATAATAGAGACAGTAGATCTAGCTGGTCTGTCATTAGATAATAGAGACAAAAGATCTAGCTGGTCTGTCATAATATAATAGAGCCAGTAGATCTAGCTGGTCTATCATAATATAATAGAGACAGTAGACCTAGCTCGTCTGTCATAATATAATAGATCCACTAGATATAGCTGGTCTGTCATAATATAATATATCCACTAGATATAGCTGGTCTGTCATAATATAATAGAGACAGTAGACCTAGCTGGTCTGTCATAATATAATAGAGACAGTAGATCTAGCTGGTTTGTCATAATATAATAGAGACAAAATATCTAGCTGGTCTGTCATAATATAATAGAGCCAGTAGATCTAGCTGGTCTGTCATAATATAATAGATCCAGTAGATATAGCTGGTCTGTCATAATATAATAGATCCACTAGATATATCTGGTCTGTCATAATATAATATATCCACTAGATATAGCTGGTATGTCATAATATAATAGAGACAGTAGACCTAGCTGGACTGTCATAATATTATAAAGACAATAAATCTAGCTGGTCTGTCATAACATAATACAGACAGTAGATCTAGCTGGTCTGTCATAATATAATAGAGACAGTAGATCTAGTTGGTCTGTCATAATATAATAGAGACAGTAGATCGAGCTGGTCTGTCATAATATAATAGAGACAGTAGATCTAGCTGGTCTGTCATAATATAGTTGTGACAGTAGGTTTAGCTAGTCTGTCATAATATAATAGAGACAGTAGATCTAGCTGGTCTGTCATAATATAATAGAGACAATAGATCTAGCTGGTCTGTCATAATATAATAGAGACAATAGATCTAGCTGGTCTGTCATAATATAATAGAGACTAAAGATCTAGCTGGTCTGTCATAATATAATAGAGCCAGTAGATATAGCTGGTCTGTCATAATATAATAGATCCAGTAGATATAGCTGGTCTGTCATAATATAATAGATCCAGTAGATCTAGCTGGTCTGTCATAATATAATAGAGACAGTAGGTCTAGCTGGTCTGTAATAATATTATAAAGACAATAGATCTAGCTGGTCTGTCATAATGTAATAGAGACAGTAGATCTAGCTGGTCTGTCATAATATAATAGAGACAATAGATCTAGCTGGTCTGTCATAATATAATAGAGACAAAAGATCTAGCTGGTCTGTCATAATATAATAGAGCCAGTAGATCTAGCTGGTCTGTCATAATATAATAGAGACAAAAGATCTAGCTGGTCTGTCATAATATAATAGAGACAGTAGATCTAGATAGTATGTCATAATATAATAGAGACAGAAGATCTTGCTGCTCTGTCATAATATAATAGAGCCAGTAGATCTAGCTGGACTGTCATAATATTATAAAGACAATAGATCTAGCTGGTCTGTCATAATGTAATAGAGACAATAGATCTAGCTGGTCTGTCATAATATAATACAGTAGATCTAGCTGGTCTGTCATAATATAGTTGTGACAGTAGGTCTAGCTAGTCTGTCATAATATTATAAAGACAATAGATCTAGCTGGTCTGTCATAATGTAATAGAGCCAGTAGATCTAGCTGGTCTGTCATAATATTATAGATCCACTAGATATAGCTGGTCTGTCATAATATAATAGATCCAGTAGATATAGCTGGTCTGTCAAAATATAATATAGACAGTAGATATAGCTGGTCTGTCATAATATAATAGAGACAGTAAATATAGCTGGTCTGTCATGATATAATAGAGACAGTAGATATAGCTGGTCTGTGAAAATATAATAGATCCAGTAGATATAGCTGGTCTGTCATAATATAATAGAGACAGTAGATCTAGCTGATCTGTCATAATATAATAGATCCAGTAGCTATAGCTGGTCTGTCAAGATATAATAGAGACAAAAGATCTAGCAAGTCTGTCATAATATAATAGAGCCAGTAGATCTAGCTGGTCTGTCATAATATAATAGATCCAGTAGCTATAGCTGGTCTGTCAAGATATAATAGAGACAAAAGATCTAGCAAGTCTGTCATAATATAATAGAGCCAGTAGATCTAGCTGGTCTGTCATAATATAATAGAGACAGTAGACCTAGCTGGTCTGTCATAATATAATATATCCACTAGATATAGCTGGTCTGTCATAATATAATAGAGACAGTAGACCTAGCTGGTCTGTCATAATATAATAGAGACTTTAGATCTAGCTGGTCTGTCATTAGATAATAGAGACAAAAGATCTAGCTGGTCTGTCATAATATAATAGAGCCAGTAGATCTAGCTGGTCTATCATAATATAATAGAGACAGTAGACCTAGCTCGTCTGTCATAATATAATAGATCCACTAGATATAGCTGGTCTGTCATAATATAATATATCCACTAGATATAGCTGGTCTGTCATAATATAATAGAGACAGTAGATCTAGCTGATCTGTCATAATATAATAGAGACAATAGATCTAGCTGGTCTGTCATAATATAATAGAGACACTAGATCTAGCTGGTCTGTCATAATATAATAGAGACAAAAGATCTAGCTGGTCTGTCATAATATAATAGAGACAGTAAATATAGCTGGTCTGTCAAAATATAATAGATCCACTAGATATAGCTGGACTGTCATAATATTATAAAAACAATAGATCTAGCTGGTCTGTCATAGTATAATTTAGACAGTAGATCTAGCTGGTCTGTCATTGTATGATAAAGACAGTAGATCTAGCTGGTCTGTCATAGTATAATAAAGACAGATCTAGCTGGTCTGTCATAATATAATAGAGACAGTAGATCTAGCTGGTCTGTCATAATATTATAAAGACAATAGATCTAGCTGGTCTGTCATAATGTAATAGAGACAGTAGATCTAGCTGGTCTGTCATAATATAATAGAGACAATAGATCTAGCTGGTCTGTCATAATATAATAGAGACAAAAGATCTAGCTGGTCTGTCATAATATAATAGAGCCAGTAGATCTAGCTGGTCTGTCATAATATAATAGAGACAAAAGATCTAGCTGGTCTGTCATAATATAATAGAGACAGTAGATCTAGCTAGTATGTCATAATATAATAGAGACAGAAGATCTTGCTGCTCTGTCATAATATAATAGAGCCAGTAGATCTAGCTGGACTGTCATAATATTATAAAGACAATAGATCTAGCTGGTCTGTCATAATGTAATAGAGACAATAGATCTAGCTGGTCTGTCATAATGTAATAGAGACAATAGATCTAGCTGGTCTGTCATAATATAACACAGTAGATCTAGCTGGTCTGTCATAATATAGTTGTGACAGTAGGTCTAGCTAGTCTGTCATAATATAATAGAGCCAGTAGATCTAGCTGGTCTGTCATAATATAATAGAGACAAAAGATCTAGCTGGTCTGTCATAATATAATAGAGACAGTAGATCTAGCTAGTATGTCATAATATAATAGAGACAGAAGATCTTGCTGCTCTGTCATAATATAATAGAGACAGTAGATCTAGCTGGTCTGTCATAATATAATAGAGACAAAAGATCTAGCAAGTCTGTCATAATATAATAGAGCCAGTAGATCTAGCTGGTCTGTCATAATATAATAGATCCAGTAGCTATAGCTGGTCTGTCAAAATATAATAGAGACAAAAGATCTAGCAAGTCTGTCATAATATAATAGAGCCAGTAGATCTAGCTGGTCTGTCATAATATAATAGAGACAGTAGACCTAGCTGGTCTGTCATAATATAATAGATCCACTAGATATAGCTGGTCTGTCATAATATAATATATCCACTAGATATAGCTGGTCTGTCATAATATAATAGAGACAGTAGACCTAGCTGGTCTGTCATAATATAATAGAGACAGTAGATCTAGCTGGTTTGTCATAATATAATAGAGACAAAATATCTAGCTGGTCTGTCATAATATAATAGAGCCAGTAGATCTAGCTGGTCTGTCATAATATAATAGATCCAGTAGATATAGCTGGTCTGTCATAATATAATAGATCCACTAGATATATCTGGTCTGTCATAATATAATATATCCACTAGATATAGCTGGTATGTCATAATATAATAGAGACAGTAGACCTAGCTGGACTGTCATAATATTATAAAGACAATAAATCTAGCTGGTCTGTCATAACATAATACAGACAGTAGATCTAGCTGGTCTGTCATAATATAATAGAGACAAAAGATCTAGCAAGTCTGTCATAATATAATAGAGCCAGTAGATCTAGCTGGTCTGTCATAATATAATAGATCCAGTAGCTATAGCTGGTCTGTCAAAATATAATAGAGACAAAAGATCTAGCAAGTCTGTCATAATATAATAGAGCCAGTAGATCTAGCTGGTCTGTCATAATATAATAGAGACAGTAGACCTAGCTGGTCTGTCATAATATAATAGATCCACTAGATATAGCTGGTCTGTCATAATATAATATATCCACTAGATATAGCTGGTCTGTCATAATATAATAGAGACAGTAGACCTAGCTGGTCTGTCATAATATAATAGAGACAGTAGATCTAGCTGGTCTATCATAATATAATAGAGACAGTAGACCTAGCTCGTCTGTCATAATATAATAGATCCACTAGATATAGCTGGTCTGTCATAATATAATATATCCACTAGATATAGCTGGTCTGTCATAATATAATAGAGACAGTAGACCTAGCTCGTCTGTCATAATATAATAGATCCACTAGATATAGCTGGTCTGTCATAATATAATATATCCACTAGATATAGCTGGTCTGTCATAATATAATAGAGACAGTAGACCTAGCTGGTCTGTCATAATATAATAGAGACAGTAGATCTAGCTGGTTTGTCATAATATAATAGAGACAAAATATCTAGCTGGTCTGTCATAATATAATAGAGCCAGTAGATCTAGCTGGTCTGTCATAATATAATAGATCCAGTAGATATAGCTGGTCTGTCATAATATAATAGATCCACTAGATATATCTGGTCTGTCATAATATAATATATCCACTAGATATAGCTGGTATGTCATAATATAATAGAGACAGTAGACCTAGCTGGACTGTCATAATATTATAAAGACAATAAATCTAGCTGGTCTGTCATAACATAATACAGACAGTAGATCTAGCTGGTCTGTCATAATATAATAGAGACAGTAGATCTAGTTGGTCTGTCATAATATAATAGAGACAGTAGATCGAGCTGGTCTGTCATAATATAATAGAGACAGTAGATCTAGCTGGTCTGTCATAATATAGTTGTGACAGTAGGTTTAGCTAGTCTGTCATAATATAATAGAGACAGTAGATCTAGCTGGTCTGTCATAATATAATAGAGACAATAGATCTAGCTGGTCTGTCATAATATAATAGAGACAATAGATCTAGCTGGTCTGTCATAATATAATAGAGACTAAAGATCTAGCTGGTCTGTCATAATATAATAGATCCAGTAGATATAGCTGGTCTGTCATAATATAATAGATCCAGTAGATCTAGCTGGTCTGTCATAATATAATAGAGACAGTAGGTCTAGCTGGTCTGTAATAATATTATAAAGACAATAGATCTAGCTGGTCTGTCATAATGTAATAGAGACAGTAGATCTAGCTGGTCTGTCATAATATAATAGAGACAATAGATCTAGCTGGTCTGTCATAATATAATAGAGACAAAAGATCTAGCTGGTCTGTCATAATATAATAGAGCCAGTAGATCTAGCTGGTCTGTCATAATATAATAGAGACAAAAGATCTAGCTGGTCTGTCATAATATAATAGAGACAGTAGATCTAGATAGTATGTCATAATATAATAGAGACAGAAGATCTTGCTGCTCTGTCATAATATAATAGAGCCAGTAGATCTAGCTGGACTGTCATAATATTATAAAGACAATAGATCTAGCTGGTCTGTCATAATGTAATAGAGACAATAGATCTAGCTGGTCTGTCATAATATAATACAGTAGATCTAGCTTGTCTGTCATAATATAGTTGTGACAGTAGGTCTAGCTAGTCTGTCATAATATTATAAAGACAATAGATCTAGCTGGTCTGTCATAATGTAATAGAGCCAGTAGATCTAGCTGGTCTGTCATAATATTATAGATCCACTAGATATAGCTGGTCTGTCATAATATAATAGATCCAGTAGATATAGCTGGTCTGTCAAAATATAATATAGACAGTAGATATAGCTGGTCTGTCATAATATAATAGAGACAGTAAATATAGCTGGTCTGTCATGATATAATAGAGACAGTAGATATAGCTGGTCTGTGAAAATATAATAGATCCAGTAGATATAGCTGGTCTGTCATAATATAATAGAGACAGTAGATCTAGCTGATCTGTCATAATATAATAGAGACAATAGATCTAGCTGGTCTGTCATAATATAATAGAGACACTAGATCTAGCTGGTCTGTCATAATATAATAGAGACAAAAGATCTAGCTGGTCTGTCATAATATAATAGAGATAGTAAATAGAGCTGGTCTGTCAAAATATAATAGATCCAGTAGATATAGCTGGTCTGTCATAATATAATAGAGACAGTAAATATAGCTGGTCTGTCAAAATATAATAGATCCACTAGATATAGCTGGACTGTCATAATATTATAAAAACAATAGATCTAGCTGGTCTGTCATAGTATAATTTAGACAGTAGATCTAGCTGGTCTGTCATTGTATGATAAAGACAGTAGATCTAGCTGGTCTGTCATAATATAATAAAGACAGATCTAGCTGGTCTGTCATAATATAATAGAGACAGTAGATCTAGCTGGTCTGTCATAATATTATAAAGACAATAGATCTAGCTGGTCTGTCATAATGTAATAGAGACAGTAGATCTAGCTGGTCTCTCATAATATAATAGAGACAATAGATCTAGCTGGTCTGTCATAATATAATAGAGACAAAAGATCTAGCTGGTCTGTCATAATATAATAGAGCCAGTAGATCTAGCTGGTCTGTCATAATATAATAGAGACAAAAGATCTAGCTGGTCTGTCATAATATAATAGAGACAGTAGATCTAGCTAGTATGTCATAATATAATAGAGACAGAAGATCTTGCTGCTCTGTCATAATATAATAGAGCCAGTAGATCTAGCTGGACTGTCATAATATTATAAAGACAATAGATCTAGCTGGTCTGTCATAATGTAATAGAGACAATAGATCTAGCTGGTCTGTCATAATATAATACAGTAGATCTAGCTGGTCTGTCATAATATAGTTGTGACAGTAGGTCTAGCTAGTCTGTCATAATATAATAGAGACAGTAGATCTAGCTGGTCTGTCATAACATAAGATACAGTAGATCGAGCTAGTATGTCATAGTATAATAGAGACAGTAGATCTAGCTGCTCTGTCATAATATAATAGAGACAGTAGATCTAGCTGGTCTGTCATAATATAATAGAGACAAAAGATCTAGCAAGTCTGTCATAATATAATAGAGCCAGTAGATCTAGCTGGTCTGTCATAATATAATAGATCCAGTAGCTATAGCTGGTCTGTCAAGATATAATAGAGACAAAAGATCTAGCAAGTCTGTCATAATATAATAGAGCCAGTAGATCTAGCTGGTCTGTCATAATATAATAGAGACAGTAGACCTAGCTGGTCTGTCATAATATAATAGATCCACTAGATATAGCTGGTCTGTCATAATATAATAGAGACAAAAGATCTAGCAAGTCTGTCATAATATAATAGAGCCAGTAGATCTAGCTGGTCTGTCATAATATAATAGATCCAGTAGCTATAGCTGGTCTGTCAAGATATAATAGAGACAAAAGATCTAGCAAGTCTGTCATAATATAATAGAGCCAGTAGATCTAGCTGGTCTGTCATAATATAATAGAGACAGTAGACCTAGCTGGTCTGTCATAATATAATAGATCCACTAGATATAGCTGGTCTGTCATAATATAATATATCCACTAGATATAGCTGGTCTGTCATAATATAATAGAGACAGTAGACCTAGCTGGTCTGTCATAATATAATAGAGACAGTAGATCTAGCTGGTCTGTCATTAGATAATAGAGACAAAAGATCTAGCTGGTCTGTCATAATATAATAGAGCCAGTAGATCTAGCTGGTCTATCATAATATAATAGAGACAGTAGACCTAGCTCGTCTGTCATAATATAATAGATCCACTAGATATAGCTGGTCTGTCATAATATAATATATCCACTAGATATAGCTGGTCTGTCATAATATAATAGAGACAGTAGATCTAGCTGATCTGTCATAATATAATAGAGACAATAGATCTAGCTGGTCTGTCATAATATAATAGAGACACTAGATCTAGCTGGTCTGTCATAATATAATAGAGACAAAAGATCTAGCTGGTCTGTCATAATATAATAGAGATAGTAAATAGAGCTGGTCTGTCAAAATATAATAGATCCAGTAGATATAGCTGGTCTGTCATAATATAATAGAGACAGTAAATATAGCTGGTCTGTCAAAATATAATAGATCCACTAGATATAGCTGGACTGTCATAATATTATAAAAACAATAGATCTAGCTGGTCTGTCATAGTATAATTTAGACAGTAGATCTAGCTGGTCTGTCATTGTATGATAAAGACAGTAGATCTAGCTGGTCTGTCATAGTATAATAAAGACAGATCTAGCTGGTCTGTCATAATATAATAGAGACAGTAGATCTAGCTGGTCTGTCATAATATTATAAAGACAATAGATCTAGCTGGTCTGTCATAATGTAATAGAGACAGTAGATCTAGCTGGTCTGTCATAATATAATAGAGACAATAGATCTAGCTGGTCTGTCATAATATAATAGAGACAAAAGATCTAGCTGGTCTGTCATAATATAATAGAGCCAGTAGATCTAGCTGGTCTGTCATAATATAATAGAGACAAAAGATCTAGCTGGTCTGTCATAATATAATAGAGACAGTAGATCTAGCTAGTATGTCATAATATAATAGAGACAGAAGATCTTGCTGCTCTGTCATAATATAATAGAGCCAGTAGATCTAGCTGGACTGTCATAATATTATAAAGACAATAGATCTAGCTGGTCTGTCATAATGTAATAGAGACAATAGATCTAGCTGGTCTGTCATAATATAATACAGTAGATCTAGCTGGTCTGTCATAATATAGTTGTGACAGTAGGTCTAGCTAGTCTGTCATAATATAATAGAGACAGTAGATCTAGCTGGTCTGTCATAACATAAGATACAGTAGATCGAGCTAGTATGTCATAGTATAATAGAGACAGTAGATCTAGCTGCTCTGTCATAATATAATAGAGACAGTAGATCTAGCTGGTCTGTCATAATATAATAGAGACAAAAGATCTAGCAAGTCTGTCATAATATAATAGAGCCAGTAGATCTAGCTGGTCTGTCATAATATAATAGAGACAGTAGATCTAGCTGGTCTGTCATAATATAATAGAGACAAAAGATCTAGCAAGTCTGTCATAATATAATAGAGCCAGTAGATCTAGCTGGTCTGTCATAATATAATAGAGCCAGTAGATCTAGCTGGTCTGTCATAATATAATAGATCCAGTAGATATAGCTGGTCTGTCATAATATAATAGATCCACTAGATATATCTGGTCTGTCATAATATAATATATCCACTAGATATAGCTGGTATGTCATAATATAATAGAGACAGTAGACCTAGCTGGACTGTCATAATATTATAAAGACAATAAATCTAGCTGGTCTGTCATAACATAATACAGACAGTAGATCTAGCTGGTCTGTCATAATATAATAGAGACAGTAGATCTAGTTGGTCTGTCATAATATAATAGAGACAGTAGATCGAGCTGGTCTGTCATAATATAATAGAGACAATAGATCTAGCTGGTCTGTCATAATATAGTTGTGACAGTAGGTTTAGCTAGTCTGTCATAATATAATAGAGACAGTAGATCTAGCTGGTCTGTCATAATATAATAGAGACAATAGATCTAGCTGGTCTGTCATAATATAATAGAGACAATAGATCTAGCTGGTCTGTCATAATATAATAGAGACAGTAGATCTAGCTAGTATGTCATAGTATAATAGAGACAGTAGATCTAGCTGCTCTGTCATAATATAATAGAGACAGTAGATCTAGCTGGTCTGTCAAAATATAATAGAGACAAAAGATCTAGCAAGTCTGTCATAATATAATAGAGCCAGTAGATCTAGCTGGTCTGTCATAATATAATAGAGACAGTAGACCTAGCTGGTCTGTCATAATATAATAGATCCACTAGATATAGCTGGACTGTCATAATATTATAAAGACAATAAATCTAGCTGGTCTGTCATAACATAATACAGACAATAGATCTAGCTGGTCTGTCATAATATAGTAGAGACAGTAGATCTAGCTGGTCTGTCATAATATAATAGAGACAGTAGATCTAGTTGGTCTGTCATAATATAATAGAGACAGTAGATCGAGCTGGTCTGTCATAATATAATAGAGACAGTAGATCTAGCTGGTCTGTCATAATATAGTTATGACAGTAGGTTTAGCTAGTCTGTCATAATATAATAGAGACAGTATATCTAGCTGGTCTGTCATAATATAATAGAGACAATAGATCTAGCTGGTCTGTCATAATATAATAGAGACAATAGATCTAGCTGGTCTGTCATAATATAATAGAGACTAAAGATCTAGCTGGTCTGTCATAATATAATAGAGCCAGTAGATCTAGCTGGTCTATCATAATATAATAGAGACAGTAGACCTAGCTCGTCTGTCATAATATAATAGATCCACTAGATATAGCTGGTCTGTCATAATATAATATATCCACTAGATATAGCTGGTCTGTCATAATATAATAGAGACAGTAGACCTAGCTGGTCTGTCATAATATAATAGAGACAGTAGATCTAGCTGGTTTGTCATAATATAATAGAGACAAAATATCTAGCTGGTCTGTCATAATATAATAGAGCCAGTAGATCTAGCTGGTCTGTCATAATATAATAGATCCAGGAGATATAGCTGGTCTGTCATAATATAATAGATCCACTAGATATATCTGGTCTGTCATAATATAATATATCCACTAGATATAGCTGGTATGTCATAATATAATAGAGACAGTAGACCTAGCTGGACTGTCATAATATAATAGAGACAGTAGATCTAGTTGGTCTGTCATAATATAATAGAGACAGTAGATCGAGCTGGTCTGTCATAATATAATAGAGACAGTAGATCTAGCTGGTCTGTCATAATATAGTTGTGACAGTAGGTTTAGCTAGTCTGTCATAATATAATAGAGACAGTAGATCTAGCTGGTCTGTCATAATATAATAGAGACAATAGATCTAGCTGGTCTGTCATAATATAATAGAGACTAAAGATCTAGCTGGTCTGTCATAATATAATAGAGCCAGTAGATATAGCTGGTCTGTCATAATATAATAGATCCAGTAGATATAGCTGGTCTGTCATAATATAATAGATCCAGTAGATCTAGCTGGTCTGTCATAATATAATAGAGACAGTAGGTCTAGCTGGTCTGTAATAATATTATAAAGACAATAGATCTAGCTGGTCTGTCATAATGTAATAGAGACAGTAGATCTAGCTGGTCTGTCATAATATAATAGAGACAATAGATCTAGCTGGTCTGTCATAATATAATAGAGACAAAAGATCTAGCTGGTCTGTCATAATATAATAGAGCCAGTAGATCTAGCTGGTCTGTCATAATATAATAGAGACAAAAGATCTAGCTGGTCTGTCATAATATAATAGAGACAGTAGATCTAGCTAGTATGTCATAATATAATAGAGACAGAAGATCTTGCTGCTCTGTCATAATATAATAGAGCCAGTAGATCTAGCTGGACTGTCATAATATTATAAAGACAATAGATCTAGCTGGTCTGTCATAATGTAATAGAGACAATAGATCTAGCTGGTCTGTCATAATATAATACAGTAGATCTAGCTGGTCTGTCATAATATAGTTGTGACAGTAGGTCTAGCTAGTCTGTCATAATATAATAGAGACAGTAGATCTAGCTGGTCTGTCATAACATAAGATACAGTAGATCGAGCTAGTATGTCATAGTATAATAGAGACAGTAGATCTAGCTGCTCTGTCATAATATAATAGAGACAGTAGATCTAGCTGGTCTGTCATAATATAATAGAGACAAAAGATCTAGCAAGTCTGTCATAATATAATAGAGCCAGTAGATCTAGCTGGTCTGTCATAATATAATAGATCCAGTAGCTATAGCTGGTCTGTCAAAATATAATAGAGACAAAAGATCTAGCAAGTCTGTCATAATATAATAGAGCCAGTAGATCTAGCTGGTCTGTCATAATATAATAGAGACAGTAGACCTAGCTGGTCTGTCATAATATAATAGATCCACTAGATATAGCTGGACTGTCATAATATTATAAAGACAATAAATCTAGCTGGTCTGTCATAACATAATACAGACAGTAGATCTAGCTGGTCTGTCATAATATTATAAAGACAATAGATCTAGCTGGTCTGTCATAATGTAATAGAAACAATAGATCTAGCTGGTCTGTCATAATATAATAGATCCAGTAGCTATAGCTGGTCTGTCAAAATATAATAGAGACAAAAGATCTAGCAAGTCTGTCATAATATAATAGAGCCAGTAGATCTAGCTGGTCTGTCATAATATAATAGAGACAGTAGACCTAGCTGGTCTGTCATAATATAATAGATCCACTAGATATAGCTGGTCTGTCATAATATAATAGAGACAAAAGATCTAGCAAGTCTGTCATAATATAATAGAGCCAGTAGATCTAGCTGGTCTGTCATAATATAATAGATCCAGTAGCTATAGCTGGTCTGTCAAGATATAATAGAGACAAAAGATCTAGCAAGTCTGTCATAATATAATAGAGCCAGTAGATCTAGCTGGTCTGTCATAATATAATAGAGACAGTAGACCTAGCTGGTCTGTCATAATATAATAGATCCACTAGATATAGCTGGTCTGTCATAATATAATATATCCACTAGATATAGCTGGTCTGTCATAATATAATAGAGACAGTAGACCTAGCTGGTCTGTCATAATATAATAGAGACAGTAGATCTAGCTGGTCTGTCATTAGATAATAGAGACAAAAGATCTAGCTGGTCTGTCATAATATAATAGAGCCAGTAGATCTAGCTGGTCTATCATAATATAATAGAGACAGTAGACCTAGCTCGTCTGTCATAATATAATAGATCCACTAGATATAGCTGGTCTGTCATAATATAATATATCCACTAGATATAGCTGGTCTGTCATAATATAATAGAGACAGTAGATCTAGCTGATCTGTCATAATATAATAGAGACAATAGATCTAGCTGGTCTGTCATAATATAATAGAGACACTAGATCTAGCTGGTCTGTCATAATATAATAGAGACAAAAGATCTAGCTGGTCTGTCATAATATAATAGAGATAGTAAATAGAGCTGGTCTGTCAAAATATAATAGATCCAGTAGATATAGCTGGTCTGTCATAATATAATAGAGACAGTAAATATAGCTGGTCTGTCAAAATATAATAGATCCACTAGATATAGCTGGACTGTCATAATATTATAAAAACAATAGATCTAGCTGGTCTGTCATAGTATAATTTAGACAGTAGATCTAGCTGGTCTGTCATTGTATGATAAAGACAGTAGATCTAGCTGGTCTGTCATAGTATAATAAAGACAGATCTAGCTGGTCTGTCATAATATAATAGAGACAGTAGATCTAGCTGGTCTGTCATAATATTATAAAGACAATAGATCTAGCTGGTCTGTCATAATGTAATAGAGACAGTAGATCTAGCTGGTCTGTCATAATATAATAGAGACAATAGATCTAGCTGGTCTGTCATAATATAATAGAGACAAAAGATCTAGCTGGTCTGTCATAATATAATAGAGCCAGTAGATCTAGCTGGTCTGTCATAATATAATAGAGACAAAAGATCTAGCTGGTCTGTCATAATATAATAGAGACAGTAGATCTAGCTAGTATGTCATAATATAATAGAGACAGAAGATCTTGCTGCTCTGTCATAATATAATAGAGCCAGTAGATCTAGCTGGACTGTCATAATATTATAAAGACAATAGATCTAGCTGGTCTGTCATAATGTAATAGAGACAATAGATCTAGCTGGTCTGTCATAATATAATACAGTAGATCTAGCTGGTCTGTCATAATATAGTTGTGACAGTAGGTCTAGCTAGTCTGTCATAATATAATAGAGACAGTAGATCTAGCTGGTCTGTCATAACATAAGATACAGTAGATCGAGCTAGTATGTCATAGTATAATAGAGACAGTAGATCTAGCTGCTCTGTCATAATATAATAGAGACAGTAGATCTAGCTGGTCTGTCATAATATAATAGAGACAAAAGATCTAGCAAGTCTGTCATAATATAATAGAGCCAGTAGATCTAGCTGGTCTGTCATAATATAATAGAGACAGTAGATCTAGCTGGTCTGTCATAATATAATAGAGACAAAAGATCTAGCAAGTCTGTCATAATATAATAGAGCCAGTAGATCTAGCTGGTCTGTCATAATATAATAGAGCCAGTAGATCTAGCTGGTCTGTCATAATATAATAGATCCAGTAGATATAGCTGGTCTGTCATAATATAATAGATCCACTAGATATATCTGGTCTGTCATAATATAATATATCCACTAGATATAGCTGGTATGTCATAATATAATAGAGACAGTAGACCTAGCTGGACTGTCATAATATTATAAAGACAATAAATCTAGCTGGTCTGTCATAACATAATACAGACAGTAGATCTAGCTGGTCTGTCATAATATAATAGAGACAGTAGATCTAGTTGGTCTGTCATAATATAATAGAGACAGTAGATCGAGCTGGTCTGTCATAATATAATAGAGACAATAGATCTAGCTGGTCTGTCATAATATAGTTGTGACAGTAGGTTTAGCTAGTCTGTCATAATATAATAGAGACAGTAGATCTAGCTGGTCTGTCATAATATAATAGAGACAATAGATCTAGCTGGTCTGTCATAATATAATAGAGACAATAGATCTAGCTGGTCTGTCATAATATAATAGAGACTAAAGATCTAGCTGGTCTGTCATAATATAATAGAGCCAGTAGATATAGCTGGTCTGTCATAATATAATAGATCCAGTAGATATAGCTGGTCTGTCATAATATAATAGATCCAGTAGGTCTAGCTGGTCTGTAATAATATTATAAAGACAATAGATCTAGCTGGTCTGTCATAATGTAATAGAGACAGTAGATCTAGCTGGTCTGTCATAATATAATAGAGACAATAGATCTAGCTGGTCTGTCATAATATAATAGAGACAAAAGATCTAGCTGGTCTGTCATAATATAATAGAGCCAGTAGATCTAGCTGGTCTGTCATAATATAATAGAGACAAAAGATCTAGCTGGTCTGTCATAATATAATAGAGACAGTAGATCTAGCTAGTATGTCATAATATAATAGAGACAGAAGATCTTGCTGCTCTGTCATAATATAATAGAGCCAGTAGATCTAGCTGGACTGTCATAATATTATAAAGACAATAGATCTAGCTGGTCTGTCATAATGTAATAGAGACAATAGTTCTAGCTGGTCTGTCATAACATAATACAGTAGATCTAGCTGGTCTGTCATAATATAGTTGTGACAGTAGGTCTAGCTAGTCTGTCATAATATAATAGAGACAGTAGATCTAGCTGGTCTGTCATAACATAAGATACAGTAGATCGAGCTAGTATGTCATAGTATAATAGAGACAGTAGATCTAGCTGCTCTGTCATAATATAATAGAGACAGTAGATCTAGCTGGTCTGTCATAATATAATAGAGACAAAAGATCTAGCAAGTCTGTCATAATATAATAGAGCCAGTAGATCTAGTTGGTCTGTCATAATATAATAGATCCAGTAGCTATAGCTGGTCTGTCAAAATATAATAGAGACAAAAGATCTAGCAAGTCTGTCATAATATAATAGAGCCAGTAGATCTAGCTGGTCTGTCATAATATAATAGAGACAGTAGACCTAGCTGGTCTGTCATAATATAATAGATCCACTAGATATAGCTGGACTGTCATAATATTATAAAGACAATAAATCTAGCTGGTCTGTCATAACATAATACAGACAATAGATCTAGCTGGTCTGTCATAATATAGTAGAGACAGTAGATCTAGCTGGTCTGTCATAATATAATAGAGACAGTAGATCTAGTTGGTCTGTCATAATATAATAGAGACAGTAGATCGAGCTGGTCTGTCATAATATAATAGAGACAGTAGATCTAGCTGGTCTGTCATAATATAGTTATGACAGTAGGTTTAGCTAGTCTGTCATAATATAATAGAGACAGTATATCTAGCTGGTCTGTCATAATATAATAGAGACAATAGATCTAGCTGGTCTGTCATAATATAATAGAGACAATAGATCTAGCTGGTCTGTCATAATATAATAGAGACTAAAGATCTAGCTGGTCTGTCATAATATAATAGAGCCAGTAGATCTAGCTGGTCTATCATAATATAATAGAGACAGTAGACCTAGCTCGTCTGTCATAATATAATAGATCCACTAGATATAGCTGGTCTGTCATAATATAATATATCCACTAGATATAGCTGGTCTGTCATAATATAATAGAGACAGTAGACCTAGCTGGTCTGTCATAATATAATAGAGACAGTAGATCTAGCTGGTTTGTCATAATATAATAGAGACAAAATATCTAGCTGGTCTGTCATAATATAATAGAGCCAGTAGATCTAGCTGGTCTGTCATAATATAATAGATCCAGGAGATATAGCTGGTCTGTCATAATATAATAGATCCACTAGATATATCTGGTCTGTCATAATATAATATATCCACTAGATATAGCTGGTATGTCATAATATAATAGAGACAGTAGACCTAGCTGGACTGTCATAATATAATAGAGACAGTAGATCTAGTTGGTCTGTCATAATATAATAGAGACAGTAGATCGAGCTGGTCTGTCATAATATAATAGAGACAGTAGATCTAGCTGGTCTGTCATAATATAGTTGTGACAGTAGGTTTAGCTAGTCTGTCATAATATAATAGAGACAGTAGATCTAGCTGGTCTGTCATAATATAATAGAGACAATAGATCTAGCTGGTCTGTCATAATATAATAGAGACTAAAGATCTAGCTGGTCTGTCATAATATAATAGAGCCAGTAGATATAGCTGGTCTGTCATAATATAATAGATCCAGTAGATATAGCTGGTCTGTCATAATATAATAGATCCAGTAGATCTAGCTGGTCTGTCATAATATAATAGAGACAGTAGGTCTAGCTGGTCTGTAATAATATTATAAAGACAATAGATCTAGCTGGTCTGTCATAATGTAATAGAGACAGTAGATCTAGCTGGTCTGTCATAATATAATAGAGACAATAGATCTAGCTGGTCTGTCATAATATAATAGAGACAAAAGATCTAGCTGGTCTGTCATAATATAATAGAGCCAGTAGATCTAGCTGGTCTGTCATAATATAATAGAGACAAAAGATCTAGCTGGTCTGTCATAATATAATAGAGACAGTAGATCTAGCTAGTATGTCATAATATAATAGAGACAGAAGATCTTGCTGCTCTGTCATAATATAATAGAGCCAGTAGATCTAGCTGGACTGTCATAATATTATAAAGACAATAGATCTAGCTGGTCTGTCATAATGTAATAGAGACAATAGATCTAGCTGGTCTGTCATAATATAATACAGTAGATCTAGCTGGTCTGTCATAATATAGTTGTGACAGTAGGTCTAGCTAGTCTGTCATAATATAATAGAGACAGTAGATCTAGCTGGTCTGTCATAACATAAGATACAGTAGATCGAGCTAGTATGTCATAGTATAATAGAGACAGTAGATCTAGCTGCTCTGTCATAATATAATAGAGACAGTAGATCTAGCTGGTCTGTCATAATATAATAGAGACAAAAGATCTAGCAAGTCTGTCATAATATAATAGAGCCAGTAGATCTAGCTGGTCTGTCATAATATAATAGATCCAGTAGCTATAGCTGGTCTGTCAAAATATAATAGAGACAAAAGATCTAGCAAGTCTGTCATAATATAATAGAGCCAGTAGATCTAGCTGGTCTGTCATAATATAATAGAGACAGTAGACCTAGCTGGTCTGTCATAATATAATAGATCCACTAGATATAGCTGGACTGTCATAATATTATAAAGACAATAAATCTAGCTGGTCTGTCATAACATAATACAGACAGTAGATCTAGCTGGTCTGTCATAATATTATAAAGACAATAGATCTAGCTGGTCTGTCATAATGTAATAGAAACAATAGATCTAGCTGGTCTGTCATAATATAATAGAGACAATAGATCTAGCTGGTCTGTCATAATATAATAGAGACAAAAGATCTAGCTGGTCTGTCATAATATAATACAGCCAGTAGATCTAGCTGGTCTGTCATAATATAATACAGCCAGTAGATCTAGCTGGTCTGTCATAATATAATAGAGACAAAAGATCTAGCTGGTCTGTCATATTATAATAGAGACAGTAGATCTAGCTGGTCTGTCAAAATATAATAGAGACAAAAGATCTAGCTGGTCTGTCATAACATAATATAGACAGTAGATCTAGCTGGTCTGTCATAATATAATAGAGACAATAGATCTAGCTGGTCTGTCATAATGTAATAGAGACAAAAGATCTAGCTGGTCTGTCATAATATAATAGAGACAGTAGATCTAGCTGGTCTGTCATGATATAATACAGCCAGTAGATCTAGCTGGTCTGTCATAATATAATACAGCCAGTAGATCTAGCTGGTCTGTCATAATATAATAGAGACAAAAGATCTAGCTGGTCTGTCATATTATAATAGAGACAGTAGATCTAGCTGGTCTGTCATAATATAATACAGCCAGTAGATCTAGCTGGTCTGTCATAATATAATAGAGACAAAAGATCTAGCTGGTCTGTCATAATATAATAGAGACAGTAGATATAGCTGGTCTGTCAAAATATAATAGATCCAGGAGATATAGCTGGTCTGTCAAAATATAATAGATCCAGTAGATATAGCTGGTCTGTCAAAATATAATAGATCCAGTAGATATAGCTGGTCTGTCATAATATAATAGAGACAGTAGACCTAGCTGGTCTGTCATAATATAATAGATCCACTAGATATAGCTGGACTGTCATAATATTATAAAGACAATAAATCTAGCTGGTCTGTCATAACATAATACAGACAGTAGATCTAGCTGGTCTGTCATAATATTATAAAGACAATAGATCTAGCTGGTCTGTCATAATGTAATAGAAACAATAGATCTAGCTGGTCTGTCATAATATAATAGAGACAATAGATCTAGCTGGTCTGTCATAATATAATAGAGACAAAAGATCTAGCTGGTCTGTCATAATATAATACAGCCAGTAGATCTAGCTGGTCTGTCATAATATAATACAGCCAGTAGATCTAGCTGGTCTGTCATAATATAATAGAGACAAAAGATCTAGCTGGTCTGTCATATTATAATAGAGACAGTAGATCTAGCTGGTCTGTCAAAATATAATAGAGACAAAAGATCTAGCTGGTCTGTCATAACATAATATAGACAGTAGATCTAGCTGGTCTGTCATAATATAATAGAGACAATAGATCTAGCTGGTCTGTCATAATGTAATAGAGACAAAAGATCTAGCTGGTCTGTCATAATATAATAGAGACAGTAGATCTAGCTGGTCTGTCATGATATAATACAGCCAGTAGATCTAGCTGGTCTGTCATAATATAATACAGCCAGTAGATCTAGCTGGTCTGTCATAATATAATAGAGACAAAAGATCTAGCTGGTCTGTCATATTATAATAGAGACAGTAGATCTAGCTGGTCTGTCATAATATAATACAGCCAGTAGATCTAGCTGGTCTGTCATAATATAATAGAGACAAAAGATCTAGCTGGTCTGTCATAATATAATAGAGACAGTAGATATAGCTGGTCTGTCAAAATATAATAGATCCAGGAGATATAGCTGGTCTGTCAAAATATAATAGATCCAGTAGATATAGCTGGTCTGTCAAAATATAATAGATCCAGTAGATATAGCTGGTCTGTCATAATATAATTGAGACAGTAAATATAGCTGGTCTGTCAAAATGTAATAGATCCACTAGATATAGCTGGACTGTCATAATATTATAAAGACAATAGATCTAGCTGGTCTGTCATAGTATAATAAAGACAGTAGATCTAGCTGGTCTGTCATAATATAATAGAGACAAATGATCTAGCTGGTCTGTCATAATATAATAGAGACAGTAGATATAGCTGGTCTGTCAAAATATAATAGATCCAGGAGATATAGCTGGTCTGTCAAAATATAATAGATCCAGGAGATATAGCTGGTCTGTCAAAATATAATAGATCCAGTAGATATAGCTGGTCTGTCAAAATATAATAGATCAAGTAGATATAGCTGGTCTGTCATAACATAATAGAGACAGTAGATCTAGCTGGTCTGTCATAATATAATAGAGACACTAGATCTAGCTGGTCTGTCATAATATAATAGAGACTAAAGATCTAGCTGGTCTGTCATAATATAATAGAGCCAGTAGATATATCTGGTCTGTCATGATATAATAGATCCAGTAGATATAGCAGGTCTGTCATAATATAATAGATCCAGTAGATCTAGCTGGTCTGTCATAATATAATAGAGACAGTAGGTCTAGCTGGTCTGTCATAATATTATAACGACAATAGATCTAGCTGGTCTGTCATAATGTAATAGAGACAGTGGATCTAGCTGGTCTGTCATAATATAATAGAGACAATAGATCTAGCTGGTCTGTCATAATATTATAAAGACAATAGATCTAGCTGGTCTGTCATTATGTAATAGAGACAGTATATCTAGCTGGTCTGTCATAATATAATAGAGACAATAGATCTAGCTGGTCTGTCATAATATAATAGATCCAGTAGATATAGCTGGTCTGTCATAATATAATAGAGACAGTAGATCTATCTGATCTGTCATAATATAATAGAGACAGTAGATCTAGCTGGTCTGTCATAATATAATAGAGACAGTAGAACTAGCTGGTCTGTCATAATATTATAAAGACAATAGATCTAGCTGGTCTGTCATAATGTAATAGAGACAGTAGATCTAGCTGGTCTGTCATAATATAATAGATACAATATATCTAGCTGGTCTGTCATAATATAATAGAGACAGTAGAACTAGCTGGTCTGTCATAATATTATAAAGACAATAGATCTAGCTGGTCTGTCATAATGTAATAGAGACAAAAGATCTAGCTGGTCTGTCATAATATAATAGAGACAGTAGATCTAGCTGGTCTGTCATGATATAATACAGCCAGTAGATCTAGCTGGTCTGTCATAATATAATACAGCCAGTAGATCTAGCTGGTCTGTCATAATATAATAGAGACAAAAGATCTAGCTGGTCTGTCATATTATAATAGAGACAGTAGATCTAGCTGGTCTGTCATAATATAATACAGCCAGTAGATCTAGCTGGTCTGTCATAATATAATAGAGACAAAAGATCTAGCTGGTCTGTCATAATATAATAGAGACAGTAGATATAGCTGGTCTGTCAAAATATAATAGATCCAGGAGATATAGCTGGTCTGTCAAAATATAATAGATCCAGTAGATATAGCTGGTCTGTCAAAATATAATATATCCAGTAGATATAGCTGGTCTGTCATAATATAATTGAGACAGTAAATATAGCTGGTCTGTCAAAATGTAATAGATCCACTAGATATAGCTGGACTGTCATAATATTATAAAGACAATAGATCTAGCTGGTCTGTCATAGTATAATAAAGACAGTAGATCTAGCTGGTCTGTCATAATATAATAGAGACAAATGATCTAGCTGGTCTGTCATAATATAATAGAGACAGTAGATATAGCTGGTCTGTCAAAATATAATAGATCCAGGAGATATAGCTGGTCTGTCAAAATATAATTGATCCAGTAGATATAGCTGTTCCAGAGGGACATCAGAGACTGTAACGTTCTTTGCTTCACGGAAACGTGGCTTACTGGAGAGACGCAATCCGAAGCGGTGCAGCCAACAGGTTTCTCCACGCATCGCGCAGACAGGAAAAAAACATCTTTCTGGTAAAAAGAGGGGCGGGGGCGTATGCCTTATGACTAACGTGACATGGTGCGATGAAAGAAACATACAGGAACTCAAATCCTTCTGTTCACCTGATTTAGAATTCCTCACAATCAAATGTAGACCGCATTATCTACCAAGAGAATTCTCTTCGATTATAATCACAGCCGTATATATCCCCCCCCAAGCAGACACATCGATGGCTCTGAACGAACTTTATTTAACTCTCTGCAAACTGGAAACAATTTATCCGGAGGCTGCATTCATTGTAGCTGGGGATTTTAACAAGGCTAATCTGAAAACAAGACTCCCCAAATTTTATCAGCATATCGATTGCGCAACCAGGGGAGGAAAGACCTTGGACCATTGTTACTCTAACTTCCGCGACGCATATAAGGCCCTGCCCCGCCCCCCTTTCGGAAAAGCTGACCACGACTCCATTTTGTTGATCCCTGCCTACAGACAGAAACTAAAACAAGAGGCTCCCACGCTGAGGTCTGTCCAACGCTGGTCCGACCAAGCTGACTCCACACTCCAAGACTGCTTCCATCACGTGGACTGGGAGATGTTTCGTATTGCGTCAGATAACAACATTGACGAATACGCTGATTCGGTGTGCGAGTTCATTAGAACGTGCGTTGAAGATGTCGTTCCCATAGCAACGATTAAAACATTCCCTAACCAGAAACCGTGGATTGATGGCAGCATTCGTGTGAAACTGAAAGCGCGAACCACTGCTTTTAATCAGGGCAAGGTGTCTGGTAACATGACCGAATACAAACAGTGCAGCTATTCCCTCCGCAAGGCTATCAAACAAGCTAAGCGCCAGTACAGAGACAAAGTAGAATCTCAATTCAACGGCTCAGACACAAGAGGCATGTGGCAGGGTCTAGAGTCAATCACGGACTACAGGAAGAAACCCAGCCCAGTCACGGACCAGGATGTCTTGCTCCCAGGCAGACTAAATAACTTTTTTGCCCGCTTTGAGGACAATACAGTGCCACTGACACGGCCTGCAACGAAAACATGCGGTCTCTCCTTCACTGCAGCCGAGGTGAGTAAGACATTTAAACGTGTTAACCCTCGCAAGGCTGCAGGCCCAGATGGCATCCCCAGCCGCGCCCTCAGAGCATGCGCAGACCAGCTGGCCGGTGTGTTTACGGACATATTCAATCAATCCCTATACCAGTCTGCTGTTCCCACATGCTTCAAGAGGGCCACCATTGTTCCTGTTCCCAAGAAAGCTAAGGTAACTGAGCTAAATGACTACCGCCCCGTAGCACTCACATCCGTCATCATGAAGTGCTTTGAGAGACTAGTCAAGGACCATATCACCTCCACCCTACCTGACACCCTAGACCCACTCCAATTTGCTTACCGCCCAAATAGGTCCACAGACGATGCAATCTCAACCACACTGCACACTGCCCTAACCCATCTGGACAAGAGGAATACCTATGTGAGAATGCTGTTCATCGACTACAGCTCGGCATTCAACACCATAGTACCCTCCAAGCTCGTCATCAAGCTCGAGACCCTGGGTCTCGACCCCGCCCTGTGCAACTGGGTACTGGACTTCCTGACGGGCCGCCCCCAGGTGGTGAGGGTAGGCAACAACATCTCCTCCCCGCTGATCCTCAACACTGGGGCCCCACAAGGTTGCGTTCTGAGCCCTCTCCTGTACTCCCTGTTCACCCACGACTGCGTGGCCACGCACGCCTCCAACTCAATCATCAAGTTTGCGGACGACACAACAGTGGTAGGCTTGATTACCAACAACGATGAGACGGCCTACAGGGAGGAGGTGAGGGCCCTCGGAGTGTGGTGTCAGGAAAACAACCTCACACTCAACGTCAACAAAACTAAGGAGATGATTGTGGACTTCAGGAAACAGCAGAGGGAACACCCCCCTATCCACATCGATGGAACAGTAGTGGAGAGGGTAGCAAGTTTTAAGTTCCTCGGCATACACATCACAGACAAACTGAATTGGTCCACTCACACAGACAGCATCGTGAAGAAGGCGCAGCAGCGCCTCTTCAACCTCAGGAGGCTGAAGAAATTCGGCTTGTCACCAAAAGCACTCACAAACTTCTACAGATGCACAATCGAGAGCATCCTGGCGGGCTGTATCACCGCCTGGTATGGCAACTGCACCGCCCTCAACCGTAAGGCTCTCCAGAGGGTAGTGAGGTCTGCACAACGCATCACCGGGGGCAAACTACCTGCCCTCCAGGACACCTACACCACCCGATGTCACAGGAAGGCCATAAAGATCATCAAGGACATCAACCACCCGAGCCACTGCCTGTTCACCCCGCTATCATCCAGAAGGCGAGGTCAGTACAGGTGCATCAAAGCTGGGACCGAGAGACTGAAAAACAGCTTCTATCTCAAGGCCATCAGACTGTTAAACAGCCACCACTAACACTGAGTGGCTGCTGCCAACACACTGACACTGACTCAACTCCAGCCACTTTAATAATGGGAATTGATGGGAAATGATGTAAATATATCACTAGCCACTTTAAACAATGCTACCTTATATAAATGTTACTTACCCTACATTATTCATCTCATACGCATACGTATATACTGTACTCTATATCATCGACGGTATCCTTATGTAATACATGTATCACTAGCCACTTTATACTATACTATGCCACTTTGTTTACATACTCATCTCATTGTACATACTGTACCCGATACCATCTACTGTATCTTGCCTATGCTGCTCTGTACCATCACTCATTCATATATCCTTATGTACATATTCTTTATCCCCTTACACTGTGTACAAGACAGTAGTTTTGGAATTGTTAGTTAGATTACTTGTTATTACTGCATTGTCGGAACTAGAAGCACAAGCATTTCGCTACACTCGCATTAACATCTGCTAACCATGTGTATGTGACAAATAAAAATTTGATTTGATTTGATTTGATTTAGATATAGCTGGTCTGTCAAAATATAATAGATCAAGTAGATATAGCTGGTCTGTCATAACATAATAGAGACAGTAGATCTAGCTGGTCTGTCATAATATAATAGAGACACTAGATCTAGCTGGTCTGTCATAATATAATAGAGACTAAAGATCTAGCTGGTCTGTCATAATATAATAGAGCCAGTAGATATATCTGGTCTGTCATAATATAATAGATCCAGTAGATATAGCTGGTCTGTCATAATATAATAGATCCAGTAGATCTAGCTGGTCTGTCATAATATAATAGAGACAGTAGGTCTAGCTGGTCTGTCATAATATTATAACGACAATAGATCTAGCTGGTCTGTCATAATGTAATAGAGACAGTGGATCTAGCTGGTCTGTCATAATATAATAGAGACAATAGATCTAGCTGGTCTGTCATAATATTATAAAGACAATAGATCTAGCTGGTCTGTCATTATGTAATAGAGACAGTATATCTAGCTGGTCTGTCATAATATAATAGAGACAATAGATCTAGCTGGTCTGTCATAATATAATAGAGACAAAAGATCTAGCTGGTCTGTCATAATATAATAGAGCCAGTAGATCTAGCTGGTCTGTCAAAATATAATAGAGACAAAAGATCTAGCTGGTCTGTCATAACATAATATAGACACTAGATCTAGCTGGTCTGTCATAATATAATAGAGACAGTAGAACTAGCTGGTCTGTCATAATATTATAAAGACAATAGATCTAGCTGGTCTGTCATAATGTAATAGAGACAGTAGATCTAGCTGGTCTTTCATAATATAATAGAGACAATAGATCTAGCTGGTCTGTCAAAATATAATAGAGACAAAATATCTAGCTGGTCTGTCATAATATAATACAGCCAGTAGATCTAGCTGGTCTGTCATAATATAATAGAGACAAAAGATCTAGCTGGTCTGTCATAATATAATAGAGACAGTAGATATAGCTGGTCTGTCAAAATATAATAGATCCAGGAGATATAGCTGGTCTGTCAAAATATAATAGATCCAGTAGATATAGCTGGTCTGTCAAAATATAATAGATCCAGTAGATATAGCTGGTCTGTCATAATATAATTGAGACAGTAAATATAGCTGGTCTGTCAAAATGTAATAGATCCACTAGATATAGCTGGACTGTCATAATATTATAAAGACAATAGATCTAGCTGGTCTGTCATAGTATAATAAAGACAGTAGATCTAGCTGGTCTGTCATAATATAATAGAGACAAATGATCTAGCTGGTCTGTCATAATATAATAGAGACAGTAGATATAGCTGGTCTGTCAAAATATAATAGATCCAGGAGATATAGCTGGTCTGTCAAAATATAATAGATCCAGGAGATATAGCTGGTCTGTCAAAATATAATAGATCCAGTAGATATAGCTGGTCTGTCAAAATATAATAGATCAAGTAGATATAGCTGGTCTGTCATAACATAATAGAGACAGTAGATCTAGCTGGTCTGTCATAATATAATAGAGACACTAGATCTAGCTGGTCTGTCATAATATAATAGAGACTAAAGATCTAGCTGGTCTGTCATAATATAATAGAGCCAGTAGATATATCTGGTCTGTCATAATATAATAGATCCAGTAGATATAGCTGGTCTGTCATAATATAATAGATCCAGTAGATCTAGCTGGTCTGTCATAATATAATAGAGACAGTAGGTCTAGCTGGTCTGTCATAATATTATAACGACAATAGATCTAGCTGGTCTGTCATAATGTAATAGAGACAGTGGATCTAGCTGGTCTGTCATAATATAATAGAGACAATAGATCTAGCTGGTCTGTCATAATATTATAAAGACAATAGATCTAGCTGGTCTGTCATTATGTAATAGAGACAGTATATCTAGCTGGTCTGTCATAATATAATAGAGACAATATATCTAGCTGGTCTGTCATAATATAATAGAGACAAAAGATCTAGCTGGTCTGTCATAATATAATAGAGCCAGTAGATCTAGCTGGTCTGTCAAAATATAATAGAGACAAAAGATCTAGCTGGTCTGTCATAACATAATATAGACACTAGATCTAGCTGGTCTGTCATAATATAATAGAGACAGTAGAACTAGCTGGTCTGTCATAATATTATAAAGACAATATTTCTAGCTGGTCTGTCATAATGTAATAGAGACAGTAGATCTAGCTGGTCTTTCATAATATAATAGAGACAATAGATCTAGCTGGTCTGTCAAAATATAATAGAGACAAAAGATCTAGCTGGTCTGTCAAAATATAATAGATCCAGGAGATATAGCTGGTCTGTCAAAATATAATAGATCCAGTAGATATAGCTGGTCTGTCAAAATATAATAGATCCAGTAGATATAGCTGGTCTGTCAAAATATAATAGATCCACTAGATATAGCTGGTCTGTCATAACATAATAGATCCAGTAGATATAGCTGGTCTGTCAAAATATAATAGATCCAGTAGATCTAGCTGGTCTGTCATAATATAATAGAGACAGTAGGTCTAGCTGGTCTGTCATAATATTATAACGACAATAGATCTAGCTGGTCTGTCATAATGTAATAGAGACAGTGGATCTAGCTGGTCTGTCATAATATAATAGAGACAATAGATCTAGCTGGTCTGTCATAATATTATAAAGACAATAGATCTAGCTGGTCTGTCATAATGTAATAGATACAGTAGATCTAGCTGGTCTGTCATAATATAATAGAGACAATATATCTAGCTGGTCTGTCATAATATAATAGAGACAAAAGATCTAGCTGGTCTGTCAAAATATAATAGATCCAGGAGATATAGCTGGTCTGTCAAAATATAATAGATCCAGTAGATATAGCTGGTCTGTGTTAGTGTTCAAATACTGGAGAGTTGAGACCAAATCACGGACGCTGGACAGAGTGGATTTCAGTTGTAACAAAAGACAGTTTTAATGAGTCAGAGATATCTTGTCCCGCAGTTTTACGTGCACGGACCTAGTTCACATAACTTGGCAAGGAGCCAGGTGAAAAAGAGGCCTATACAATGGTTACATACATTTTTATACATAGAATAAAGTAGGTGGAGTCTTGTCGTTTCGGTCTTCTTGACTGGTCGGAGGGTTGGAGGCGGGCCTTGCTCTAGCCAGAGCGGGCCCCATTGGTGCACAGCAAAAGTTCTTTGCTCTTGGGACCGGCCAGTTAGAGGGAGATGAGATGTGTGTTTATATAAGGAAGAGGGGGTCAGTCTTATGGCTGGGTGTATGTGTTCTTACGACGGAATGTCTTTGTTTATATGAGCTATGTGTATGAATATTTATATAACAAATCCCCCTCTTCACATCTATTAGACGTGAAAACTATAGCAGAAAGGTGGCGGTTGCAATCGTGGGTATATATAAGGTGGTGCTCCTAACCTTGTCTGGTTTGCATGGTGGGTCTGTAGGTGTAGTGCTACGTTTGGGACGGGAGTGATTGGAGGGAGTGATATCAGGAAAGGAGTTAGGGACATGTGTAGGGGTTGGTGTATGTGATGTGGCAGGGTGAAAAAGTTGTTCAATTAACCATGTGAAAGTCCTAGGGTTACTCCAAATATCAGTAGGAATATCACAAATAAGGGACCAGATATCCCCAGCCTCACCCAGAGAGGGAGAAATTTCCCTCTAACTGGGCGAGGTTCCCTTCTCAGGGGAGGCGGAGTTTGATGCCGCATCACCTGAGGAAGGAGTGTCTTCATTTGGAATCGAATTTAGGCCGCTCAAATCAGCTCTGACTTCAGTCAGTGTTCTAGAAGGAATTGGGGCTGGGGTGCAATGTGTAAGGCGGTGCCAAGGTGTGCCTGATTTACCTTTGACCTGGACTGAGTGTGAAGTAACCTCCTTCACTTCGTACGGTCCAGTCCACCTGGGTTCCAGCCACTTTCTCTTGTGGACTGTAACCCACACCCCGTCACCAACCTTTACCTTCAGTAGTGGCGTGTCCCCCGGCAGCTCCCCCTCCTGGACCTTGTAAACCTGGGTAGAGAGTGCTGCAGAGAGAACCGTCAGTTTTTTTCACATAATTAGACATTACAATTTGTTGTACATCAAGGGCGGGCATATGACCTCCCTCCCTTGGTGGACCATGCATGACTCTACCAGTCATTATCCCATGAGGCACATACTTTAGCTATCTTAGCTTTTGCTTTTGGTTTGACGTTCCACCAGATTTTGGGATTGGGGCCTGTACACAGATCCAAATCTGTGGGTTATGCCAAATCTTTCTTCCACCTGTCTCAGGTGTTTGTTAAATGTAAGCCATTTGTCAAATTTGATTTGTCTTGGGATGCCATACCTGGGTATTAGTTTGGTTTGTAGCCACTCAAAGGCTGACCTAGCATCCTCCCCTTTTGTTAGTATTGCCTCTACCCATTTGGAGAACCTATCTACTGTGACTAGGAGATAGAGTTTGCCTTTAGATAAATTTTCGGGGCCCATGTCGGTGTAGTCTATACTAATATCCTGAAAACATGCATTAGGTATTACGTATGAGCCCATTGGTGTTTGATATGGTTTCTTTGGGTTGTGTCTGTCACAACCATTGCATTCGTCACAAAATAAATCATCGTCATAAAATAAGTCAGTCATATTTTTTATGTGAGGGTGCCACCAGATGTGCGAGGCCTTTTTGGAGGGTCTTTAGTTTGCCTTCGTGTGTGAGGCCATGTGTTTCTCATAAAAGTTCTGGGTCCATCAGTGTGGACTGCTTCATGGACATGGGCTGAGTCTGTATAGATATTCAGTCTTTCCTTTTCCTCTGATGAGGACCTGCGTCAATCCGATGATTTCAGCTAATTTGGCCGATGCTGGTTGAGGGATGATGGCTGATTGAAGGGTGACATCACGAGGTGAGCTGTTTTTTCAATAGCTTTTGCTACTGCAGCAATGTATCTGGAGCATGTTGACTGTCCTACCTCAATGTGGTCAAGTTTGAAGAGTAGTACATCAAGACCCTTCTCTCCCCCTCTTGTTTCTGGAATAGGACGGATGAGGTGAATCCTTCCCTTCCAGAAACATCCAAATGGAACTTGTTCTTGTAGTCAGGTGCCGTCAGAGCTGCTGCCGCTGATAGATCTGTTTTCAGGAGTGCTATGGCTGTTGATGCTTCAGCCGTCCAGGCCAGGGGTGCATGGAGGTTCCTTGATCGTAGGATGACCGGTGCTGCCACCCCCTCTGGGCCACACCCAATGGTACAACACCTGATAGGTGGGGTCAGGTGCATCATGTCTTCGTCCCAGTCTGCAGTGTAGAGGCAGTCATCAGTTTCTGTTGCATTGAGTGTGCAATGGATCTCAGCTTGGGGAGTCTTATATGGGTGCAGAGTGTAGATTTGAGCTTTCAGTTGGTTGAACTTAAACTGGATGTGAGGGGTGGCAGGCCCTGTGGGTAGGCATTTTAGCCAGTACACTTCTTGGGCTTCAGACAGTGTGGTCATCGGCAGGAGTGGCATCCTCATCATTCTTACTGGGTGTTCAGGTGTTGAAGTGGGAGGGTTGGTTGTAATCTTGCTGCTCCTGCTGCATGTGTCTAGGAGAGGGTCCTCTTCCTCGTCCTGGTGCCCCTCTACGTCCTCTTCCTCTTTCTCTCCATTGCTGTTGCTGCGGGGAGAGTGGTTTCGTGCAATATCTGGCATAGTGACCGGGAATTCCGCAGTTATACCACTGGTAGTTTCCCCCTCTGTATGGTCCAGTGTAGGGGCCTCGTTGAGCCCGTTGCCGTTGCAGGATATACCGCTGTGGGGGAGGGTAATGGGGTGGTGGGGCTGCCTGCTGTTGGATCATCTGAGAGACAGTCTGTGCCACGATCTGAGTGTTATCTGGCTGCTCCCCTTGGTCTTGAGTTTCTACTGCAATCATTTGTTTGGGCGTGATGGCTGCAGACATTTTATCTAAGTCGTCTGATAATGTGTATAATGCGTTATTTAGGTATATTCAAGCCTTACTATGTGGTGTTTATTTCTATCGTTGTATGCTTAGCCTGTCCCTGGTCGAGACAAAGGGGGTTATCAGTATGTGACGCCCGCCACGTGTGTATTTCACCGGTATTTTATTTGAATTTGTTCAGCGATTCGTTTAGGTATTTTCTATAAATGATTCTGCGATTTCCTTTTGGAACAATATATCAGTGAATATATGCGGTTCTATAACAATTTTCAGAGTAATTCTAGCTCTTTAGGAAATATAGATAGAATTTCTAGACAACTAAGAGTTGTTCAGTGAATTATTTAAATACTTTCTGTAAACAATTCAGTAAATTCCTTTATGAACTTATATCAGTAAATTCGAGCGATTCTATAGCAATTGTCAGAATAATTATAAACTTTAGGCAATATCAACAGGAATGAAAAAAAACGAAAATCAGTATTCCAGCCCGGCTGCTGTCAATCAAAATTGCACGGCCATTCGATACTAAGGTGGCTTTGTGTGCCTAATAGCCCAGTTACGTATCCCAACCTACTCCGCGACAAACGTTTCTTTCAATTTAATTTCCCCCATCTCCAAATCATGGAATGTCAACTCTGGTTCATATTATGTTTATTGTTTGATGTGCAATAGCCACATCATTCCCGATCTCTGTCTTGTGGAACGCCAAACTTACATATCCTGTATCTACTCGACTACACCTCTTACAAAACCTATTAAATAATACACAGCTTTTTTAATAGGGCATTTTTCATGCAGATTCATTCAATCCAACCACACCTCCACAAGACCTATTCGATGTTATATGTATCAACAGGAGATTTTACTTGCAGATCCGGTTCATCCATAATTCAACTATAACCACACCTCCACAAGACCTTATTCGATAGTATAGAACGTATCAAAAATAGGACATTTTTACTTGCAGATTCGGTTCATCTATAACCACACCTCCACAAGACCTTATTCGATAGTACAGAACATATCAAAATAGGACATTTTTACTTGCAGATTCGGTTCATCTATAATTCATTCATTCGTATGAAATTCTCATTGAATTTCTAACATCCATAATTGTGTCCATTACGTGTTAAAACACAGCCACTATTTAACGTCACCTCTATACACAACCCAATACATATATAATTAGGACAGTTTTCTATGCAGATTTCAGAACAAATAGGGTCCCTGGAGGAATTTAACACATTGGTCAATCACAATTCACACATTCCTATTAAAATAACTGAGTATAGGCCCATTAATAAGAATATATATATATATTTTTTTACAAAACAAGATATCTTTAATCAATGTCTTAGGTTCTTATGTAAAAAATTTGGGCACCGATTCATACTCACGCCCAATACTTTCTGATCAAAATTTGGTTTAGGCTATAATACAATATGCAGATTTCGATATAACGGGCTCTGCTCACCTTTATATAGAGCGCTCCGATCAGATTTCCTGAGGCAAGATGAATGGCTGGGGAAGTCACTCTTCCGTCTGATTTTTTAGCCGTGATCAGTCTCGTCCTCTCACACTAACTTATAATAGATCGAATTCAAGAACAACCAAACTCTGCTACCAATTCTGTTAGTGTTCAAATACTGGAGAGTTGAGACCAAATCACGGACGCTGGACAGAGTGGATTTCAGTTGTAACAAAAGACAGTTTTAATGAGTCAGAGATATCTTGTCCCGCAGTTTTACGTGCACGGACCTAGTTCACATAACTCGGCAAGGAGCCAGGTGAAAAAGAGGCCTATACAATGGTTACATACATTTTTATACATAGAATAAAGTAGGTGGAGTCTTGTCGTTTCGGTCTTCTTGACTGGTCGGAGGGTTGGAGGCGGGCCTTGCTCTAGCCAGAGCGGGCCCCATTGGTGCACAGCAAAAGTTCTTTGCTCTTGGGACCGGCCAGTTAGAGGGAGATGAGATGTGTGTTTATATAAGGAAGAGGGGGTCAGTCTTATGGCTGGGTGTATGTGTTCTTACGACGGAATGTCTTTGTTTATATGAGCTATGTGTATGAATATTTATATAACATCTGTCATAACATAATAGATCCAGTAGATATAGCTGGTCTGTCAAAATATAATAGATCCAGGAGATATAGCTGGTCTGTCAAAATATAATAGATCCAGTAGATATAGCTGGTCTGTCATAATATAATTGAGACAGTAAATATAGCTGGTCTGTCAAAATGTAATAGATCCACTAGATATAGCTGGACTGTCATAATAGTATAAAGACAATAGATCTAGCTGGTCTGTCATAGTATAATAAAGACAGTAGATCTAGCTGGTCTGTCATAGTATAATAAAGACAGATCTAGCTGGTCTGTCATAATATAATAGAGACAGTAGATCTAGCTGGTCTGTCATAATATTATAAAGACAATAGATCTAGCTGGTCTGTCATAATGTAATAGAGACAGCAGATCTAGCTGGTCTGTCATAATATAATAGAGACAATAGATCTAGCTGGTCTGTCATAATACAATAGAGACAATAGATCTAGCTGGTCTGTCATAATACAATAGAGACAATAGATCTAGCTGGTCTGTTATAACATAATACAGACAGTAGATCTAGCTGGTCTGTCATAATATAATAGAGACAGTAGATATAGCTGGTCTGTCAAAATATAATAGAGACAATAGATCTAGCTGGTCTGTCATAATATAATAGAGACAGTAGATCTAGCTGGTCTTTCATAATATAGTTGTGACAGTAGGTCTAGCTAGTCTGTCATAATATAATAGAGACAGTAAATCTAGCTGGTCTGTCATAACATAATAGAGACAGTAGATCTAGCTGGTCTGTCATACTGTATATATATATTTTTTACATAGATTAGTTATTTGAGACGACCATGATAAGCAGTTGTCTAGCTGCACTCCCAATAGTTTGGTTTCTGACACTTCTTAAATTTGTACTCCCCCATACTTAATTGCATCCCATGCTGCATTGGCTTTTTCCTAGTGAAACAGACCAACATAACTTTGGTTTTCTTGGTGTTTAAAACAAGGTTGTTTTGGCAAACCCACTCTCTAATATTCTCCAAATCTCCTTGTAAAGCTTGCTGTACCTGTTGACCCGATTGTCTTGCTGCATAAATTGTAGTATCATCTGCAAATATAGTAGCTTGAGTTTCAGCTAAGGCATAGGGTCGTTGGTATATATTAGATAACAAAGTGGCCCAAGGCAGCTGCCATGCGGTATTCCACAGTTTAACACACGAGGGGAAGAAAATGAACCATTGATATAGGTGGACTGTTTCCTGTCAGTTAGATATGACTGTACCCATTTTAATGCTAAAACCATAATGCATTAATTTTGTTTAATTATTTCATGATCCACTAAATCAAATGCTGATGACTGTAGTTTGGATTATTTTAAATCATCTAAGTGCTGAGAGAATTTAGGAAGACACAAATGAAGGTGTTTTATTATTCTTCTGCTTTTGATGTCAGGAAACATTCATCCAAACACAAATTGTCTATGTATGAACTTCCCACTCCAAATGATTTTACAACTAGATCAGGGTTGGGAATGATGCATATTAATGTGAGGAGTTTGATGCTGAAATTGGACATGATAAAAGTCTGGGTTCACACTGCTGACCCAGATGTCTTAGTACTGCCCGAGACCTGGCTTAAGAAATCTGTCCTTAATCAGTGTCCTGACTGGCCTGCTCGGGTCATGTTACCGTGGACCACAATCCTACGGAGAGATCTCTCACACCCACCAGAGGGGAAGAGATGGAGAGGTTTGGAGATGGGGGGGGTTTTATGACACCTCATGCCCATTGTAAATCTAAGGCAGTAGACAAAATTCCTTTGTCCTCTCACCATGGAGAACTGGCCTCAGAACATTAATGTAACGACGTTCATCTGTAGAAGGAGAAGCGGACCAAAAAGCAGCGTGGTGGTTACTCATGTTCTTTAATGGAAAATGAACGATACATGAAATAACTTAAATCTACAAAACAACAAACAGACCGTGAAAAACCTATACAGCCTATCCTGTGACAACAACCACAGTGACAGGAACAATCACCCACAAACACACAGTGAAACCCAGGCTACCTAAGTATGATTCTCAATCAGAGACAACTAATGACACCTGCCTCTGATTGAGAACCATACTAGGCCGAAAACATAGAAATGCCCCAAAACATAGAAAAACAAACATAGACTGCCCACCCAACTCACGCCCTGACCATACTAAATAAATACAAAACAACGGAAATCAAGGTCAGTACGTGACAATTAACATGCAATTAATGGACTTTGGGACGATAGGTTTTGTCGATAGGGACGATAGGTTTTAGTTATGCCCAGAGAATTGCCCTAAAGGCGGAAATGCCCATTTTTTGACCCGAGGGTATAAAACATGTGAGTTAAGAATTAACATACTAGACTAAGTGACCCTGAGCTGCAGCCAAACCCAAAATGCAACACGAGGTTGAAGAAGACAAAGGAACCTTTTAACAACCTACAATTATGAATGTGGTCACAGACTCAATCCCAGAGACATCTAAGTCAACACTTATTGATGTTATTTTAACAAACAATCCGCATAAATACTCGCCTGTTGGTATTTCCGTTAATGGTTTAAGTGATCATTGTGCAGTTTCTTGTATTAGAGACACCAAAATCCCCAAAGTGCCCTCTCGGTTCATAGTCAAATGAAATTTATGCAGCTCTGTGAGCAGACAATCCTGCATGAACTTTATGCATGCAACTGGGAAAGGATTGCACTTTTTCCAGATATCGAAGAGGCATTCACCTATTTTCATTCTATGTTTTCTGCTATCTCTGACAAACACGCCTCTCTCAAAAAGTACCTGGTAAAAGGTAGAGACAATCCCTGGTTTACAGGGGAATTGGCTGATTTGATCCATAAACAAAGTACACAATGGGCCAAAGCCAGAAAGGGTAATTCTCAGGCTGAATGGCAGTTATTCAGGGCACTGAGAAATAAGTGCACCTTGTTAATACGGAAATGTAAATCTAGCTTCTATTACGAATCTACCAAGGCAAACCTAAATAACCCAACAAAATTATGGAAAACCATTACATCCATGAATGCTAACACAAACTCCTCTGGTCTTCCGCTGAAAGTGACCTCAAATTCAATGGATGTGACTGACAAGAATAAACTGTTTGCCATGTTTAATTAGCATTTTTCTAAAGCTGGGCATTTATTTGATAATGAACTCTTCCTAACATCTCAAATGAGACTGTGAATGAAACATGCCGGCCTACGGTTCATCCATTTCATTTTACCAAGACTGAGCTTTCAGAAGTTGTAAAGGAACTCAAATCTAGTGATATTAAGAAAGCAGCTGGCCCGGATTGGTGCAGAGATCATTGCTGCCCCTCTCACTCAGACATTAAATATTTCCTTGGCGAGTAATACCAATCCAAAAGTCTGGAAAGCAGCCTATGTCACACCCTTTACATAAGGGTGGAGAACCAGCCTATGTCACACCCTTTACATAAGGGTGGAGATCCAGCCTATGTCACACCTTTACATAAGGGTGGTGATCCAGCCTATATCACACCCTTTACATAAGGGTGGTGATCCAGCCTATGTCACACCCTTTACATAAGGGTGGAGAACCAGCCTCTGTCACACCCTTTACATAAGGGTGGAGATCCAGCCTGTCACACCCTTTACATAAGGGTGGTGATCCAGCCTATATCACACCCTTTACATAAGGGTGGTGATCCAGCCTATATCACACCCTTTACATAAGGGTGGTGATCCAGCCTATATCACACCCTTTACATAAGGGTGGAGATCCAGCCTATGTCACACCTTTACATAAGGGTGGAGATCCAGCCTATGTCACACCTTTACATAAGGGTGGAGATCCAGCCTATATCACACCCTTTACATAAGGGTGGAGATCTAGCCTATGTCACACCTTTACATAAGGGTGGAGATCCAGCCTATGTCACACCCTTTACATAAGGGTGGAGATCCAGCCTATGTCACACCCTTTACATAAGGGTGGTGATCCAGCCTATATCACACCCTTTACATAAGGGTGGTGATCCAGCCTATATCATACCCTTTACATAAGGGTGGTGATCCAGCCTATGTCACACCCTTTACATAAGGGTAGAGATCCAGCCTGTCACACCTTTACATAAGGGTGGAGATCCAGCTTATGTCACACCTTTACATAAGGGTGGTGATCCAACCTATATCACACCCTTTACATAAGGGTGGAGATCCAGCCTATGTCACACCCTTTACACAAGGGTGGAGATCCAGCCTGTCACACCTTTACATAAGAGTGGAGATCCAGCCTATATCACACCCTTTACATAAGGGTGGTGATCCAGCCTATATCACACCCTTTACATAAGGGTGGAGATCCAGCCTGTCACACCTTTACATAAGGGTGGAGATCCAGCCTGTCACACCTTTACATAAGGGTGGTGATCCAGCCTGTCACACCTTTACATAAGGGTGGAGATCCAGCCTGTCACACCTTTACATAAGGGTGGAGAACCAGCCTATGTCACACCCTTACATAAGGGTGGAGATCTAGCCTATGTCACACCCTTACATAAGGGTGGTGATCCAGTCTATATCACACCCTTTACATAAGGGTGGTGATCTAGCCTATGTCACACCCTTACATAAGGGTGGAGATCTAGCCTATGTCACACCCTTACATAAGGGTGGAGATCCAGCCTGTCACACGTTTACATAAGGGTGGTGATCCAGCCTATGTCACACCCTTTACATAAGGGTGGAGATCTAGCCTATGTCACACCCTTACATAAGGGTGGAGATCCAGCCTGTCACACGTTTACATAAGGGTGGAGATCCAGCCTATGTCACACCTTTACATAAGGGTGGAGATCTAGCCTATGTCACACCTTTACATAAGGGTGGAGATCCAGCCTCTGTCACACCCTTTACATAAGGGTGGAGATCCAGCCTATGTCACACCTTTACATAAGGGTGGTGATCCAGCCTATATCACACCCTTTACATAAGGGTGGTGATCCAGCCTATATCACACCCTTTACATAAGGGTGGTGATCCAGCCTATATCACACCCTTTACATAAAGGTGGAGATCCAGCATATGTCACACCTTTACATAAGGGTGGAGATCCAGCCTATGTCACACCTTTACATAAGGGTGGAGATCCAGCCTATGTCACACCTTTACATAAGGGTGGTGATCCAGCCTATATCACACCCTTTACATAAGGGTGGAGATCTAGCCCATGTCACACCTTTACATAAGGGTGGAGATCCAGCCTATGTCACACCCTTTACATAAGGGTGGAGATCCAGCCTATGTCACACCCTTTACATAAGGGTGGTGATCCAGCCTATATCACACCCTTTACATAAGGGTGGTGATCCAGCCTATATCACACCCTTTACATAAGGGTGGTGATCCAGCCTATGTCACACCCTTTACATAAGGGTAGAGATCCAGCCTGTCACACCTTTACATAAGGGTGGAGATCCAGCTTATGTCACACCTTTACATAAGGGTGGTGATCCAACCTATATCACACCCTTTACATAAGGGTGGAGATCCAGCCTATGTCACACCCTTTACACAAGGGTGGAGATCCAGCCTGTCACACCTTTACATAAGAGTGGAGATCCAGCCTATATCACACCCTTTACATAAGGGTGGTGATCCAGCCTATATCACACCCTTTACATAAGGGTGGAGATCCAGCCTGTCACACCTTTACATAAGGGTGGAGATCCAGCCTGTCACACCTTTACATAAGGGTGGAGATCCAGCCTGTCACACCTTTACATAAGGGTGGAGATCCAGCCTGTCACACCTTTACATAAGGGTGGAGAACCAGCCTATGTCACACCCTTACATAAGGGTGGAGATCTAGCCTATGTCACACCCTTACATAAGGGTGGTGATCCAGTCTATATCACACCCTTTACATAAGGGTGGTGATCTAGCCTATGTCACACCCTTACATAAGGGTGGAGATCCAGCCTGTCACACGTTTACATAAGGGTGGTGATCCAGCCTATGTCACACCCTTTACATAAGGGTGAGGATCTAGCCTATGTCACACCCTTACATAAGGGTGGAGATCCAGCCTGTCACATGTTTACATAAGGGTGGAGATCCAGCCTATGTCACACCTTTACATAAGGGTGGAGATCTAGCCTATGTCACGCCTATACATAAGGGTGGAGATCCAGCCTCTGTCACACCCTTACATAAGGGTGGAGATCTAGCCTATGTCACACCTTTACATAAGGGTGGAGATCTAGCCTATGTCACACCTTTACATAAGGGTGGAGATCCAGCCTCTGTCACACCCTTTACATAAGGGTGGAGATCCAGCCTATGTCACACCTTTACATAAGGGTGGAGATCCAGCCTATATCACACCCTTTACATAAGGGTGGTGATCCAGCCTATGTCACACCTTTACATAAGGGTGGTGATCCAGCCTGTCACACCTTTACATAAGGGTGGAGATCCAGCCTATATCACACCCTTTACATAAGGGTGGAGATCCAGCCTATGTCACACCCTTTACATAAGGGTGGTGATCCAGCCTATATCACACCCTTTACATAAGGGTGGAGATCCAGCCTGTCACACCTTTACATAAGGGTGGAGATCCAGCCTGTCACACCTTTACATAAGGGTGGAGATCCAGCCTGTCACACCTTTACATAAGGGTGGAGATCCAGCCTGTCACACCTTTACATAAGGGTAGAGAACCAGCCTATGTCACACCCTTACATAAGGGTGGAGATCTAGCCTATGTCACACCCTTACATAAGGGTGGTGATCCAGTCTATATCACACCCTTTACATAAGGGTGGTGATCTAGCCTATGTCACACCCTTACATAAGGGTGGAGATCTAGCCTATGTCACACCCTTACATAAGGGTGGAGATCCAGCCTGTCACACGTTTACATAAGGGTGGTGATCCAGCCTATGTCACACCCTTTACATAAGGGTGGAGATCTAGCCTATGTCACACCCTTACATAAGGGTGGAGATCCAGCCTGTCACACGTTTACATAAGGGTGGAGATCCAGCCTATGTCACACCTTTACATAAGGGTGGAGATCTAGCCTATGTCACGCCTATACATAAGGGTGGAGATCCAGCCTCTGTCACACCCTTACATAAGGGTGGAGATCTAGCCTATGTCAAACCTTTACATAAGGGTGGAGATCTAGCCTATGTCACACCTTTACATAAGGGTGGAGATCCAGCCTCTGTCACACCCTTTACATAAGGGTGGAGATCCAGCCTATGTCACACCTTTACATAAGGGTGGTGATCCAGCCTATATCACACCCTTTACATAAGGGTGGTGATCCAGCCTATATCACACCCTTTACATAAGGGTGGTGATCCAGCCTATATCACACCCTTTACATAAAGGTGGAGATCCAGCATATGTCACACCTTTACATAAGGGTGGAGATCCAGCCTATGTCACACCTTTACATAAGGGTGGAGATCCAGCCTATGTCACACCTTTACATAAGGGTGGTGATCCAGCCTATATCACACCCTTTACATAAGGGTGGAGATCTAGCCCATGTCACACCTTTACATAAGGGTGGAGATCCAGCCTATGTCACACCCTTTACATAAGGGTGGAGATCCAGCCTATGTCACACCCTTTACATAAGGGTGGTGATCCAGCCTATATCACACCCTTTACATAAGGGTGGTGATCCAGCCTATATCACACCCGTTACATAAGGGTGGTGATCCAGCCTATGTCACACCCTTTACATAAGGGTAGAGATCCAGCCTGTCACACCTTTACATAAGGGTGGAGATCCAGCTTATGTCACACCTTTACATAAGGGTGGTGATCCAACCTATATCACACCCTTTACATAAGGGTGGAGATCCAGCCTATGTCACACCCTTTACACAAGGGTGGAGATCCAGCCTGTCACACCTTTACATAAGAGTGGAGATCCAGCCTATATCACACCCTTTACATAAGGGTGGTGATCCAGCCTATATCACACCCTTTACATAAGGGTGGAGATCCAGCCTGTCACACCTTTACATAAGGGTGGAGATCCAGCCTGTCACACCTTTACATAAGGGTGGAGATCCAGCCTGTCACACCTTTACATAAGGGTGGAGATCCAGCCTGTCACACCTTTACATAAGGGTGGAGAACCAGCCTATGTCACACCCTTACATAAGGGTGGAGATCTAGCCTATGTCACACCCTTACATAAGGGTGGTGATCCAGTCTATATCACACCCTTTACATAAGGGTGGTGATCTAGCCTATGTCACACCCTTACATAAGGGTGGAGATCTAGCCTATGTCACACCCTTACATAAGGGTGGAGATCCAGCCTGTCACACGTTTACATAAGGGTGGTGATCCAGCCTATGTCACACCCTTTACATAAGGGTGAGGATCTAGCCTATGTCACACCCTTACATAAGGGTGGAGATCCAGCCTGTCACACGTTTACATAAGGGTGGAGATCCAGCCTATGTCACACCTTTACATAAGGGTGGAGATCTAGCCTATGTCACGCCTATACATAAGGGTGGAGATCCAGCCTCTGTCACACCCTTACATAAGGGTGGAGATCTAGCCTATGTCACACCTTTACATAAGGGTGGAGATCTAGCCTATGTCACACCTTTACATAAGGGTGGAGATCCAGCCTCTGTCACACCCTTTACATAAGGGTGGAGATCCAGCCTATGTCACACCTTTACATAAGGGTGGAGATCCAGCCTATATCACACCCTTTACATAAGGGTGGTGATCCAGCCTATGTCACACCTTTACATAAGGGTGGTTATCCAGCCTGTCACACCTTTACATAAGGGTGGAGATCCAGCCTATATCACACCCTTTACATAAGGGTGTTGATCCAGCCTATGTCACACCTTTACATAAGGGTGGTGATCCAGCCTGTCACACCTTTACATAAGGGTGGAGATCCAGCCTATGTCACACCTTTACATAAGGGTGGAGATCCAGCCTATATCACACCCTTTACATAAGGGTGGAGATCCAGCCTGTCACACCTTTACATAAGGGTGGAGATCCAGCCTGTCACACCTTTACATAAGGGTGGAGATCCAGCCTGTCACACCTTTACATAAGGGTGGAGATCTAGCCTGTCACACTTTTACATAAGGGTGGAGATCTAGCCTGTCACACCTTTACATAAGGGTGGAGATCCAGCCTATGTCACACCCTTTACATAAGGGTGGAGAACCAGCCTGTCACACCCTATACATAAGGGTGGAGATCTGTCCCAGTTGGAACTCACAATTCGTTTCGAAGACTTACAAAAGGAGTTCCCCAAGGCTCAATTTTAGGTCCGATCCTTTTTACACTGTATATAAATTATATAGGGAAGACTATTGACTTTGCAAATCTCCATCTGTATGCTGATGACATTATTTATTCTATTGCGTCTAATATTGAGAAGGCTTTTCAGGACATACAGGTGGCCTTTGAAGTTATTGAAAGGCAGCTTTTCCAATTGAAAATTGTGCTTAATGAAATGAAAAAAAAGTTCATGGTTTCCTCTTCCCTGACAGTAAACAGACGGAGTCAGTTGCAGATTTGAACTAGGCCAGCAAATTGATAGTCACCTCCTTCCTATAAGTATCTTGGGATTTGGTTAGATGAAAGGTTGAATTTTAAAGATCTTGTTCAAAGCACTTTTTTTCTGTCTGTGCTGGATTATGGTGACATTGTCTATATGCCTCAGCAAGGACCTTAAACTCTGGACACAGTGTATCATGGTGCTTTAATATCTATTACCAATGCTAGATCACTCACCCATCACTGGGTGATCTGAAGTTTAACAGACAGTTGATCTTTTCCATTGACGTTTGTAGGCTACGTCTGAATACTGTAATGTCAATTTTCTCCAATAGACCATATTTAATTTATAATTAAAATACATAATATAGTTGGCTAACGCAGTTTTGTACATTGCGCAGTAACGTACCTTTTATTTTAGCGCCCAAAAAACGTAATAGTTCCAGGTCAACTGTAATATGAATACCATTGTAAAGCGCAATTTCTCCCCTTTCCAGCAAAATCAATGACAAGACCTTCGTGATGCCCCTCTCTGCATGATTGAAGAAGGCAATGAGGTCCATCCAGTCTTTTTTTTTAAAATATGGGTGGGGAAGTGGAGAAATGTTTTTTCTTCACCCGATCTGTCCAACTTATCACCTCTAAAATGTAAATAAAACACTATAAAGAGTTTAGGTAATGTCATTACATACCTATTCGAAGGTTTGTGTCGAATTTGAATCCGGTTTTTAGAGAGCCGCTAAAGTTCTAAAGTTCTAAAGTTCTTTAATCTTCACAAGTAAACAGCGGCTGTCGCGGCTTTTGAGTCATGATGGCTGGCAGTGATGACGCAAAAAATGAATGCATTTAGTTGTACAATTGACTGAGGTATCCCCCCCTTACCCTGTCCCTTTCTTGTTTTAATCTGTGAGAGAAGCGCTACACCTGGTGGAGAGAGACTGTACGACACAGAATGAGTTGCATTATGCGTGTTGTACGTTACTTCATGACACATGACAATTTAACATCAAATCAAATTTTATTAGTCACACTCACCAAATACAACAGGTGTAGACCTTACAGTGAAATGCTTACTTACAAGCCCATAATCAACAATGCAGTTAAAAAAATACTGATAAGTATAAGAAATAAAAGTAACAAGCAATTAAAGAGCAGCAGTAAAATAACAATAACAAGACTATACAAAGGGTACTGGTACAGGATCAATGCGAGGGAACTGGTTAGTTGAGGTAATATGTACATGTAGGTAGAGTTATTAAAGTGACTATGCTTAGATGCATCCATCTGTAGCACGCGCACCAGCAGGTATATTTCAATGGTCACCCCCAAAGCCAATTCCTCTCTTGGCTGCCTTTCCTTCCAGTTCTCTGCTGCCAACGACTGGAACGAACTGCAAAAATCGCTGAAGCTGGAGACTCACATCTCCCTCACTACCTTTAAGCACCAGCTGTCAGAGCAGCTCACAGATCACTGCACCTGTACATAGCCCATCTGTAAATAGCCCATCCAACTACCTCATCCCCATACTGTATTTATTTATTTATTTATCTTGCTCCTTTGCACCCCAGTATCTCTACTTACACATTGATCTTTTGCACATCTATCACTCCAGTGTTTAATTGCTATATTGTAATTACTTCGCCACCATGGCCTATTTATTGCCATACCTCCCTTATCTTACCTCATTTGCTCACCATGTAAATAGATTATTGACTGTATGTTTGTTTATTCCATGTGTTTTTAATTTTTTTAATTTCACCTTTATTTAACCAGGTAGGACAGAGGGATACCTAGTCAGTTGTAAAGGGGAAGGGGGATACCTAGTCAGTTGTAAAGGGAATGGTGGATATCTAGTCAGTTGGAAAGGGATAGGGGGATATCTAGTCAGTTGTAAAGGGGGATACCTAGTCAGTTGTAAAGGGAATGGTGGATATCTAGTCAGTTGGAAAGGGATAGGGGGATATCTAGTCAGTTGTAAAGGGAATGGTGGATATCTAGTCAGTTGGAAAGGGATAGGGGGATATCTAGTCAGTTGTAAAGGGGAAGGGGGATATCTAGTCAGTTGTAAAGGGAGAGGGGAATACCTAGTCAGTTGTAAAGGGAAAGGGGAATACCTAGTCAGTTGTAAAGGGGGAGGGGAGATACCTAGTCAGTTGTAAAGGGGGATATCTAGTCAGTTGTAAAGGGAAAGGGGAATACCTAGTCAGTTGTAAAGGGAAAGGGGAATAACTAGTCAGTTGGAAAGGGGGAGGGGAGATACCTAGTCAGTTGTAAAGGGAAAGGGAAAGGGGGATACCTAGTCAGTTGTAAAGGGGAAGGGGGGTACCTAGTCAGTTGTAAAGGGAAAGGGGAAGGGGGATACCTAGTCAGTTGTAAAGGGGAAGGGGGGTACCTAGTCAGTTGTAAAGGGAAAGGGAAAGGGGGATACATAGTCAGTTGTAAAGGTAAAGGGGAAGGGGGATACCTAGTCAGTTGTAAAGGGAAAGGGAAAGGGGATACCTAGTCAGTTGTAAAGGGAAAGGGGAAGGGGGATACCTAGTCAGTTGGAAAGGTGAAGGGGGCTAACTAGTCAGTTGTAAAGGGAAAGGGGAAGGGGGATACCTAGTCAGTTGTAAAGGGAAAGGGGAAGGGGGATACCTAGTCAGTTGGAAAGGGGAAGGGGGGTACCTAGTCAGTTGTAAAGGGAAAGGGGAAGGAGGATACCTAGTCAGTTGGAAAGGGGAAGGGGGGTACCTAGTCAGTTGTAAAGGGAAAGGGGAAGGGGGATACCTAGTCAGTTGTAAAGGGAAAGGGGAAGGAGGATACCTAGTCAGTTGGAAAGGGGAAGGGGGGTACCTAGTCAGTTGTAAAGGGGAAGGGGGATACTTAGTCAGTTGTAAAGGGAATGGTGGATATCTAGTCAGTTGGAAAGGGATAGGGGGATACCTAGTCAGTTGGAAAGGGGGATATCTAGTCAGTTGGAAAGGGGAATACCTAGTCAGTTGTAAAGGGGGATGGGAGATACCTAGTCAGTTGTAAAGGGAATGGGGGATATCTAGTTAGTTGGAAAGGGGGATACCTAGTCAGTTGGAAAGGGGGATACCTAGTCAGTTGTAAAGGGGGATACCTAGTCAGTTGGAAAGGGGGATACCTAGTCAGTTGTAAAGGGGGATACCTAGTCAGTTGTAAAGGGAATGGGGGATATCTAGTCAGTTGGAAAGGGAAAGGGAAAGGGGGATACCTAGTCAGTTGTGAAGGGGAAGGGGGATACCTAGTCAGTTGTAAAGGGGAAGGGGGATTCCTAGTCAGTTGTAAAGGGAAAGGGGGATATCTAGTCAGTTGGAAAGGGAAAGGGGGATACCTAGTCAGTTGGAAAGGGAAAGGGGGATACCTAGTCAGTTGTAAAGGGGACGGGGGGTACCTAGTTTGTTGTAAAGGGAAAGGGAAAGGGGGATACATAGTCAGTTGTAAAGGGGAAGGGGAATACCTAGTCAGTTGTAAATGGAAAGGGGGATATCTAGTCAGTTGGAAAGGGGGATATCTAGTCAGTTGGAAAGGGGGATATCTAGTCAGTTGGAAAGTGGGATACCTAGTCAGTTGTAAAGGGAAAGGGAAAGGGGGATACCTAGTCAGTTGTAAAGGGGAAGGGGGGTACCTAGTCAGTTGTAAAGGGAAAGGGGAAGGGGGATACCTAGTCAGTTGTAAAGGGGAAGGGGGGTACCTAGTCAGTTGTAAAGGGAAAGGGAAAGGGGGATACATAGTCAGGTGTAAAGGTAAAGGGGAAGGGGGATACCTAGTCAGTTGTAAAGGTAAAGGGAAAGGGGATACCTAGTCAGTTGTAAAGGGAAAGGGGAAGGGGGATACCTAGTCAGTTGGAAAGGGGAAGGGGGGTACTTAGTCAGTTGTAAAGGGAAAGGGGAAGGGGGATACCTAGTCAGTTGTAAAGGGAAAGGGGAAGGGGGATACCTAGTCAGTTGGAAAGGGGAAGGGGGGTACCTAGTCAGTTGTAAAGGGGAAGGGGGATACCTAGTCAGTTGTAAAGGGAAAGGGAAAGGGGGATAAATAGTCAGTTGTAAAGGGAAAGGGGAAAGGGGATACCTAGTCAGTTGTAAAGGGGGATATCTAGTCAGTTGGAAAGGGAAAGGGGAAGGAGGATACCTAGTCAGTTGGAAAGGGGAAGGGGGGTACCTAGTCAGTTGTAAAGGGAATGGGGGATATCTAGTCAGTTGGAAAGGGAAAGGGAAAGGGGGATACCTAGTCAGTTGTGAAGGGGAAGGGGGATACCTAGTCAGTTGTAAAGGGGAAGGGGGATTCCTAGTCAGTTGTAAAGGGAAAGGGGGATATCTAGTCAGTTGGAAAGGGAAAGGGGGATACCTAGTCAGTTGGAAAGGGAAAGGGGGATACCTAGTCAGTTGTAAAGGGGACGGGGGGTACCTAGTTTGTTGTAAAGGGAAAGGGAAAGGGGGATACATAGTCAGTTGTAAAGGGGAAGGGGAATACCTAGTCAGTTGTAAATGGAAAGGGGGATATCTAGTCAGTTGGAAAGGGGGATATCTAGTCAGTTGGAAAGGGGGATATCTAGTCAGTTGGAAAGTGGGATACCTAGTCAGTTGTAAAGGGAAAGGGAAAGGGGGATACCTAGTCAGTTGTAAAGGGGAAGGGGGGTACCTAGTCAGTTGTAAAGGGAAAGGGGAAGGGGGATACCTAGTCAGTTGTAAAGGGGAAGGGGGGTACCTAGTCAGTTGTAAAGGGAAAGGGAAAGGGGGATACATAGTCAGGTGTAAAGGTAAAGGGGAAGGGGGATACCTAGTCAGTTGTAAAGGTAAAGGGAAAGGGGATACCTAGTCAGTTGTAAAGGGAAAGGGGAAGGGGGATACCTAGTCAGTTGGAAAGGGGAAGGGGGGTACTTAGTCAGTTGTAAAGGGAAAGGGGAAGGGGGATACCTAGTCAGTTGTAAAGGGAAAGGGGAAGGGGGATACCTAGTCAGTTGGAAAGGGGAAGGGGGGTACCTAGTCAGTTGTAAAGGGGAAGGGGGATACCTAGTCAGTTGTAAAGGGAAAGGGAAAGGGGGATAAATAGTCAGTTGTAAAGGGAAAGGGGAAAGGGGATACCTAGTCAGTTGTAAAGGGGGATATCTAGTCAGTTGGAAAGGGAAAGGGGAAGGAGGATACCTAGTCAGTTGGAAAGGGGAAGGGGGGTACCTAGTCAGTTGTAAAGGGGAAGGGGGATACCTAGTCAGTTGGAAAGGGGAAGGGGGATACCTAGTCAGTTGGAAAGGGGAAGGGGGGTACCTAGTCAGTTGGAAAGGGAAAGGGAAAGGGGGATACATAGTCAGTTGTCAAGGGAAAGGGGAAAGGGGATACCTAGTCAGTTGGAAAGGGAAAGGGAAAGGGGGATACCTAGTCAGTTGGAAAGGGAAAGGGAAAGGGGGGATACCTAATCAGTTGTAAAGGGGAATGGGGCTACCTAGTCAGTTGTAAAGGGAAAGGGGAAAGGGGATACCTAGTCAGTTGTAAAGGGAAAGGGGAAGGAGGATACCTAGTCAGTTGGAAAGGGGAAGGGGGGTACCTAGTCAGTTGTAAAGGGAAAGGGGAAGGGGGATACCTAGTCAGTTGTAAAGGGGAAGGGGGATACCTAGTCAGTTGTAAAGGGGAAGGGGGATACCTAGTCAGTTGTAAGGGGGAAGGGGGGTACCTAGTCAGTTGTAAAGGGAAAGGGAAAGGGGGATACATAGTCAGTTGTAAAGGGAAAGGGGAAGGGGGATACCTAGTCAGTTGGAAAGGGGGATATCTAGTCAGTTGGAAAGGGAAAGGGGGATACCTAGTCAGTTGTAAAGGGAAAGGGGGATACCTAGTAAGTTGGAAAGGGAAATGGGGATGCCTAGTCAGTTGTAAAGGGAAAGGGGGATACCTAGTCAGTTGTAAAGGGAAAGGTAAAGGGGGATACCTAGTCAGTTGTAAAGGGAAAGGTAAAGGGGGATACCTAGTCAATTGGAAATGGGGATATCTAGTCAGTTGTAAAGGGAAAGGGAAAGGGGAAATACCTAGTCAGTTGTAAAGGGAAAGGTAAAGGGGGATACCTAGTCAATTGGAAATGGGGATATCTAGTCAGTTGTTAAGGGAAAGGGGAATACCTAGTCAGTTGTAAAGGGAAAGGTAAAGGGGGATACCTAGTCAGTTGTAAAGGGAAAGGTAAAGGGGGATACCTAGTCAGTTGTAAAGGGAAAGGGAAAGGGGAATACCTAGTCAGTTGTAAAGGGAAAGGTAAAGGGGGATACCTAGTCAATTGGAAATGGGGATATCTAGTCAGTTGTTAAGGGAAAGGTAAAGGGGGATACCTAGTCAGTTGTAAAGGGAAAGGTAAAGGGGGATACCTAGTCAGTTGTAAAGGTAAAGGTAAAGGGGGATACCTAGTCAGTTGTAAAGGGAAAGGGAAAGGGGGATACATAGTCAGTTGTAAAGGGAAAGGTAAAGGGGGATACCTAGTCAGTTGTAAAGGGAAAGGGGGATATCTAGTCAGTTGTAAAGGGAAAGGGGAAAGGGGATACCTAGTCAGTTGTAAAGGGAAAGGGGAAGGAGGATACCTAGTCAGTTGTAAAGGGGAAGGGGGATACCTAGTCAGTTGGAAAGGGGAAGGGGGATACCTAGTCAGTTGGAAAGGGGAAGGGGGGTACCTAGTCAGTTGGAAAGGGAAAGGGAAAGGGGGATACATAGTCAGTTGTAAAGGGAAAGGGGAAAGGGGATACCTAGTCAGTTGGAAAGGGAAAGGGAAAGGGGGATACCTAATCAGTTGTAAAGGGAAAGGGGGCTACCTAGTCAGTTGTAAAGGGAAAGGGGAAAGGGGATACCTAGTCAGTTGTAAAGGGAAAGGGGAAGGAGGATACCTAGTCAGTTGGAAAGGGGAAGGGGGTACCTAGTCAGTTGTAAAGGGAAAGGGGAAGGGGGATACCTAGTCAGTTGGAAAGGGGAAGGGGGATACCTAGACAGTTGTAAAGGGGAAGGGGGAAACCTAGTCAGTTGTAAGGGGGAAGGGGGGTACCTAGTCAGTTGTAAAGGGAAAGGGAAAGGGGGATACATAGTCAGTTGTAAAGGGAAAGGGGAAGGGGGATACCTAGTCAGTTGGAAAGGGGGATACCTAGTCAGTTGTAAAGGGAAAGGGGAAGGAGGATACCTAGTCAGTTGGAAAGGGGAAGGGGGGTACCTAGTCAGTTGTAAAGGGGAAGGGGGATACCTAGTCAGTTGGAAAGGGGAAGGGGGATACCTAGTCAGTTGGAAAGGGGAAGGGGGGTACCTAGTCAGTTGGAAAGGGAAAGGGAAAGGGGGATACATAGTCAGTTGTAAAGGGAAAGGGGAAAGGGGATACCTAGTCAGTTGGAAAGGGAAAGGGAAAGGGGGATACCTAATCAGTTGTAAAGGGAAAGGGGGCTACCTAGTCAGTTGTAAAGGGAAAGGGGAAAGGGGATACCTAGTCAGTTGTAAAGGGAAAGGGGAAGGAGGATACCTAGTCAGTTGGAAAGGGGAAGGGGGTACCTAGTCAGTTGTAAAGGGAAAGGGGAAGGGGGATACCTAGTCAGTTGGAAAGGGGAAGGGGGATACCTAGACAGTTGTAAAGGGGAAGGGGGAAACCTAGTCAGTTGTAAGGGGGAAGGGGGGTACCTAGTCAGTTGTAAAGGGAAAGGGAAAGGGGGATACATAGTCAGTTGTAAAGGGAAAGGGGAAGGGGGATACCTAGTCAGTTGGAAAGGGGGATATCTAGTCAGTTGGAAAGGGAAAGGGGGATACCTAGTCAGTTGTAAAGGGAAAGGGGGATACCTAGTAAGTTGGAAAGGGAAATGGGGATGCCTAGTCAGTTGTAAAGGGAAAGGGGGATACCTAGTCAGTTGTAAAGGGAAAGGTAAAGGGGGATACCTAGTCAGTTGTAAAGGGAAAGGTAAAGGGGGATACCTAGTCAATTGGAAATGGGGATATCTAGTCAGTTGTAAAGGGAAAGGGAAAGGGGAAATACCTAGTCAGTTGTAAAGGGAAAGGTAAAGGGGGATACCTAGTCAATTGGAAATGGGGATATCTAGTCAGTTGTTAAGGGAAAGGGGAATACCTAGTCAGTTGTAAAGGGAAAGGTAAAGGGGGATACCTAGTCAGTTGTAAAGGGAAAGGTAAAGGGGGATACCTAGTCAGTTGTAAAGGGAAAGGGAAAGGGGAATACCTAGTCAGTTGTAAAGGGAAAGGTAAAGGGGGATACCTAGTCAATTGGAAATGGGGATATCTAGTCAGTTGTTAAGGGGGATATCTAGTCAGTTGTAAAGGGAAAGGTAAAGGGGGATACCTAGTCAGTTGTAAAGGGAAAGGTAAAGGGGGATTCCTAGTCAGTTGTAAAGGTAAAGGTAAAGGGGGATACCTAGTCAGTTGTAAAGGGAAAGGGAAAGGGGGATACATAGTCAGTTGTAAAGGGAAACGTAAAGGGGGATACCTAGTCAATTGTAAAGGGAAAGGGGGATATCTAGTCAGTTGTAAAGGGAAAGGAGGATATCTAGTCAGTTGTAAAGGGAAAGGGGGATATCTAGTCAGTTGTAAAGGTAAAGGGGGATATCTAGTCAGTTGTAAAGGGAAAGGGGGATATCTAGTCAGTTGTAAAGGTAAAGGGGGATATCTAGTCAGTTGTAAAGGGAAAGGAGGATATCTAGTCAGTTGTAAAGGGAAAGGGGAAAGGGGATACCTAGTCAGTTGGAAAGGGGAAGGGGGGTACCTAGTCAGTTGTAAAGGGGAAGGGGGATACCTAGTCAGTTGGAAAGGGGAAGGGGGATACCTAGTCAGTTGGAAAGGGGAAGGGGGGTACCTAGTCAGTTGGAAAGGGAAAGGGAAAGGGGGATACATAGTCAGTTGTAAAGGGAAAGGGGAAAGGGGATACCTAGTCAGTTGGAAAGGGAAAGGGAAAGGGGGATACCTAATCAGTTGTAAAGGGAAAGGGGGCTACCTAGTCAGTTGTAAAGGGAAAGGGGAAAGGGGATACCTAGTCAGTTGTAAAGGGAAAGGGGAAGGAGGATACCTAGTCAGTTGGAAAGGGGAAGGGGGTACCTAGTCAGTTGTAAAGGAAAAGGGGAAGGGGGATACCTAGTCAGTTGGAAAGGGGAAGGGGGATACCTAGTCAGTTGTAATGGGGAAGGGGGATACCTAGTCAGTTGTAAAGGGGAAGGGGGGTACCTAGTCAGTTGTAAAGGGAAAGGGGAAGGGGGATACATAGTCAGTTGGAAAGGGGAAGGGGGATACCTAGTCAGTTGTAAAGGGAAAGGGGAAGGGGGATACCTAGTCAGTTGTAAAGGGAAAGGGAAAGGGGGATACCTAGTCAGTTGGAAAGGGGGATATCTAGTCAGTTGGAAAGGGAAAGGGGGATACCTAGTCAGTTGTAAAGGGAAAGGGGGATACCTAGTAAGTTGGAAAGGGAAATGGGGATACCTAGTCAGTTGTAAAGGGAAAGGGGGATACCTAGTCAGTTGTAAAGGGAAAGGTAAAGGGGGATACCTAGTCAGTTGTAAAGGGAAAGGTAAAGGGGGATACCTAGTCAATTGGAAATGGGGATATCTAGTCAGTTGTAAAGGGAAAGGGAAAGGGGAAATACCTAGTCAGTTGTAAAGGGAAAGGTAAAGGGGGATACCTAGTCAATTGGAAATGGGGATATCTAGTCATTTGTTAAGGGAAAGCGGAATACCTAGTCAGTTGTAAAGGGAAAGGTAAAGGGGGATACCTAGTCAGTTGTAAAGGGAAAGGTAAAGGGGGATACCTAGTCAGTTGTAAAGGGAAAGATAAAGGGGGATACCTAGTCAGTTGTAAAGGGAAAGGGAAAGGGGAATACCTAGTCAGTTGTAAAGGGAAAGGTAAAGGGGGATACCTAGTCAATTGGAAATGGGGATATCTAGTCAGTTGTTAAGGGGGATATCTAGTCAGTTGTAAAGGGAAAGGTAAAGGGGGATACCTAGTCAGTTGGAAAGGGGACGGGGTGTACCTAGTCAGTTGTAAAGGGGAAGGGGGATACCTAGTCAGTTGGAAAGGGGAAGGGGGATACCTAGTCAGTTGGAAAGGGGAAGGGGGGTACCTAGTCAGTTGGAAAGGGAAAGGGAAAGGGGGATACATAGTCAGTTGTAAAGGGAAAGGGGAAAGGGGATACCTAGTCAGTTGGAAAGGGAAAGGGGGATACCTAATCAGTTGTAAAGGGAAAGGGGGCTACCTAGTCAGTTGTAAAGGGAAAGGGGAAAGGGGATACCTAGTCAGTTGTAAAGGGAAAGGGGAAGGAGGATACCTAGTCAGTTGGAAAGGGGAAGGGGGGTACCTAGTCAGTTGTAAAGGGAAAGGGGAAGGGGGATACCTAGTCAGTTGGAAAGGGGAAGGGGGATACCTAGTCAGTTGTAAAGGGGAAGGGGGATACCTAGTCAGTTGGAAAGGGGAAGGGGGGTACCTAGTCAGTTGTAAAGGGAAAGGGAAAGGGGGATACATAGTCAGTTGTAAAGGGAAAGGGGAAGGGGGATACATAGTCAGTTGGAAAGGGGAAGGGGGATACCTAGTCAGTTGTAAAGGGAAAGGGGAAGGGGGATACCTAGTCAGTTGTAAAGGGAAAGGGAAAGGGGGATACCTAGTCAATTGGAAATGGGGATATCTAGTCAGTTGTAAAGGGAAAGGGAAAGGGGAATTACCTAGTCAGTTGTAAAGGGAAAGGTAAAGGGGGATACCTAGTCAATTGGAAATGGGGATATCTAGTCAGTTGTTAAGGGAAAGGGGAATACCTAGTCAGTTGTAAAGGGAAAGGTAAAGGGGGATACCTAGTCAGTTGTAAAGGGAAAGGTAAAGGGGGATACCTAGTCAGTTGGAAAGGGGGATATCTAGTCAGTTGGAAAGGGAAAGGGGGATACCTAGTCAGTTGTAAAGGGAAAGGGGGATACCTAGTAAGTTGGAAAGGGAAATGGGGATACCTAGTCAGTTGTAAAGGGAAAGGGGGATACCTAGTCAGTTGTAAAGGGAAAGGTAAAGGGGGATACCTAGTCAGTTGTAAAGGGAAAGGTAAAGGGGGATACCTAGTCAATTGGAAATGGGGATATCTAGTCAGTTGTAAAGGGAAAGGGAAAGGGGAAATACCTAGTCAGTTGTAAAGGGAAAGGTAAAGGGGGATACCTAGTCAATTGGAAATGGGGATATCTAGTCAGTTGTTAAGGGAAAGGGGAATACCTAGTCAGTTGTAAAGGGAAAGGTAAAGGGGGATACCTAGTCAGTTGTAAAGGGAAAGGTAAAGGGGGATACCTAGTCAGTTGTAAAGGGAAAGGTAAAGGGGGATACCTAGTCAGTTGTAAAGGGAAAGGGAAAGGGGAATACCTAGTCAGTTGTAAAGGGAAAGGTAAAGGGGGATACCTAGTCAATTGGAAATGGGGATATCTAGTCAGTTGTTAAGGGAAAGGGGAAGGGGGATACCTAGTCAGTTGTAAAGGGAAAGGGAAAGGGGGATACCTAGTCAATTGGAAATGGGGATATCTAGTCAGTTGTAAAGGGAAAGGGAAAGGGGGATACCTAGTCAATTGGAAATGGGGATATCTAGTCAGTTGTAAAGGGAAAGGGAAAGGGGAAATACCTAGTCAGTTGTAAAGGGAAAGGGAAAGAGGGATACCTAGTCAATTGGAAATGGGGATATCTAGTCAGTTGTAAAGGGAAAGGGAAAGGGGAAATACCTAGTCAGTTGTAAAGGGAAAGGTAAAGGGGGATACCTAGTCAATTGGAAATGGGGATATCTAGTCAGTTGTTAAGGGAAAGGGGAATACCTAGTCAGTTTTAAAGGGAAAGGTAAAGGGGGATACCTAGTCAGTTGTAAAGGGAAAGGTAAAGGGGGATACCTAGTCAGTTGGAAAGGGGGATATCTAGTCAGTTGGAAAGGGAAAGGGGGATACCTAGTCAGTTGTAAAGGGAAAGGGGGATACCTAGTAAGTTGGAAAGGGAAATGGGGATACCTAGTCAGTTGTAAAGGGAAAGGGGGATACCTAGTCAGTTGTAAAGGGAAAGGTAAAGGGGGATACCTAGTCAGTTGTAAAGGGAAAGGTAAAGGGGGATACCTAGTCAATTGGAAATGGGGATATCTAGTCAGTTGTAAAGGGAAAGGGGAAATACCTAGTCAGTTGTAAAGGGAAAGGTAAAGGGGGATACCTAGTCAATTGGAAATGGGGATATCTAGTCAGTTGTTAAGGGAAAGGGGAATACCTAGTCAGTTGTAAAGGGAAAGGTAAAGGGGGATACCTAGTCAGTTGTAAAGGGAAAGGTAAAGGGGGATACCTAGTCAGTTGTAAAGGGAAAGGTAAAGGGGGATACCTAGTCAGTTGTAAAGGGAAAGGGAAAGGGGAATACCTAGTCAGTTGTAAAGGGAAAGGTAAAGGGGGATACCTAGTCAATTGGAAATGGGGATATCTAGTCAGTTGTTAAGGGGGATATCTAGTCAGTTGTAAAGGGAAAGGTAAAGGGGGATACCTAGTCAGTTGTAAAGGGAAAGGTAAAGGGGGATACCTAGTCAGTTGTAAAGGTAAAGGTAAAGGGGGATACCTAGTCAGTTGTAAAGGGAAAGGGAAAGGGGGATACATAGTCAGTTGTAAAGGGAAAGGTAAAGGGGGATACCTAGTCAGTTGTAAAGGGAAAGGGGGATATCTAGTCAGTTGTAAAGGTAAAGGGGGATATCTAGTCAGTTGTAAAGGGAAAGGGGGATATCTAGTCAGTTGTAAAGGGAAAGGGGAAAGGGGATACCTAGTCAGTTGTAAAGGGAAAGGGGAAGGAGGATACCTAGTCAGTTGGAAAGGGGAAGGGGGGTACCTAGTCAGTTGTAAAGGGGAAGGGGGATACTTAGTCAGTTGTAAAGGGAATGGTGGATATCTAGTCAGTTGGAAAGGGATAGGGGGATACCTAGTCAGTTGGAAAGGGGGATATCTAGTCAGTTGGAAAGGGGAATACCTAGTCAGTTGTAAAGGGGGAGGGGAGATACCTAGTCAGTTGTAAAGGGAATGGGGGATATCTAGTTAGTTGGAAAGGGGGATACCTAGTCAGTTGGAAAGGGGGATACCTAGTCAGTTGGAAAAGGGGATACCTAGTCAGTTGTAAAGGGAATGGGGGATATCTAGTCAGTTGGAAAGGGAAAGGGAAAGGGGGATACCTAGTCAGTTGTGATGGGGAAGGGGGATACCTAGTCAGTTGTAAAGGGGAAGGGGGATTCCTAGTCAGTTGTAAAGGGAAAGGGGGATATCTAGTCAGTTGGAAAGTGGGATACCTAGTCAGTTGGAAAGGGAAAGGGGGATACCTAGTCAGTTGGAAAGGGAAAGGGGGATACCTAGTCAGTTGTAAAGGGGACGGGGGGTACCTAGTTTGTTGTAAAGGGAAAGGGAAAGGGGGATACATAGTCAGTTGTAAAGGGGAAGGGGAATACATAGTCAGTTGTAAATGGAAAGGGGGATATCTAGTCAGTTGGAAAGGGGGATATCTAGTCAGTTGGAAAGGGGGATATCTAGTCAGTTGGAAAGTGGGATACCTAGTCAGTTGTAAAGGGAAAGGGAAAGGGGGATACCTAGTCAGTTGTAAAGGGGAAGGGGGGTACCTAGTCAGTTGTAAAGGGAAAGGGGAAGGGGGATACCTAGTCAGTTGTAAAGGGGAAGGGGGGTACCTAGTCAGTTGTAAAGGGAAAGGGAAAGGGGGATACATAGTCAGGTGTAAAGGTAAAGGGGAAGGGGGATACCTAGTCAGTTGTAAAGGTAAAGGGAAAGGGGATACCTAGTCAGTTGTAAAGGGAAAGGGGAAGGGGGATACCTAGTCAGTTGGAAAGGGGAAGGGGGGTACTTAGTCAGTTGTAAAGGGAAAGGGGAAGGGGGATACCTAGTCAGTTGTAAAGGGAAAGGGGAAGGGGGATACCTAGTCAGTTGGAAAGGGGAAGGGGGGTACCTAGTCAGTTGTAAAGGGGAAGGGGGATACCTAGTCAGTTGTAAAGGGAAAGGGAAAGGGGGATAAATAGTCAGTTGTAAAGGGAAAGGGGAAGGGGGATACATAGTCTGTTGTAAAGGGAAAGGGGAAAGGGGATACCTAGTCAGTTGTAAAGGGGGATATCTAGTCAGTTGGAAAGGGAAAGGGGAAGGAGGATACCTAGTCAGTTGGAAAGGGGAAGGGGGGTACCTAGTCAGTTGGAAAGGGAAAGGGAAAGGGGGATACATAGTCAGTTGTAAAGGGAAAGGGGAAAGGGGATACCTAGTCAGTTGGAAAGGGAAAGGGGAAGGAGGATACCTAGTCAGTTGGAAAGGGGAAGGGGGGTACCTAGTCAGTTGTAAAGGGAAAGGGGAAGGGGGATACCTAGTCAGTTGGAAAGGGGAAGGGGGATACCTAGTCAGTTGTAAAGGGGAAGGGGGATACCTAGTCAGTTGTAAAGGGGAAGGGGGGTACCTAGTCAGTTGTAAAGGGAAAGGGAAAGGGGGATACATAGTCAGTTGTAAAGGGAAAGGGGAAGGGGGATACATAGTCAGTTGGAAAGGGGAAGGGGGATACCTAGTCAGTTGTAAAGGGAAAGGGGAAGGGGGATACCTAGTCAGTTGTAAAGGGAAAGGGAAAGGGGGATACCTAGTCAGTTGGAAAGGGGGATATCTAGTCAGTTGGAAAGGGAAAGGGGGATACCTAGTCAGTTGTAAAGGGAAAGGGGGATACCTAGTAAGTTGGAAAGGGAAATGGGGATACCTAGTCAGTTGTAAAGGGAAAGGGGGATACCTAGTCAGTTGTAAAGGGAAAGGTAAAGGGGGATACCTAGTCAGTTGTAAAGGGAAAGGTAAAGGGGGATACCTAGTCAATTGGAAATGGGGATATCTAGTCAGTTGTAAAGGGAAGGGGAAAGGGGAAATACCTAGTCAGTTGTAAAGGGAAAGGTAAAGGGGGATACCTAGTCAATTGGAAATGGGGATATCTAGTCAGTTGTTAAGGGAAAGGGGAATACCTAGTCAGTTGTAAAGGGAAAGGTAAAGGGGGATACCTAGTCAGTTGTAAAGGGAAAGGTAAAGGGGGATACCTAGTCAGTTGTAAAGGGAAAGGTAAAGGGGGATACCTAGTCAGTTGTAAAGGGAAAGGGAAAGGGGAATACCTAGTCAGTTGTAAAGGGAAAGGTAAAGGGGGATACCTAGTCAATTGGAAATGGGGATATCTAGTCAGTTGTGAAGGGGGATATCTAGTCAGTTGTAAAGGGAAAGGTAAAGGGGGATACCTAGTCAGTTGTAAAGGGAAAGGTAAAGGGGGATACCTAGTCAGTTGTAAAGGTAAAGGTAAAGGGGGATACCTAGTCAGTTGTAAAGGGAAAGGGAAAGGGGGATACATAGTCAGTTGTAAAGGTTAAGGGGGATATCTAGTCAGTTGTAAAGGTAAAGGGGGATATCTAGTCAGTTGTAAAGGGAAAGGGGGATATCTAGTCAGTTGTAAAGGGAAAGGGGAAAGGGGATACCTAGTCAGTTGTAAAGGGAAAGGGGAAGGAGGATACCTAGTCAGTTGGAAAGGGGAAGGGGGGTACCTAGTCAGTTGTAAAGGGGAAGGGGGATACTTAGTCAGTTGTAAAGGGAATGGTGGATATCTAGTCAGTTGGAAAGGGATAGGGGGATACCTAGTCAGTTGGAAAGGGGGATATCTAGTCAGTTGGAAAGGGGAATACCTAGTCAGTTGTAAAGGGGGAGGGGAGATACCTAGTCAGTTGTAAAGGGAATGGGGGATATCTAGTTAGTTGGAAAGGGGGATACCTAGTCAGTTGGAAAGGGGGATACCTAGTCAGTTGTAAAGGGGGATACCTAGTCAGTTGGAAAGGGGGATACCTAGTCAGTTGTAAAGGGAATGGGGGATATCTAGTCAGTTGGAAAGGGAAAGGGAAAGGGGGATACCTAGTCAGTTGTGAAGGGGAAGGGGGATACCTAGTCAGTTGTAAAGGGGAAGCGGGATTCCTAGTCAGTTGTAAAGTGAAAGGGGGATATCTAGTCAGTTGGAAAGTGGGATACCTAGTCAGTTGGAAAGGGAAAGGAGGATACCTAGTCAGTTGGAAAGGGAAAGGGGGATACCTAGTCAGTTGTAAAGGGGACGGGGGGTACCTAGTTTGTTGTAAAGGGAAAGGGAAAGGGGGATACATAGTCAGTTGTAAAGGGGAAGGGGAATACCTAGTCAGTTGTAAATGGAAAGGGGGATATCTAGTCAGTTGGAAAGGGGGATATCTAGTCAGTTGGAAAGGGGGATATCTAGTCAGTTGGAAAGTGGGATACCTAGTCAGTTGTAAAGGGAAAGGGAAAGGGGGATACCTAGTCAGTTGTAAAGGGGAAGGGGGGTACCTAGTCAGTTGTAAAGGGAAAGGGGAAGGGGGATACCTAGTCAGTTGTAAAGGGGAAGGGGGGTACCTAGTCAGTTGTAAAGGGAAAGGTAAAGGGGGATACCTAGTCAGTTGTAAAGGGAAAGGTAAAGGGGGATACCTAGTCAGTTGTAAAGGGAAAGGTAAAGGGGGATACCTAGTCAGTTGTAAAGGGAAAGGGAAAGGGGAATACCTAGTCAGTTGTAAAGGGAAAGGTAAAGGGGGATACCTAGTCAATTGGAAATGGGGATATCTAGTCAGTTGTTAAGGGGGATACCTAGTCAGTTGTAAAGGGAAAGGTAGAGGGGGATACCTAGTCAGTTGTAAAGGGAAAGGTAAAGGGGGATACCTAGTCAGTTGTAAAGGTAAAGGGGGATACCTATTCAGTTGTAAAGGGAAAGGGAAAGGGGGATACATAGTCAGTTGTAAAGGGAAAGGTAAAGGGGGATACCTAGTCAGTTGTAAAGGGAAAGGGGGATATCTAGTCAGTTGTAAAGGTAAAGGGGGATATCTAGTCAGTTGTAAAGGGAAAGGGGGATATCTAGTCAGTTGTAAAGGGAAAGGGGAAAGGGGATACCTAGTCAGTTGTAAAGGGAAAGGTAAAGGGGGATACCTAGTCAGTTGTAAAGGGAAAGGGAAAGGGGAATACCTAGTCAGTTGTAAAGGGAAAGGTAAAGGGGGATACCTAGTCAGTTGTAAAGGGAAAGGTAAAGGGGGATACCTAGTCAGTTGTAAAGGGAAAGGTAAAGGGGGATACCTAGTCAGTTGTAAAGGGAAAGGGAAAGGGGAATACCTAGTCAGTTGTAAAGGGAAAGGTAAAGGGGGATACCTAGTCAATTGGAAATGGGGATATCTAGTCAGTTGTTAAGGGGGATATCTAGTCAGTTGTAAAGGGGAAGGTAAAGGGGGATACCTAGTCAGTTGTAAAGGGAAAGGTAAAGGGGGATACCTAGTCAGTTGTAAAGGTAAAGGGGGATACCTAGTCAGTTGTAAAGGGAAAGGGAAAGGGGGATACATAGTCAGTTGTAAAGGGAAAGGTAAAGGGGGATACCTAGTCAGTTGTAAAGGGAAAGGGGGATATCTAGTCAGTTGTAAAGGTAAAGGGGGATATCTAGTCAGTTGAAAGGGGGATATATAGTCAGTTGTAAAGGGAAAGGGGAAAGGGGATACCTAGTCAGTTGTAAAGGGAAAGGGGAAGGAGGATACCTAGTCAGTTGGAAAGGGGAAGGGGGGTACCTAGTCAGTTGTAAAGGGGAAGGGGGATACTTAGTCAGTTGTAAAGGGAATGGTGGATATCTAGTCAGTTGGAAAGGGATAGGGGGATACCTAGTCAGTTGGAAAGGGGGATATCTAGTCAGTTGGAAAGGGGAATACCTAGTCAGTTGTAAAGGGGGAGGGGAGATACCTAGTCAGTTGTAAAGGGAATGGGGGATATCTAGTTAGTTGGAAAGGGGGATACCTAGTCAGTTGGAAAGGGGGATACCTAGTCAGTTGTAAAGGGGGATACCTAGTCAGTTGTAAAGGGAATGGGGGATATCTAGTCAGTTGGAAAGGGAAAGGGGGATACCTAGTCAGTTGGAAAGGGAAAGGGGGATACCTAGTCAGTTGTAAAGGGGACGGGGGGTACCTAGTTTGTTGTAAAGGGAAAGGGAAAGGGGGATACATAGTCAGTTGTAAAGGGGAAGGGGAATACCTAGTCAGTTGTAAATGGAAAGGGGGATATCTAGTCAGTTGGAAAGGGGGATATCTAGTCAGTTGGAAAGGGGGATATCTAGTCAGTTGGAAAGTGGGATACCTAGTCAGTTGTAAAGGGAAAGGGAAAGGGGGATACCTAGTCAGTTGTAAAGGGGAAGGGGGGTACCTAGTCAGTTGTAAAGGGAAAGGGGAAGGGGGATACCTAGTCAGTTGTAAAGGGGAAGGGGGGTACCTAGTCAGTTGTAAAGGGAAAGGTAAAGGGGGATACCTAGTCAGTTGTAAAGGGAAAGGTAAAGGGGGATACCTAGTCAGTTGTAAAGGGAAAGGGAAAGGGGAATACCTAGTCAGTTGTAAAGGGAAAGGTAAAGGGGGATACCTAGTCAATTGGAAATGGGGATATCTAGTCAGTTGTTAAGGGGGATATCTAGTCAGTTGTAAAGGGAAAGGTAAAGGGGGATACCTAGTCAGTTGTAAAGGGAAAGGTAAAGGGGGATACCTAGTCAGTTGTAAAAGTAAAGGTAAAGGGGGATACCTAGTCAGTTGTAAAGGGAAAGGGAAAGGGGGATACATAGTCAGTTGTAAAGGGAAAGGTAAAGGGGGATACCTAGTCAGTTGTAAAGGGAAAGGGGGATATCTAGTCAGTTGTAAAGGTAAAGGTAAAGGGGGATACCTAGTCAGTTGTAAAGGGAAAGGTAAAGGGGGATACCTAGTCAGTTGTAAAGGTAAAGGTAAAGGGGGATACCTAGTCAGTTGGAAAGGGAAAGGGAAAGGGGGATACATAGTCAGTTGTAAAGGGAAAGGGGGATATCTAGTCAGTTGTAAAGGTAAAGGGGGATATCTAGTCAGTTGTAAAGGGAAAGGGGGATATCTAGTCAGTTGTAAAGGGAAAGGGGAAAGGGGATACCTAGTCAGTTGTAAAGGGAAAGGGGAAGGAGGATACCTAGTCAGTTGGAAAGGGGAAGGGGGGTACCTAGTCAGTTGTAAAGGGGAAGGGGGATACTTAGTCAGTTGTAAAGGGAATGGTGGATATCTAGTCAGTTGGAAAGGGATAGGGGGATACCTAGTCAGTTGGAAAGGGGGATATCTAGTCAGTTGGAAAGGGGAATACCTAGTCAGTTGTAAAGGGGGAGGGGAGATACCTAGTCAGTTGTAAAGGGAATGGGGGATATCTAGTTAGTTGGAAAGGGGGATACCTAGTCAGTTGGAAAGGGGGATACCTAGTCAGTTGTAAAGGGGGATACCTAGTCAGTTGGAAAGGGGGATACCTAGTCAGTTGTAAAGGGAATGGGGGATATCTAGTCAGTTGGAAAGGGGGATACCTAGTCAGTTGTGAAGGGGAAGGGGGATACCTAGTCAGTTGTAAAGGGGAAGGGGGATTCCTAGTCAGTTGTAAAGGGAAAGGGGGATATCTAGTCAGTTGGAAAGTGGGATACCTAGTCAGTTGGAAAGGGAAAGGGGGATACCTAGTCAGTTGGAAAGGGAAAGGGGGATACCTAGTCAGTTGTAAAGGGAAAGGGGAAAGGGGATACCTAGTCAGTTGTAAAGGGAAAGGGGAAGGAGGATACCTAGTCAGTTGGAAAGGGGAAGGGGGTACCTAGTCAGTTGTAAAGGGAAAGGGGAAGGGGGATACCTAGTCAGTTGGAAAGGGGAAGGGGGATACCTAGTCAGTTGTAAAGGGGAAGGGGGATACCTAGTCAGTTGTAAAGGGGAAGGGGGGTACCTAGTCAGTTGTAAAGGGAAAGGGGAAGGGGGATACATAGTCAGTTGGAAAGGGGAAGGGGGATACCTAGTCAGTTGTAAAGGGAAAGGGGAAGGGGGATACCTAGTCAGTTGTAAAGGGAAAGGGAAAGGGGGATACCTAGTCAGTTGGAAAGGGGGATATCTAGTCAGTAGGAAAGGGAAAGGGGGATACCTAGTCAGTTGTAAAGGGAAAGGGGGATACCTAGTAAGTTGGAAAGGGAAATGGGGATACCTAGTCAGTTGTAAAGGGAAAGGGGGATACCTAGTCAGTTGTAAAGGGAAAGGTAAAGGGGGATACCTAGTCAGTTGTAAAGGGAAAGGTAAAGGGGAAATACCTAGTCAGTTGTAAAGGGAAAGGTAAAGGGGGATACCTAGTCAATTGGAAATGGGGATATCTAGTCAGTTGTAAAGGGAAAGGGAAAGGGGAAATACCTAGTCAGTTGTAAAGGGAAAGGTAAAGGGGGATACCTAGTCAATTGGAAATGGGGATATCTAGTCATTTGTTAAGGGAAAGCGGAATACCTAGTCAGTTGTAAAGGGAAAGGTAAAGGGGGATACCTAGTCAGTTGTAAAGGGAAAGGTAAAGGGGGATACCTAGTCAGTTGTAAAGGGAAAGATAAAGGGGGATACCTAGTCAGTTGTAAAGGGAAAGGGAAAGGGGAATACCTAGTCAGTTGTAAAGGGAAAGGTAAAGGGGGATACCTAGTCAATTGGAAATGGGGATATCTAGTCAGTTGTTAAGGGGGATATCTAGTCAGTTGTAAAGGGAAAGGTAAAGGGGGATACCTAGTCAGTTGTAAAGGGAAAGGTAAAGGGGGATACCTAGTCAGTTGTAAAGGTAAAGGTAAAGGGGGATACCTAGTCAGTTGTAAAGGGAAAGGGAAAGGGGGATACATAGTCAGTTGTAAAGGGAAAGGTAAAGGGGGATACCTAGTCAGTTGTAAAGGGAAAGGGGGATATCTAGTCAGTTGTAAAGGTAAAGGGGGATACCTAGTCAGTTGTAAAGGGAAAGGGGAAAGGGGATACCTAGTCAGTTGTAAAGGGAAAGGGGAAGGAGGATACCTAGTCAGTTGGAAAGGGGACGGGGTGTACCTAGTCAGTTGTAAAGGGGAAGGGGGATACCTAGTCAGTTGGAAAGGGGAAGGGGGATACCTAGTCAGTTGGAAAGGGGAAGGGGGGTACCTAGTCAGTTGGAAAGGGAAAGGGAAAGGGGGATACATAGTCAGTTGTAAAGGGAAAGGGGAAAGGGGATACCTAGTCAGTTGGAAAGGGAAAGGGGGATACCTAATCAGTTGTAAAGGGAAAGGGGGCTACCTAGTCAGTTGTAAAGGGAAAGGGGAAAGGGGATACCTAGTCAGTTGTAAAGGGAAAGGGGAAGGAGGATACCTAGTCAGTTGGAAAGGGGAAGGGGGGTACCTAGTCAGTTGTAAAGGGAAAGGGGAAGGGGGATACCTAGTCAGTTGTAAAGGGAAAGGTAAAGGGGGATACCTAGTCAGTTGTAAAGGGAAAGGGGGATATCTAGTCAGTTGTAAAGGTAAAGGGGGATATCTAGTCAGTTGTAAAGGGAAAGGGGAAAGGGGATACCTAGTCAGTTGTAAAGGGAAAGGGGAAGGAGGATACCTAGTCAGTTGGAAAGGGGACGGGGTGTACCTAGTCAGTTGTAAAGGGGAAGGGGGATACCTAGTCAGTTGGAAAGGGGAAGGGGGATACCTAGTCAGTTGGAAAGGGGAAGGGGGGTACCTAGTCAGTTGGAAAGGGAAAGGGAAAGGGGGATACATAGTCAGTTGTAAAGGGAAAGGGGAAAGGGGATACCTAGTCAGTTGGAAAGGGAAAGGGGGATACCTAATCAGTTGTAAAGGGAAAGGGGGCTACCTAGTCAGTTGTAAAGGGAAAGGGGAAAGGGGATACCTAGTCAGTTGTAAAGGGAAAGGGGAAGGAGGATACCTAGTCAGTTGGAAAGGGGAAGGGGGATACCTAGTCAGTTGTAAAGGGGAAGGGGGATACCTAGTCAGTTGTAAAGGGGAAGGGGGGTACCTAGTCAGTTGTAAAGGGAAAGGGAAAGGGGGATACATAGTCAGTTGTAAAGGGAAAGGGGAAGGGGGATACATAGTCAGTTGGAAAGGGGAAGGGGGATACCTAGTCAGTTGTAAAGGGAAAGGGGAAGGGGGATACCTAGTCAGTTGTAAAGGGAAAGGGAAAGGGGGATACCTAGTCAATTGGAAATGGGGATATCTAGTCAGTTGTAAAGGGAAAGGGAAAGGGGAATTACCTAGTCAGTTGTAAAGGGAAAGGTAAAGGGGGATACCTAGTCAATTGGAAATGGGGATATCTAGTCAGTTGTTAAGGGAAAGGGGAATACCTAGTCAGTTGTAAAGGGAAAGGTAAAGGGGGATACCTAGTCAGTTGTAAAGGGAAAGGTAAAGGGGGATACCTAGTCAGTTGGAAAGGGGGATATCTAGTCAGTTGGAAAGGGAAAGGGGGATACCTAGTCAGTTGTAAAGGGAAAGGGGGATACCTAGTAAGTTGGAAAGGGAAATGGGGATACCTAGTCAGTTGTAAAGGGAAAGGGGGATACCTAGTCAGTTGTAAAGGGAAAGGTAAAGGGGGATACCTAGTCAGTTGTAAAGGGAAAGGTAAAGGGGGATACCTAGTCAATTGGAAATGGGGATATCTAGTCAGTTGTAAAGGGAAAGGGAAAGGGGAAATACCTAGTCAGTTGTAAAGGGAAAGGTAAAGGGGGATACCTAGTCAATTGGAAATGGGGATATCTAGTCAGTTGTTAAGGGAAAGGGGAATACCTAGTCAGTTGTAAAGGGAAAGGTAAAGGGGGATACCTAGTCAGTTGTAAAGGGAAAGGTAAAGGGGGATACCTAGTCAGTTGTAAAGGGAAAGGTAAAGGGGGATACCTAGTCAGTTGTAAAGGGAAAGGGAAAGGGGAATACCTAGTCAGTTGTAAAGGGAAAGGTAAAGGGGGATACCTAGTCAATTGGAAATGGGGATATCTAGTCAGTTGTTAAGGGAAAGGGGAAGGGGGATACCTAGTCAGTTGTAAAGGGAAAGGGAAAGGGGGATACCTAGTCAATTGGAAATGGGGATATCTAGTCAGTTGTAAAGGGAAAGGGAAAGGGGGATACCTAGTCAATTGGAAATGGGGATATCTAGTCAGTTGTAAAGGGAAAGGGAAAGGGGAAATACCTAGTCAGTTGTAAAGGGAAAGGGAAAGGGGGATACCTAGTCAATTGGAAATGGGGATATCTAGTCAGTTGTAAAGGGAAAGGGAAAGGGGAAATACCTAGTCAGTTGTAAAGGGAAAGGTAAAGGGGGATACCTAGTCAATTGGAAATGGGGATATCTAGTCAGTTGTTAAGGGAAAGGGGAATACCTAGTCAGTTTTAAAGGGAAAGGTAAAGGGGGATACCTAGTCAGTTGTAAAGGGAAAGGGGAAGGAGGATACCTAGTCAGTTGGAAAGGGGACGGGGTGTACCTAGTCAGTTGTAAAGGGGAAGGGGGATACCTAGTCAGTTGGAAAGGGGAAGGGGGATACCTAGTCAGTTGGAAAGGGGAAGGGGGGTACCTAGTCAGTTGGAAAGGGAAAGGGAAAGGGGGATACATAGTCAGTTGTAAAGGGAAAGGGGAAAGGGGATACCTAGTCAGTTGGAAAGGGAAAGGGGGATACCTAATCAGTTGTAAAGGGAAAGGGGGCTACCTAGTCAGTTGTAAAGGGAAAGGGGAAAGGGGATACCTAGTCAGTTGTAAAGGGAAAGGGGAAGGAGGATACCTAGTCAGTTGGAAAGGGGAAGGGGGGTACCTAGTCAGTTGTAAAGGGAAAGGGGAAGGGGATACCTAGTCAGTTGGAAAGGGGAAGGGGGATACCTAGTCAGTTGTAAAGGGGAAGGGGGATACCTAGTCAGTTGTAAAGGGGAAGGGGGGTACCTAGTCAGTTGTAAAGGGAAAGGGAAAGGGGGATACATAGTCAGTTGTAAAGGGAAAGGGGAAGGGGGATACATAGTCAGTTGGAAAGGGGAAGGGGGATACCTAGTCAGTTGTAAAGGGAAAGGGGAAGGGGGATACCTAGTCAGTTGTAAAGGGAAAGGGAAAGGGGGATACCTAGTCAATTGGAAATGGGGATATCTAGTCAGTTGTAAAGGGAAAGGGAAAGGGGAATTACCTAGTCAGTTGTAAAGGGAAAGGTAAAGGGGGATACCTAGTCAATTGGAAATGGGGATATCTAGTCAGTTGTTAAGGGAAAGGGGAATACCTAGTCAGTTGTAAAGGGAAAGGTAAAGGGGGATACCTAGTCAGTTGTAAAGGGAAAGGTAAAGGGGGATACCTAGTCAGTTGGAAAGGGAAAGGGGGATACCTAGTCAGTTGTAAAGGGAAAGGGGGATACCTAGTAAGTTGGAAAGGGAAATGGGGATACCTAGTCAGTTGTAAAGGGAAAGGGGGATACCTAGTCAGTTGTAAAGGGAAAGGTAAAGGGGGATACCTAGTCAGTTGTAAAGGGAAAGGTAAAGGGGGATACCTAGTCAATTGGAAATGGGGATATCTAGTCAGTTGTAAAGGGAAAGGGAAAGGGGAAATACCTAGTCAGTTGTAAAGGGAAAGGTAAAGGGGGATACCTAGTCAATTGGAAATGGGGATATCTAGTCAGTTGTTAAGGGAAAGGGGAATACCTAGTCAGTTGTAAAGGGAAAGGTAAAGGGGGATACCTAGTCAGTTGTAAAGGGAAAGGTAAAGGGGGATACCTAGTCAGTTGTAAAGGGAAAGGTAAAGGGGGATACCTAGTCAGTTGTAAAGGGAAAGGGAAAGGGGAATACCTAGTCAGTTGTAAAGGGAAAGGTAAAGGGGGATACCTAGTCAATTGGAAATGGGGATATCTAGTCAGTTGTTAAGGGAAAGGGGAAGGGGGATACCTAGTCAGTTGTAAAGGGAAAGGGGAAGGAGGATACCTAGTCAGTTGGAAAGGGGACGGGGTGTACCTAGTCAGTTGTAAAGGGGAAGGGGGATACCTAGTCAGTTGGAAAGGGGAAGGGGGATACCTAGTCAGTTGGAAAGGGGAAGGGGGGTACCTAGTCAGTTGGAAAGGGAAAGGGAAAGGGGGATACATAGTCAGTTGTAAAGGGAAAGGGGAAAGGGGATACCTAGTCAGTTGGAAAGGGAAAGGGGGATACCTAATCAGTTGTAAAGGGAAAGGGGGCTACCTAGTCAGTTGTAAAGGGAAAGGGGAAAGGGGATACCTAGTCAGTTGTAAAGGGAAAGGGGAAGGAGGATACCTAGTCAGTTGGAAAGGGGAAGGGGGATACCTAGTCAGTTGTAAAGGGGAAGGGGGATACCTAGTCAGTTGTAAAGGGGAAGGGGGGTACCTAGTCAGTTGTAAAGGGAAAGGGAAAGGGGGATACATAGTCAGTTGTAAAGGGAAAGGGGAAGGGGGATACATAGTCAGTTGGAAAGGGGAAGGGGGATACCTAGTCAGTTGTAAAGGGAAAGGGGAAGGGGGATACCTAGTCAGTTGTAAAGGGAAAGGGAAAGGGGGATACCTAGTCAATTGGAAATGGGGATATCTAGTCAGTTGTAAAGGGAAAGGGAAAGGGGAATTACCTAGTCAGTTGTAAAGGGAAAGGTAAAGGGGGATACCTAGTCAATTGGAAATGGGGATATCTAGTCAGTTGTTAAGGGAAAGGGGAATACCTAGTCAGTTGTAAAGGGAAAGGTAAAGGGGGATACCTAGTCAGTTGTAAAGGGAAAGGTAAAGGGGGATACCTAGTCAGTTGGAAAGGGGGATATCTAGTCAGTTGGAAAGGGAAAGGGGGATACCTAGTCAGTTGTAAAGGGAAAGGGGGATACCTAGTAAGTTGGAAAGGGAAATGGGGATACCTAGTCAGTTGTAAAGGGAAAGGGGGATACCTAGTCAGTTGTAAAGGGAAAGGTAAAGGGGGATACCTAGTCAGTTGTAAAGGGAAAGGTAAAGGGGGATACCTAGTCAATTGGAAATGGGGATATCTAGTCAGTTGTAAAGGGAAAGGGAAAGGGGAAATACCTAGTCAGTTGTAAAGGGAAAGGTAAAGGGGGATACCTAGTCAATTGGAAATGGGGATATCTAGTCAGTTGTTAAGGGAAAGGGGAATACCTAGTCAGTTGTAAAGGGAAAGGTAAAGGGGGATACCTAGTCAGTTGTAAAGGGAAAGGTAAAGGGGGATACCTAGTCAGTTGTAAAGGGAAAGGTAAAGGGGGATACCTAGTCAGTTGTAAAGGGAAAGGGAAAGGGGAATACCTAGTCAGTTGTAAAGGGAAAGGTAAAGGGGGATACCTAGTCAATTGGAAATGGGGATATCTAGTCAGTTGTTAAGGGAAAGGGGAAGGGGGATACCTAGTCAGTTGTAAAGGGAAAGGGAAAGGGGGATACCTAGTCAATTGGAAATGGGGATATCTAGTCAGTTGTAAAGGGAAAGGGAAAGGGGGATACCTAGTCAATTGGAAATGGGGATATCTAGTCAGTTGTAAAGGGAAAGGGAAAGGGGAAATACCTAGTCAGTTGTAAAGGGAAAGGGAAAGGGGGATACCTAGTCAATTGGAAATGGGGATATCTAGTCAGTTGTAAAGGGAAAGGGAAAGGGGAAATACCTAGTCAGTTGTAAAGGGAAAGGTAAAGGGGGATACCTAGTCAATTGGAAATGGGGATATCTAGTCAGTTGTTAAGGGAAAGGGGAATACCTAGTCAGTTTTAAAGGGAAAGGTAAAGGGGGATACCTAGTCAGTTGTAAAGGGAAAGGGGAAGGAGGATACCTAGTCAGTTGGAAAGGGGACGGGGTGTACCTAGTCAGTTGTAAAGGGGAAGGGGGATACCTAGTCAGTTGGAAAGGGGAAGGGGGATACCTAGTCAGTTGGAAAGGGGAAGGGGGGTACCTAGTCAGTTGGAAAGGGAAAGGGAAAGGGGGATACATAGTCAGTTGTAAAGGGAAAGGGGAAAGGGGATACCTAGTCAGTTGGAAAGGGAAAGGGGGATACCTAATCAGTTGTAAAGGGAAAGGGGGCTACCTAGTCAGTTGTAAAGGGAAAGGGGAAAGGGGATACCTAGTCAGTTGTAAAGGGAAAGGGGAAGGAGGATACCTAGTCAGTTGGAAAGGGGAAGGGGGGTACCTAGTCAGTTGTAAAGGGAAAGGGGAAGGGGATACCTAGTCAGTTGGAAAGGGGAAGGGGGATACCTAGTCAGTTGTAAAGGGGAAGGGGGATACCTAGTCAGTTGTAAAGGGGAAGGGGGGTACCTAGTCAGTTGTAAAGGGAAAGGGAAAGGGGGATACATAGTCAGTTGTAAAGGGAAAGGGGAAGGGGGATACATAGTCAGTTGGAAAGGGGAAGGGGGATACCTAGTCAGTTGTAAAGGGAAAGGGGAAGGGGGATACCTAGTCAGTTGTAAAGGGAAAGGGAAAGGGGGATACCTAGTCAATTGGAAATGGGGATATCTAGTCAGTTGTAAAGGGAAAGGGAAAGGGGAATTACCTAGTCAGTTGTAAAGGGAAAGGTAAAGGGGGATACCTAGTCAATTGGAAATGGGGATATCTAGTCAGTTGTTAAGGGAAAGGGGAATACCTAGTCAGTTGTAAAGGGAAAGGTAAAGGGGGATACCTAGTCAGTTGTAAAGGGAAAGGTAAAGGGGGATACCTAGTCAGTTGGAAAGGGAAAGGGGGATACCTAGTCAGTTGTAAAGGGAAAGGGGGATACCTAGTAAGTTGGAAAGGGAAATGGGGATACCTAGTCAGTTGTAAAGGGAAAGGGGGATACCTAGTCAGTTGTAAAGGGAAAGGTAAAGGGGGATACCTAGTCAGTTGTAAAGGGAAAGGTAAAGGGGGATACCTAGTCAATTGGAAATGGGGATATCTAGTCAGTTGTAAAGGGAAAGGGAAAGGGGAAATACCTAGTCAGTTGTAAAGGGAAAGGTAAAGGGGGATACCTAGTCAATTGGAAATGGGGATATCTAGTCAGTTGTTAAGGGAAAGGGGAATACCTAGTCAGTTGTAAAGGGAAAGGTAAAGGGGGATACCTAGTCAGTTGTAAAGGGAAAGGTAAAGGGGGATACCTAGTCAGTTGTAAAGGGAAAGGTAAAGGGGGATACCTAGTCAGTTGTAAAGGGAAAGGGAAAGGGGAATACCTAGTCAGTTGTAAAGGGAAAGGTAAAGGGGGATACCTAGTCAATTGGAAATGGGGATATCTAGTCAGTTGTTAAGGGAAAGGGGAAGGGGGATACCTAGTCAGTTGTAAAGGGAAAGGGAAAGGGGGATACCTAGTCAATTGGAAATGGGGATATCTAGTCAGTTGTAAAGGGAAAGGGAAAGGGGGATACCTAGTCAATTGGAAATGGGGATATCTAGTCAGTTGTAAAGGGAAAGGGAAAGGGGAAATACCTAGTCAGTTGTAAAGGGAAAGGGAAAGGGGGATACCTAGTCAATTGGAAATGGGGATATCTAGTCAGTTGTAAAGGGAAAGGGAAAGGGGAAATACCTAGTCAGTTGTAAAGGGAAAGGTAAAGGGGGATACCTAGTCAATTGGAAATGGGGATATCTAGTCAGTTGTTAAGGGAAAGGGGAATACCTAGTCAGTTTTAAAGGGAAAGGTAAAGGGGGATACCTAGTCAGTTGTAAAGGGAAAGGTAAAGGGGGATACCTAGTCAGTTGGAAAGGGGGATATCTAGTCAGTTGGAAAGGGAAAGGGGGATACCTAGTCAGTTGTAAAGGGAAAGGGGGATACCTAGTAAGTTGGAAAGGGAAATGGGGATACCTAGTCAGTTGTAAAGGGAAAGGGGGATACCTAGTCAGTTGTAAAGGGAAAGGTAAAGGGGGATACCTAGTCAGTTGTAAAGGGAAAGGTAAAGGGGGATACCTAGTCAATTGGAAATGGGGATATCTAGTCAGTTGTAAAGGGAAAGGGAAAGGGGAAATACCTAGTCAGTTGTAAAGGGAAAGGTAAAGGGGGATACCTAGTCAATTGGAAATGGGGATATCTAGTCAGTTGTTAAGGGAAAGGGGAATACCTAGTCAGTTGTAAAGGGAAAGGTAAAGGGGGATACCTAGTCAGTTGTAAAGGGAAAGGTAAAGGGGGATACCTAGTCAGTTGTAAAGGGAAAGGTAAAGGGGGATACCTAGTCAGTTGTAAAGGGAAAGGGAAAGGGGAATACCTAGTCAGTTGTAAAGGGAAAGGTAAAGGGGGATACCTAGTCAATTGGAAATGGGGATATCTAGTCAGTTGTTAAGGGGGATATCTAGTCAGTTGTAAAGGGAAAGGTAAAGGGGGATACCTAGTCAGTTGTAAAGGGAAAGGTAAAGGGGGATACCTAGTCAGTTGTAAAGGTAAAGGGGGATACCTAGTCAGTTGTAAAGGGAAAGGGAAAGGGGGATACATAGTCAGTTGTAAAGGGAAAGGTAAAGGGGGATACCTAGTCAGTTGTAAAGGGAAAGGGGGATATCTAGTCAGTTGTAAAGGTAAAGGGGGATATCTAGTCAGTTGTAAAGGGAAAGGGGGATATCTAGTCAGTTGTAAAGGGAAAGGGGAAAGGGGATACCTAGTCAGTTGTAAAGGGAAAGGGGAAGGAGGATACCTAGTCAGTTGGAAATGGGAAGGGGGGTACCTAGTCAGTTGTAAAGGGGAAGGGGGATACTTAGTCAGTTGTAAAGGGAATGGTGGATATCTAGTCAGTTGGAAAGGGATAGGGGGATACCTAGTCAGTTGGAAAGGGGGATATCTAGTCAGTTGGAAAGGGGAATACCTAGTCAGTTGTAAAGGGGGAGGGGAGATACCTAGTCAGTTGTAAAGGGAATGGGGGATATCTAGTTAGTTGGAAAGGGGGATACCTAGTCAGTTGGAAAGGGGGATACCTAGTCAGTTGGAAAAGGGGATACCTAGTCAGTTGTAAAGGGAATGGGGGATATCTAGTCAGTTGGAAAGGGAAAGGGAAAGGGGGATACCTAGTCAGTTGTGATGGGGAAGGGGGATACCTAGTCAGTTGTAAAGGGGAAGGGGGATTCCTAGTCAGTTGTAAAGGGAAAGGGGGATATCTAGTCAGTTGGAAAGTGGGATACCTAGTCAGTTGGAAAGGGAAAGGGGGATACCTAGTCAGTTGGAAAGGGAAAGGGGGATACCTAGTCAGTTGTAAAGGGGACGGGGGGTACCTAGTTTGTTGTAAAGGGAAAGGGAAAGGGGGATACATAGTCAGTTGTAAAGGGGAAGGGGAATACATAGTCAGTTGTAAATGGAAAGGGGGATACCTAGTAAGTTGGAAAGGGAAATGGGGATACCTAGTCAGTTGTAAAGGGAAAGGGGGATACCTAGTCAGTTGTAAAGGGAAAGGTAAAGGGGGATACCTAGTCAGTTGTAAAGGGAAAGGTAAAGGGGGATACCTAGTCAATTGGAAATGGGGATATCTAGTCAGTTGTAAAGGGAAAGGGAAAGGGGAAATACCTAGTCAGTTGTAAAGGGAAAGGTAAAGGGGGATACCTAGTCAATTGGAAATGGGGATATCTAGTCAGTTGTTAAGGGAAAGGGGAATACCTAGTCAGTTGTAAAGGGAAAGGTAAAGGGGGATACCTAGTCAGTTGTAAAGGGAAAGGTAAAGGGGGATACCTAGTCAGTTGTAAAGGGAAAGGTAAAGGGGGATACCTAGTCAGTTGTAAAGGGAAAGGGAAAGGGGAATACCTAGTCAGTTGTAAAGGGAAAGGTAAAGGGGGATACCTAGTCAATTGGAAATGGGGATATCTAGTCAGTTGTTAAGGGGGATATCTAGTCAGTTGTAAAGGGAAAGGTAAAGGGGGATACCTAGTCAGTTGTAAAGGGAAAGGTAAAGGGGGATACCTAGTCAGTTGTAAAGGTAAAGGTAAAGGGGGATACCTAGTCAGTTGTAAAGGGAAAGGGAAAGGGGGATACATAGTCAGTTGTAAAGGGAAAGGTAAAGGGGGATACCTAGTCAGTTGTAAAGGGAAAGGGGGATATCTAGTCAGTTGTAAAGGTAAAGGGGGATATCTAGTCAGTTGTAAAGGGAAAGGGGGATATCTAGTCAGTTGTAAAGGGAAAGGGGAAAGGGGATACCTAGTCAGTTGTAAAGGGAAAGGGGAAGGAGGATACCTAGTCAGTTGGAAATGGGAAGGGGGGTACCTAGTCAGTTGTAAAGGGGAAGGGGGATACTTAGTCAGTTGTAAAGGGAATGGTGGATATCTAGTCAGTTGGAAAGGGATAGGGGGATACCTAGTCAGTTGGAAAGGGGGATATCTAGTCAGTTGGAAAGGGGAATACCTAGTCAGTTGTAAAGGGGGAGGGGAGATACCTAGTCAGTTGTAAAGGGAATGGGGGATATCTAGTTAGTTGGAAAGGGGGATACCTAGTCAGTTGGAAAGGGGGATACCTAGTCAGTTGGAAAAGGGGATACCTAGTCAGTTGTAAAGGGAATGGGGGATATCTAGTCAGTTGGAAAGGGAAAGGGAAAGGGGGATACCTAGTCAGTTGTGATGGGGAAGGGGGATACCTAGTCAGTTGTAAAGGGGAAGGGGGATTCCTAGTCAGTTGTAAAGGGAAAGGGGGATATCTAGTCAGTTGGAAAGTGGGATACCTAGTCAGTTGGAAAGGGAAAGGGGGATACCTAGTCAGTTGGAAAGGGAAAGGGGGATACCTAGTCAGTTGTAAAGGGGACGGGGGGTACCTAGTTTGTTGTAAAGGGAAAGGGAAAGGGGGATACATAGTCAGTTGTAAAGGGGAAGGGGAATACATAGTCAGTTGTAAATGGAAAGGGGGATATCTAGTCAGTTGGAAAGGGGGATATCTAGTCAGTTGGAAAGGGGGATATCTAGTCAGTTGGAAAGTGGGATACCTAGTCAGTTGTAAAGGGAAAGGGAAAGGGGGATACCTAGTCAGTTGTAAAGGGGAAGGGGGGTACCTAGTCAGTTGTAAAGGGAAAGGGGAAGGGGGATACCTAGTCAGTTGTAAAGGGGAAGGGGGGTACCTAGTCAGTTGTAAAGGGAAAGGGAAAGGGGGATACATAGTCAGGTGTAAAGGTAAAGGGGAAGGGGGATACCTAGTCAGTTGTAAAGGTAAAGGGAAAGGGGATACCTAGTCAGTTGTAAAGGGAAAGGGGAAGGGGGATACCTAGTCAGTTGGAAAGGGGAAGGGGGGTACTTAGTCAGTTGTAAAGGGAAAGGGGAAGGGGGATACCTAGTCAGTTGTAAAGGGAAAGGGGAAGGGGGATACCTAGTCAGTTGGAAAGGGGAAGGGGGGTACCTAGTCAGTTGTAAAGGGGAAGGGGGATACCTAGTCAGTTGTAAAGGGAAAGGGAAAGGGGGATAAATAGTCAGTTGTAAAGGGAAAGGGGCAGGGGGATACATAGTCTGTTGTAAAGGGAAAGGGGAAAGGGGATACCTAGTCAGTTGTAAAGGGGGATATCTAGTCAGTTGGAAAGGGAAAGGGGAAGGAGGATACCTAGTCAGTTGGAAAGGGGAAGGGGGGTACCTAGTCAGTTGGAAAGGGAAAGGGAAAGGGGGATACATAGTCAGTTGTAAAGGGAAAGGGGAAAGGGGATACCTAGTCAGTTGGAAAGGGAAAGGGGAAGGAGGATACCTAGTCAGTTGGAAAGGGGAAGGGGGGTACCTAGTCAGTTGTAAAGGGAAAGGGGAAGGGGGATACCTAGTCAGTTGGAAAGGGGAAGGGGGATACCTAGTCAGTTGTAAAGGGGAAGGGGGATACCTAGTCAGTTGTAAAGGGGAAGGGGGGTACCTAGTCAGTTGTAAAGGGAAAGGGAAAGGGGGATACATAGTCAGTTGTAAAGGGAAAGGGGAAGGGGGATACATAGTCAGTTGGAAAGGGGAAGGGGGATACCTAGTCAGTTGTAAAGGGAAAGGGGAAGGGGGATACCTAGTCAGTTGTAAAGGGAAAGGGAAAGGGGGATACCTAGTCAGTTGGAAAGGGGGATATCTAGTCAGTTGGAAAGGGAAAGGGGGATACCTAGTCAGTTGTAAAGGGAAAGGGGGATACCTAGTAAGTTGGAAAGGGAAATGGGGATACCTAGTCAGTTGTAAAGGGAAAGGGGGATACCTAGTCAGTTGTAAAGGGAAAGGTAAAGGGGGATACCTAGTCAGTTGTAAAGGGAAAGGTAAAGGGGGATACCTAGTCAATTGGAAATGGGGATATCTAGTCAGTTGTAAAGGGAAGGGGAAAGGGGAAATACCTAGTCAGTTGTAAAGGGAAAGGTAAAGGGGGATACCTAGTCAATTGGAAATGGGGATATCTAGTCAGTTGTTAAGGGAAAGGGGAATACCTAGTCAGTTGTAAAGGGAAAGGTAAAGGGGGATACCTAGTCAGTTGTAAAGGGAAAGGTAAAGGGGGATACCTAGTCAGTTGTAAAGGGAAAGGTAAAGGGGGATACCTAGTCAGTTGTAAAGGGAAAGGGAAAGGGGAATACCTAGTCAGTTGTAAAGGGAAAGGTAAAGGGGGATACCTAGTCAATTGGAAATGGGGATATCTAGTCAGTTGTGAAGGGGGATATCTAGTCAGTTGTAAAGGGAAAGGTAAAGGGGGATACCTAGTCAGTTGTAAAGGGAAAGGTAAAGGGGGATACCTAGTCAGTTGTAAAGGTAAAGGTAAAGGGGGATACCTAGTCAGTTGTAAAGGGAAAGGGAAAGGGGGATACATAGTCAGTTGTAAAGGTTAAGGGGGATATCTAGTCAGTTGTAAAGGTAAAGGGGGATATCTAGTCAGTTGTAAAGGGAAAGGGGGATATCTAGTCAGTTGTAAAGGGAAAGGGGAAGGGGGATACCTAGTCAGTTGTAAAGGGAAAGGGAAAGGGGGATACCTAGTCAGTTGGAAAGGGGGATATCTAGTCAGTTGGAAAGGGAAAGGGGGATACCTAGTCAGTTGTAAAGGGAAAGGGGGATACCTAGTAAGTTGGAAAGGGAAATGGGGATACCTAGTCAGTTGTAAAGGGAAAGGGGGATACATAGTCAGTTGTAAAGGGAAAGGGGAAGGGGGATACATAGTCAGTTGGAAAGGGGAAGGGGGATACCTAGTCAGTTGTAAAGGGAAAGGGGAAGGGGGATACCTAGTCAGTTGTAAAGGGAAAGGGAAAGGGGGATACCTAGTCAGTTGGAAAGGGGGATATCTAGTCAGTTGGAAAGGGAAAGGGGGATACCTAGTCAGTTGTAAAGGGAAAGGGGGATACCTAGTAAGTTGGAAAGGGAAATGGGGATACCTAGTCAGTTGTAAAGGGAAAGGGGGATACCTAGTCAGTTGTAAAGGGAAAGGTAAAGGGGGATACCTAGTCAGTTGTAAAGGGAAAGGTAAAGGGGGATACCTAGTCAATTGGAAATGGGGATATCTAGTCAGTTGTAAAGGGAAGGGGAAAGGGGAAATACCTAGTCAGTTGTAAAGGGAAAGGTAAAGGGGGATACCTAGTCAATTGGAAATGGGGATATCTAGTCAGTTGTTAAGGGAAAGGGGAATACCTAGTCAGTTGTAAAGGGAAAGGTAAAGGGGGATACCTAGTCAGTTGTAAAGGGAAAGGTAAAGGGGGATACCTAGTCAGTTGTAAAGGGAAAGGTAAAGGGGGATACCTAGTCAGTTGTAAAGGGAAAGGGAAAGGGGAATACCTAGTCAGTTGTAAAGGGAAAGGTAAAGGGGGATACCTAGTCAATTGGAAATGGGGATATCTAGTCAGTTGTGAAGGGGGATATCTAGTCAGTTGTAAAGGGAAAGGTAAAGGGGGATACCTAGTCAGTTGTAAAGGGAAAGGTAAAGGGGGATACCTAGTCAGTTGTAAAGGTAAAGGTAAAGGGGGATACCTAGTCAGTTGTAAAGGGAAAGGGAAAGGGGGATACATAGTCAGTTGTAAAGGTTAAGGGGGATATCTAGTCAGTTGTAAAGGTAAAGGGGGATATCTAGTCAGTTGTAAAGGGAAAGGGGGATATCTAGTCAGTTGTAAAGGGAAAGGGGAAAGGGGATACCTAGTCAGTTGTAAAGGGAAAGGGGAAGGAGGATACCTAGTCAGTTGGAAAGGGGAAGGGGGGTACCTAGTCAGTTGTAAAGGGGAAGGGGGATACTTAGTCAGTTGTAAAGGGAATGGTGGATATCTAGTCAGTTGGAAAGGGATAGGGGGATACCTAGTCAGTTGGAAAGGGGGATATCTAGTCAGTTGGAAAGGGGAATACCTAGTCAGTTGTAAAGGGGGAGGGGAGATACCTAGTCAGTTGTAAAGGGAATGGGGGATATCTAGTTAGTTGGAAAGGGGGATACCTAGTCAGTTGGAAAGGGGGATACCTAGTCAGTTGTAAAGGGGGATACCTAGTCAGTTGTAAAGGGGAAGCGGGATTCCTAGTCAGTTGTAAAGTGAAAGGGGGATATCTAGTCAGTTGGAAAGTGGGATACCTAGTCAGTTGGAAAGGGAAAGGGGGATACCTAGTCAGTTGGAAAGGGAAAGGGGGATACCTAGTCAGTTGTAAAGGGGACGGGGGGTACCTAGTTTGTTGTAAAGGGAAAGGGAAAGGGGGATACATAGTCAGTTGTAAAGGGGAAGGGGAATACCTAGTCAGTTGTAAATGGAAAGGGGGATATCTAGTCAGTTGGAAAGGGGGATATCTAGTCAGTTGGAAAGGGGGATATCTAGTCAGTTGGAAAGTGGGATACCTAGTCAGTTGTAAAGGGAAAGGGAAAGGGGGATACCTAGTCAGTTGTAAAGGGGAAGGGGGGTACCTAGTCAGTTGTAAAGGGAAAGGGGAAGGGGGATACCTAGTCAGTTGTAAAGGGGAAGGGGGGTACCTAGTCAGTTGTAAAGGGAAAGGTAAAGGGGGATACCTAGTCAGTTGTAAAGGGAAAGGTAAAGGGGGATACCTAGTCAGTTGTAAAGGGAAAGGTAAAGGGGGATACCTAGTCAGTTGTAAAGGGAAAGGGAAAGGGGAATACCTAGTCAGTTGTAAAGGGAAAGGTAAAGGGGGATACCTAGTCAATTGGAAATGGGGATATCTAGTCAGTTGTTAAGGGGGATATCTAGTCAGTTGTAAAGGGAAAGGTAGAGGGGGATACCTAGTCAGTTGTAAAGGGAAAGGTAAAGGGGGATACCTAGTCAGTTGTAAAGGTAAAGGGGGATACCTATTCAGTTGTAAAGGGAAAGGGAAAGGGGGATACATAGTCAGTTGTAAAGGGAAAGGTAAAGGGGGATACCTAGTCAGTTGTAAAGGGAAAGGGGGATATCTAGTCAGTTGTAAAGGTAAAGGGGGATATCTAGTCAGTTGTAAAGGGAAAGGGGGATATCTAGTCAGTTGTAAAGGGAAAGGGGAAAGGGGATACCTAGTCAGTTGTAAAGGGAAAGGTAAAGGGGGATACCTAGTCAGTTGTAAAGGGAAAGGGAAAGGGGAATACCTAGTCAGTTGTAAAGGGAAAGGTAAAGGGGGATACCTAGTCAGTTGTAAAGGGAAAGGTAAAGGGGGATACCTAGTCAGTTGTAAAGGGAAAGGTAAAGGGGGATACCTAGTCAGTTGTAAAGGGAAAGGGAAAGGGGAATACCTAGTCAGTTGTAAAGGGAAAGGTAAAGGGGGATACCTAGTCAATTGGAAATGGGGATATCTAGTCAGTTGTTAAGGGGGATATCTAGTCAGTTGTAAAGGGAAAGGTAAAGGGGGATACCTAGTCAGTTGTAAAGGGAAAGGTAAAGGGGGATACCTAGTCAGTTGTAAAGGTAAAGGTAAAGGGGGATACCTAGTCAGTTGTAAAGGGAAAGGGAAAGGGGGATACATAGTCAGTTGTAAAGGGAAAGGTAAAGGGGGATACCTAGTCAGTTGTAAAGGGAAAGGGGGATATCTAGTCAGTTGTAAAGGTAAAGGGGGATATCTAGTCAGTTGAAAGGGGGATATATAGTCAGTTGTAAAGGGAAAGGGGAAAGGGGATACCTAGTCAGTTGTAAAGGGAAAGGGGAAGGAGGATACCTAGTCAGTTGGAAAGGGGAAGGGGGGTACCTAGTCAGTTGTAAAGGGGAAGGGGGATACTTAGTCAGTTGTAAAGGGAATGGTGGATATCTAGTCAGTTGGAAAGGGATAGGGGGATACCTAGTCAGTTGGAAAGGGGGATATCTAGTCAGTTGGAAAGGGGAATACCTAGTCAGTTGTAAAGGGGGAGGGGAGATACCTAGTCAGTTGTAAAGGGAATGGGGGATATCTAGTTAGTTGGAAAGGGGGATACCTAGTCAGTTGGAAAGGGGGATACCTAGTCAGTTGTAAAGGGGGATACCTAGTCAGTTGGAAAGGGGGATACCTAGTCAGTTGTAAAGGGAATGGGGGATATCTAGTCAGTTGGAAAGGGAAAGGGGGATACCTAGTCAGTTGGAAAGGGAAAGGGGGATACCTAGTCAGTTGTAAAGGGGACGGGGGGTACCTAGTTTGTTGTAAAGGGAAAGGGAAAGGGGGATACATAGTCAGTTGTAAAGGGGAAGGGGAATACCTAGTCAGTTGTAAATGGAAAGGGGGATATCTAGTCAGTTGGAAAGGGGGATATCTAGTCAGTTGGAAAGGGGGATATCTAGTCAGTTGGAAAGTGGGATACCTAGTCAGTTGTAAAGGGAAAGGGAAAGGGGGATACCTAGTCAGTTGTAAAGGGGAAGGGGGGTACCTAGTCAGTTGTAAAGGGAAAGGGGAAGGGGGATACCTAGTCAGTTGTAAAGGGGAAGGGGGGTACCTAGTCAGTTGTAAAGGGAAAGGTAAAGGGGGATACCTAGTCAGTTGTAAAGGGAAAGGTAAAGGGGGATACCTAGTCAGTTGTAAAGGGAAAGGGGAATACCTAGTCAGTTGTAAAGGGAAAGGTAAAGGGGGATACCTAGTCAATTGGAAATGGGGATATCTAGTCAGTTGTTAAGGGGGATATCTAGTCAGTTGTAAAGGGAAAGGTAAAGGGGGATACCTAGTCAGTTGTAAAGGGAAAGGTAAAGGGGGATACCTAGTCAGTTGTAAAAGTAAAGGTAAAGGGGGATACCTAGTCAGTTGTAAAGGGAAAGGGAAAGGGGGATACATAGTCAGTTGTAAAGGGAAAGGTAAAGGGGGATACCTAGTCAGTTGTAAAGGGAAAGGGGGATATCTAGTCAGTTGTAAAGGTAAAGGTAAAGGGGGATACCTAGTCAGTTGTAAAGGGAAAGGTAAAGGGGGATACCTAGTCAGTTGTAAAGGTAAAGGTAAAGGGGGATACCTAGTCAGTTGTAAAGGGAAAGGGAAAGGGGGATACATAGTCAGTTGTAAAGGGAAAGGGGGATATCTAGTCAGTTGTAAAGGTAAAGGGGGATATCTAGTCAGTTGTAAAGGGAAAGGGGGATATCTAGTCAGTTGTAAAGGGAAAGGGGAAAGGGGATACCTAGTCAGTTGTAAAGGGAAAGGGGAAGGAGGATACCTAGTCAGTTGGAAAGGGGAAGGGGGGTACCTAGTCAGTTGTAAAGGGGAAGGGGGATACTTAGTCAGTTGTAAAGGGAATGGTGGATATCTAGTCAGTTGGAAAGGGATAGGGGGATACCTAGTCAGTTGGAAAGGGGGATATCTAGTCAGTTGGAAAGGGGAATACCTAGTCAGTTGTAAAGGGGGAGGGGAGATACCTAGTCAGTTGTAAAGGGAATGGGGGATATCTAGTTAGTTGGAAAGGGGGATACCTAGTCAGTTGGAAAGGGGGATACCTAGTCAGTTGTAAAGGGGGATACCTAGTCAGTTGGAAAGGGGGATACCTAGTCAGTTGTAAAGGGAATGGGGGATATCTAGTCAGTTGGAAAGGGGGATACCTAGTCAGTTGTGAAGGGGAAGGGGGATACCTAGTCAGTTGTAAAGGGGAAGGGGGATTCCTAGTCAGTTGTAAAGGGAAAGGGGGATATCTAGTCAGTTGGAAAGTGGGATACCTAGTCAGTTGGAAAGGGAAAGGGGGATACCTAGTCAGTTGGAAAGGGAAAGGGGGATACCTAGTCAGTTGTAAAGGGGACGGGGGGTACCTAGTTTGTTGTAAAGGGAAAGGGAAAGGGGGATACATAGTCAGTTGTAAAGGGGAAGGGGAATACCTAGTCAGTTGTAAATGGAAAGGGGGATATCTAGTCAGTTGGAAAGGGGGATATCTAGTCAGTTGGAAAGGGGGATATCTAGTCAGTTGGAAAGTGGGATACCTAGTCAGTTGTAAAGGGAAAGGGAAAGGGGGATACCTAGTCAGTTGTAAAGGGGAAGGGGGGTACCTAGTCAGTTGTAAAGGGAAAGGGGAAGGGGGATACCTAGTCAGTTGTAAAGGGGAAGGGGGGTACCTAGTCAGTTGTAAAGGGAAAGGTAAAGGGGGATACCTAGTCAGTTGTAAAGGGAAAGGTAAAGGGGGATACCTAGTCAGTTGTAAAGGGAAAGGTAAAGGGGGATACCTAGTCAGTTGTAAAGGGAAAGGGAAAGGGGAATACCTAGTCAGTTGTAAAGGGAAAGGTAAAGGGGGATACCTAGTCAATTGGAAATGGGGATATCTAGTCAGTTGTTAAGGGGGATATCTAGTCAGTTGTAAAGGGAAAGGTAAAGGGGGATACCTAGTCAGTTGTAAAGGGAAAGGTAAAGGGGGATACCTAGTCAGTTGTAAAGGTAAAGGTAAAGGGGGATACCTAGTCAGTTGTAAAGGGAAAGGGAAAGGGGGATACATAGTCAGTTGTAAAGGGAAAGGTAAAGGGGGATACCTAGTCAGTTGTAAAGGGAAAGGGGGATATCTAGTCAGTTGTAAAGGTAAAGGGGGATATCTAGTCAGTTGAAAGGGGGATATCTAGTCAGTTGTAAAGGGAAAGGGGAAAGGGGATACCTAGTCAGTTGTAAAGGGAAAGGGGAAGGAGGATACCTAGTCAGTTGGAAAGGGGAAGGGGGGTACCTAGTCAGTTGTAAAGGGGAAGGGGGATACTTAGTCAGTTGTAAAGGGAATGGTGGATATCTAGTCAGTTGGAAAGGGATATGGGGATACCTAGTCAGTTGGAAAGGGGGATATCTAGTCAGTTGGAAAGGGGAATACCTAGTCAGTTGTAAAGGGGGAGGGGAGATACCTAGTCAGTTGTAAAGGGAATGGGGGATATCTAGTTAGTTGGAAAGGGGGATACCTAGTCAGTTGGAAAGGGGGATACCTAGTCAGTTGTAAAGGGGGATACCTAGTCAGTTGGAAAGGGGTATACCTAGTCAGTTGTAAAGGGAATGGGGGATATCTAGTCAGTTGGAAAGGGAAAGGGGGATACCTAGTCAGTTGGAAAGGGAAAGGGGGATACCTAGTCAGTTGTAAAGGGGACGGGGGGTACCTAGTTTGTTGTAAAGGGAAAGGGAAAGGGGGATACATAGTCAGTTGTAAAGGGGAAGGGGAATACCTAGTCAGTTGTAAATGGAAAGGGGGATATCGAGTCAGTTGGAAAGGGGGATATCTAGTCAGTTGGAAAGGGGGATATCTAGTCAGTTGGAAAGTGGGATACCTAGTCAGTTGTAAAGGGAAAGGGAAAGGGGGATACCTAGTCAGTTGTAAAGGGGAAGGGGGGTACCTAGTCAGTTGTAAAGGGAAAGGGGAAGGGGGATACCTAGTCAGTTGTAAAGGGGAAGGGGGGTACCTAGTCAGTTGTAAAGGGAAAGGTAAAGGGGGATACCTAGTCAGTTGTAAAGGGAAAGGTAAAGGGGGATACCTAGTCAGTTGTAAAGGGAAAGGGAAAGGGGAATACCTAGTCAGTTGTAAAGGGAAAGGTAAAGGGGGATACCTAGTCAATTGGAAATGGGGATATCTAGTCAGTTGTTAAGGGGGATATCTAGTCAGTTGTAAAGGGAAAGGTAAAGGGGGATACCTAGTCAGTTGTAAAGGGAAAGGTAAAGGGGGATACCTAGTCAGTTGTAAAGGTAAAGGTAAAGGGGGATACCTAGTCAGTTGTAAAGGGAAAGGGAAAGGGGGATACATAGTCAGTTGTAAAGGGAAAGGTAAAGGGGGATACCTAGTCAGTTGTAAAGGGAAAGGGGGATATCTAGTCAGTTGTAAAGGTAAAGGGGGATATCTAGTCAGTTGTAAAGGGAAAGGGGGATATCTAGTCAGTTGTAAAGGGAAAGGGGAAAGGGGATACCTAGTCAGTTGTAAAGGTAAAGGGGAAGGAGGATACCTAGTCAGTTGGAAAGGGGAAGGGGAATACCTAGTCAGTTGTAAATGGAAAGGGGGATATCTAGTCAGTTGGAAAGGGGGATATCTAGTCAGTTGGAAAGGGGGATATCTAGTCAGTTGGAAAGTGGGATACCTAGTCAGTTGGAAAGGGAAAGGGGGATACCTAGTCAGTTGTAAAGGGAAAGGGGAAGGGGGATACCTAGTCAGTTGTAAAGGGGAAGGGGGGTACCTAGTCAGTTGTAAAGGGAAAGGTAAAGGGGGATACCTAGTCAGTTGTAAAGGGAAAGGTAAAGGGGGATACCTAGTCAGTTGTAAAGGGAAAGGTAAAGGGGGATACCTAGTCAGTTGTAAAGGGAAAGGGAAAGGGGAATACCTAGTCAGTTGTAAAGGGAAAGGTAAAGGGGGATACCTAGTCAATTGGAAATGAGGATATCTAGTCAGTTGTTAAGGGGGATATCTAGTCAGTTGTAAAGGGAAAGGTAAAGGGGGATACCTAGTCAGTTGTAAAGGGAAAGGTAAAGGGGGATACCTAGTCAGTTGTAAAAGGTAAAGGTAAAGGGGGATACCTAGTCAGTTGTAAAGGGAAAGGGAAAGGGGGATACATAGTCAGTTGTAAAGGGAAAGGTAAAGGGGGATACCTAGTCAGTTGTAAAGGGAAAGGGGGATATCTAGTCAGTTGTAAAGGTAAAGGGGGATATCTAGTCAGTTGTAAAGGGAAAGGGGGATATCTAGTCAGTTGTAAAGGGAAAGGGGAAAGGGGATACCTAGTCAGTTATAAAGGGAAAGGGGAAGGAGGATACCTAGTCAGTTGGAAAGGGGAAGGGGGGTACCTAGTCAGTTGTAAAGGGGAAGGGGGATACTTAGTCAGTTGTAAAGGGAATGGTGGATATCTAGTCAGTTGGAAAGGGATAGGGGGAAACCTAGTCAGTTGGAAAGGGGGATATCTAGTCAGTTGGAAAGGGGAATACCTAGTCAGTTGTAAAGGGGGAGGGGAGATACCTAGTCAGTTGTAAAGGGAATGGGGGATATCTAGTTAGTTGGAAAGGGGGATACCTAGTCAGTTGGAAAGGGGTATACCTAGTCAGTTGTAAAGGGGGATACCTAGTCAGTTGGAAAGGGGGATACCTAGTCAGTTGTAAAGGGAATGGGGGATATCTAGTCAGTTGGAAAGGGAAAGGGAAAGGGGGATACCTAGTCAGTTGTGAAGGGGAAGGGGGATACCTAGTCAGTTGTAAAGGGGAAGGGGGATTCATAGTCAGTTGTAAAGGGAAAGGGGGATATCTAGTCAGTTGGAAAGTGGGATACCTAGTCAGTTGGAAAGGGAAAGGGGGATACCTAGTCAGTTGGAAAGGGAAAGGGGGATACCTAGTCAGTTGTAAAGGGGACGGGGGGGTACCTAGTTTGTTGTAAAGGGAAAGGGAAAGGGGGATACATAGTCAGTTGTAAAGGGGAAGGGGAATACCTAGTCAGTTGTAAATGGAAAGGGAAAGGGGGATACATAGTCAGGTGTAAAGGTAAAGGGGAAGGGGGATACCTAGTCAGTTGTAAAGGTAAAGGGAAAGGGGATACCTAGTCAGTTGTAAAGGGAAAGGGGAAGGGGGATACCTAGTCAGTTGGAAAGGGGAAGGGGGGTACTTAGTCAGTTGTAAAGGGAAAGGGGAAGGGGGATACCTAGTCAGTTGTAAAGGGGAAGGGGGTACCTAGTCAGTTGTAAAGGGGAAGGGGGATACCTAGTCAGTTGGAAAGGGAAAGGGGGATAAATAGTCAGTTGTAAAGGGAAAGGGGAAGGGGGATACATAGTCAGTTGTAAAGGGAAAGGGGAAAGGGGATACCTAGTCAGTTGTAAAGGGGAAGGGGGTACCTAGTCAGTTGGAAAGGGGAAGGGGGGTACCTAGTCAGTTGTAAAGGGGAAGGGGGATACTTAGTCAGTTGTAAAGGGACTGGTGGATATCTAGTCAGTTGGAAAGGGATAGGGGGATACCTAGTCAGTTGGAAAGGGGGATATCTAGTCAGTTGGAAAGGAGAATACCTAGTCAGTTGTAAAGGGGGAGGGGAGATACCTAGTCAGTTGTAAAGGGAATGGGGGATATCTAGTTAGTTGGAAAGGGGGATACCTAGTCAGTTGGAAAGGGGGATACCTAGTCAGTTGGAAAGGGGAAGGGAAAGGGGGATACCTAATCAGTTGTAAAGGGAAAGGGGGCTAACTAGTCAGTTGTAAAGGGAAAGTGAAGGGGGATACCTAGTCAGTTGTAAAGGGGAAGGGGGATACCTAGTCAGTTGTAAAGGGAAAGGGGGCTAACTAGTCAGTTGTAAAGGGAAAGGGGAAGGGGGATACCTAGTCAGTTGTAAAGGGGAAGGGGGATACCTAGTCAGTTGTAAAGGGGAAGGGGGATACCTAGTCAGTTGTAAAGGGAAAGGGGTATACCTAGTCAGTCGTACAACTGAATGCCTTCTACTGAAATGTGTCTTCCACATTTAACACAGGTATTTGACTGATCTGTTTCATGGTCATATCAGGTTTCATATATAGTCATTTGAATGTAATGTTATTTTCTCTATTCTAAATCCACATCGTTTTAGAGAATTTGACAGTACATCCAATCGGCCTAACAACCCCAACCGTATGGCGTTGTCGGTGAGCAGTTTACTAATGTCAACGTTGTGAACAGAGTGCCCCATGGTGGTGAGGTTATGGTATGGGCAGGCATAAGCTACGGACAACGAACCCAATTGCATTTTATCGATGGAAGTTTGAATGCACAGCGATACAATGACGAGATCCTAAGGCCCATTGTCATGCCATTCATCCTCCGCCATCACCTCATGTTTCAGCATGATAATGCACGGCCTCGTGTCGCAAGGATCTGTACACAATTCCTGGAAGCTGAAAATGTGCCAGTTTTTCCATGGCCTGCATACTCACCAGACATGTCACCCATTGAGAATGTTTGGAATGCTCTGCATCGACGTGTAGGACAGCGTGTTCCAGTTCCCGACAATATTCAGCAACTTCGCACATCCATTGAAGAGGAGTTGGGACAACATTCTACAGTCCACAAACAACAGCTGGATCAACTCTATGTGAAGGAGATGTGTCGCGCTGCATGAGGCAAATGTTGCTGACACCCGATACTGATTGGTTTTCTGATCCACACCACTACTTTTTCTTTTAAGGTATCTGTGACCAACAGATGCATATCTGTATTCCCAGTCATGTTCAGTATATGTTTTGATTTCCAAGACATTCTAAGGTTTGTATCATTCACAACTGAAGTTGCCCAATAACTCTAAATCTAGCGTATAGAACCCATTTCAAATGATCACTTTTACGCTCAACATAGCCACTTCATATACGCACTCTCTCCGGAATGGGAAAATATTTTTTATATTTTACTATTTTAGTTCAATTATATTCTTCTCACTATAAAATCAGATGATATATAATAATGGCACAGGACTTGTTGCTAAATGAACTAGTTACAGCCTAAGGCATGGAGCATAGCCAGATAACATACAGTAGGCCAATTCATATTCTGTTCATCTGAAATACATTTTCTTCATAATGTTTCTTTAGACCTAAAATACATCATGGATTTATTGTGATGGTGTATATTTTATTGATTTATTAGACTTTTTATAATGTAGATGTTCCAAAGGCTTGTATGTGTGGAGTCCTGGCGATGCTAAACATGTTTATGCTAATTAATGGTTAATTACTGTGAGACAGGCAGCCTTTTGCGTGAGAATAACTGTCTGACAAAATGTCATGACCGCTGCAGCCCTAGTCATATCCTCTGGTGTATGGCTCAGATGGCAGCAGACCTGCCAACAAAGCAAAGCTTGCTGAAATCTGTAAAGCCACAGATCCGGTATTGGACAGCATATTCTCTTGACCTTATTAGTTGACCACAAGGTTCTCAAAAAAAGATTTGCAAAGCTTGCTGAAAAACGCACCAGCTGCCCATTGGATGCAAGTGTCTATCCTTGTAAATGTATGACATTAATATTACATTTAGCCTCCATTGACTTCACACTGCACGCTGAAAAGTGAGGACCTCAAAATCTATACTGTGGACCACAGAGAGATCTTATGCAGGCCAGCACATTATTTTGACCTTATTAGTCGACCAGGATGTCCTGACATTGCTGACATTGGCCCCTATAATAGATCTGCAGCCAGATATGTGACCTGGAAAATAAGCAGAGCTCGGCTGTTGAGTGGATCCATGCCAGAGCATGTGACATTAATTATCATTTTCATATTTAGTTTTAGATTTTAACTGGCTGTTAGCTGTATTGGTATCGTGTAACAAATCCTGACATGAGCCAAGGCATTGGATGTCAGATAAACTCCTGTCTGTGGTGATAAAACTATTTGGCTAGCACAGACGGAGTCATTTAAAGCACTCTTAAATGTATTGGATCAAGTGTTACTATCCGATCCTCCACCCAAGTCCCTGCCAAAATACTTCAAATATATGCCATGACAGTTTTATAGTGACAGTTTACTCAACTGCTTAATGACATCTGGCAATTATCAGTAGTTATACCAGCCCTCACTCTGAACAAAACCTTTTTGATCTACAGTCTCTGACAACTTGCTGTTTTCTGATTTGTTATTAAGTGTCTTTGTGTCATATAATTTTATGAATATTAGATGAGTATGTCAGGATTAGGCATTGCTAGTTACTACAGTAATGACCTAGCAAATTACTCTAAATGAAAAGAGGTATTCAACTTGCTAAATTACAAAAAAGCATCATATAATTTGCTGACTAGAGACATACTCTACAGCTAAGAATGAAGCAACATGAAGAAAGGGTTAGTGATTGGCGAGGTTGTATTTTACCAACATGGAGGAAAGGTCTAGGGTTAGTGATTGGCGAGGTTGTATTTTACCAATATGGAGGAAAGGTCTAGGGTTAGTGATTGGGGAGGTTGTATTTTACCAACATGGAGGAAAGGTCTAGGGTTAGTGATTGGCGAGGTTGTATTTTACCAACATGGAGGAAAGGTCTAGGGTTAGTGATTGGCGAGTTTGTATTTTACCAATATGGAGGAAAGGTCTAGGGTTAGTGATTGGGGAGGTTGTATTTTACCAATATGGAGGAAAGGTCTAGGGTTAGTGATTGGCGAGGTTGTATTTTACCAATATGGAGGAAAGGTCTAGGGTTAGTGATTGGGGAGGTTGTATTTTACCAATATGGAGGAAAGGTCTAGGGTTAGTGATTGGCGAGGTTGTATTTTACCAATATGGAGGAAAGGTCTAGGGTTAGTGATTGGGTACGCAGATTTTTTTCAAAATGAAAGAAAGGGTTAGTGATTGGGGAGGTTGTACAAAATAGGGGTTCTTATTCTTTATGGAAATCAGATATAATGTCCATGCCACTATAAAAGATAATTTAATAAGATCAGCTGGGACATCTTATATGAATGTCTAAAATACAGTACTTTAACTTTGGCGGGTCCCTCATAAAATTGTGAAAGGTATTGTATTATACCAGGTCTCTGCAACAAAATCATAAACAATGGACGCAAGTCAGACAGTTTGAAATGATCAAGAGCAGTGAGACAGGGTGGTTTAGTTGTCTCTCAATTCCTCAGTTCCTTCACCAGACAAAAAGACAACTAAATAACTAATTGTTCATCCTGATCAGACAGGTTTTTTACATGGACGATACGTTGGAGATAATATACGACAACTACTAGAAATAATAGAACATCATGAAACATATAAGCAGCCAGGAAAGGTTTTTATAGCAAATTTTAAAAAGGCATTTGATAAAGTAAGACTGGATTTGATTTATAAATACCTGGATTTTTTTAAATTCAGTAATTCTCTTAGAAAATGGGTAAACATAATGTATTTATGGGAAAAAAGGCTCTGATTAACTCTTTAGTCATATCTTAGTTTTCTCACGTACTTATGGCGCTGCCTACTCCTGATGATTATTTTTTCAAATCCTATGAGCCAAAAATAAACCAGACAAAATTAAACGTGCCTATCTATGTAATGAATATGAATTGGGTGGGTTGAGATTAATAAATATTAAAGCACTAAACCTCTCTCTAAAAGCTTCACTCATTCAAAAGTTTTATTTGAACCCTAAATGGTTCTCAAGTAGATTACTAAGAAAATTCATCATCCATTCTTTAAAAATGGCCTTTTTGCCTTTGTGCAGATTGCCACGTCTCATTTTCGATTAATTGAAAATTATACTTTCTTCAAAGTATCTCTCCTTTTTCAAACAAGCATAGCAGAGCTGGCTTCAATTTCAATTTCCTCCCCCTGAAAAGATAGAACAAATATTACAACAAATATTATGGCTGAACTCAACTGGGCTGGTTGATAAAATACCTGTACTTATGGGAAAGATTTTTGAAAAATGTATTTTGTTCTTAAATTATATTGTAAATTGGAATGGTAGAGTTATGTCCTTCATGGAGTTATCAGAATTGTACGGAATGGTCTGCTCAATCCAAGAGTACAACCAATTGATTACAGCATTGCCTCAAAAATGGAGGAGGAGGGTGGCAGCGGGAGGAGGTAGGGAACTGGTCTGTCTGCCAAATATAAAGGATCAAAACTGGTGGTGGCAGCGGGAGGAGGTAGGGAACTGGTCTGTCTGCCCAATATAAAGGATCAAAACTGGTGGTTGCAGCGGGAGGAGGTAGGGAACTAATCTGTCTGCCCAATATAAAGGATCAAAACTGGTGGTGGCAGCGGGGGGAGGTAGGGAACTGGTCTGTCTGCACAATATAAAGGATCAAAACTGGTGGTGGCAGCGGGAGGAGGTAGGGAACTGGTCTGTCTGCCCAATATAAAGGATCAAAACTGGTGGTGGCAGCGGGAGGAGGTAGGGAACTGGTCTGTCTGCCCAATATAAAGGATCAAAAATAATAAAAATAGCATAAATAGGAAAGTATACCAGTTTCATTTGAGGACCAGGATGTTGACAACTGTGCCATACAGATTGCAAAATAGTTGGGAAGAGATTTTTGATGTACCGATTCCATGGAACAGGGTGTAAGTTGATATATAAAATAACAAAAGACTCAAGACTGTGCTTTTCAGCTAAAATTATTATATAGAATTCTTGCCACCAACAAAATGTTGAATATTTGGGGCATGAAATCATCGAAGCACTGCAGATTTTGTTGTGAGGATACAGAATCAATAGACCATTTATTTAAGTATTGCCCTCAGGTAGCCTGTTTCTGCTCTTAGGTTCAGGAATGGCAGAAAATGCATGGCATTGATCTAAAATTGACCCTAGAAATAGTACTTTTAGGAGATCTGGAGTGACGGGGTCAGTCAATTACTAATTACTCATTTTTTTTAAATATTTTTTTTATTTTACCTTTATTTAACTAGGCAAGTCGGTTAAGAACAAATTCTTATTTTCAATGACGGCCTAGGAACAGTGGGTTAACTACCTGTTCAGGGGCAGAACGACAGATTTGTACCTTGTCAGCTCGGGGATTCGAACTTGCAACCTTTCGGTTACTAGTCCAACGCTCTAACCACTAGGCTACCCTGCCACCCTACTCTTAGTCAAATTATTTATCTTCAACTCGCAATCTGTAGCCCCAGTGGATTGTTTTACATCGATCTTCAATAAGGCACTTAGTACATAGACATCAAATGGTTGAAATGAGAAATGAGGAATGTGTATCTGGAAATGTATCGTTCTCTGCAACTATTCTGTCCAATAAGGTGCCATCTGAGGCAAAGTGGTTCTAGACACAACATAAATGACTATCTTATCTGTTAGAGGTTGTCCTAATCTGCTGGGGTATTGAGGGGGTGGATTTTCATTTCAGAGATTTCACTACCTTCCAGAAGGCAGGTGGATTCCCAGCATTCTCAGACACACAGTTCAAGTACACTATATATAAGTAGTACACTATATATACAAACGTATGTAGATACCCCTTCAAATTAGCGCTGACAGGTGTATAAAATTGAGCACACAGCCGTGCAATCTCCGTAGACAAACATTGGCAGTAGAATGGCCTTACTGAAGAGCTCAGTGAATTTCAATGTAGCACCGTCATAGGATGCCACCTTTCCTTCAGTTCGTCACATTTCTGTCCTGGTAGAGCAGCTCTGGTCAACTATAAGTGCTGTTATTGTGAAGTGTAAACGTCTAGGAGCAACAACAGCTCAGCCGCGAAGTGGTAGGCCACACAAGCTCACAGAATGGGGTCGCTGAGGGCTGAATCACGTAGCGCATAAAAAAATGTCTGTCCTCAGTTGCAACACTTACTACCGAGTTCGAAACAGCCTCTGGAAGCAACATCAGAACTGTTTGCCAGGATCTTCATGAAATGAGTTTCCATGGCCGAGCAGCCATGGAAACTCAAGCCTAAGATCACCATGTTTTATGCCAAGCGTCGGCTGGAGTGGTGTAAAGCTCGCCGCCATTGGACTCTGGAGCAGTGGGAATGTGTTTTCTGGAGTGATAAATCATGCTTCACCATCTGGCAGTCAGATGGATGAATATGGGTTTGGCGGATGCCAGGAGAATGCTACCTGCCCCATTGCATAGTGCCAAATGTAAAGTTTAGTGGAGGATGGTCTGGGGCTTTTTCATGGTTTGGTCCTCTTAGTTCAAGTGAAGGGAAATCTTAATGCTACAGCATACAATGACATTCTACATGATTCTTTGCTTCACACTTTGTGGCAACAGTTTGGGGGAGGACCTTTCCTGTTTCAGCATGACAGTTCCCCAATACACAAAGCGAGGTCCATACAGAAATGGTTTGTCGAGATCGGTGTGGAAGAACTTGACTGGCCTGCACAGAGCCCTGACCTCAACGCCATGGAACACCTTTTGAATGAATTGGAACGCCGACTGCGAGACAGGCCTAATCTCCCAACATCAGTGCCCGACCTCACTAATGCTCTTGTGGCTGAGTTGACGCAAGCCCCTGCAGCAATGTTCCAACATCTATTGGATAGCCTTCCCAGAAGAGTGGAGGCTGTTATAGGAGCAAATGGGGGACCAACTCCATATTAATGCCCATGATTTTGGAATGAGATGTTCAACAAGGGTTTCAAATCAAATGTATTTATAAAGCCTTTTTTTACATCAGCAGATGTCACAAAGTGTTCATACAGAAACCCAGCCTAAAACCGCAAACAGCGAGCAATGCAGACGTAGAAGCACGGTGGCAAGGAAAAAATTCCTATGAAGGCAGGAATCTAGGAATAAACCTAGAGAGGAATCATGCTCTGAGGGGTGGCCAGTCCTCTTCTGACTGTGCCGGGTGGAAATTATAAGAGCACATGGCCATTAAGGCCAGATTGTTCTTTAATATGTTCAACTGTTCATAGATGACCAGCAGGGTCTAATAATAATCACAGTGGTTGTAGAGGGTGCAACAGGCCAGCACCTCAGGAGTAAATGTCAGTTGGCTTTTCATAGCCTGAACATTCAGAGGTTGAGACAGCAGGTGCAGTAGAGGGAGACAGAGAGGGAGAGTAGAAAACAGCAGGTCCCGGGACCTGGAAGGGCATCTAGGAATCTTTGGGTTGTCTGAGAATTTATAGTGTGGCTTTTGATAATGGTTGAGGTCTGAGCAGATTATTTTCTGTGATTGCAAACGTAATAAGATGGTGGACCGATAGAACAGGATTACTAGAAAACTAAACTAGATCCAGGGTGTGACTGTGGCAAATGCGTAGGTTCGGAGACGAGTTGGACAAAACCGATTCAGCCAATGATGGCTTCGAAAGCCTTTTGGAGAGGGTCTGTGGACTTTTCCATATGACTATTGAAGTATTTTAGTCAAATGAACCACAATAACCACAGTTAATCTAGTTAGATAACCGCAGCCACTCCACAATAAATATATATATATATTAACCTAGTTAAATAACCACAGCCACTCCATAATAAATACATATATATTAACCTAGTTAAATAACCACAGCCACTCTATAATAAATAACCATAGTTAACCTAGTCAAATAACCATAGTTAACCTAGTTAAATAACCACAGCCACTCTATAATAAATAACCATAGTTAACCTAGTCAAATAACCATAGTTAACCTAGTTAAATAACCACAGCCACTCTATAATAAATAACCATAGTTAACCTAATTAAATAACCGCAGCCACTCTATAATAAATAACCATAGTTAACCTAGTCAAATAACCGCAGCCACTCTATAATAAATAACCATAGTTAACCTAGTCAAATAACCACAGCCACTCTATAATAAATAACCATAGTTAACCTAGTCAAATAACCATAGTTAACCTAGTTAAATAACCACAGCCACTCTATAATAAATAACCATAGTTAACCTAGTTAAATAACCATAGTTAACCTAGTTAAATAACCACAGCCACTCTATAATAAATAACCATAGTTAACCTAGTCAAATAACCATAGTTAACCTAGTTAAATAACCACAGCCACTCTATAATAAATAACCATAGTTAACCTAGTTAAATAACCACAGCCACTCTATAATAAATAACCATAGTTAACCTAGTTAAATAACCACAGCCACTCTATAATAAATAACCATAGTTAACCTAGTCAAATAACCATAGTTAACCTAGTTAAATAACCACAGCCACTCTATAATAAATAACCATAGTTAACCTAATTAAATAACCGCAGCCACTCTATAATAAATAACCATAGTTAACCTAGTCAAATAACCACAGCCACTCTATAATAAATAACCATAGTTAACCTAGTCAAATAACCATAGTTAACCTAGTTAAATAACCACAGCCACTCTATAATAACTAACCGCAGCCACTCTATAATAAATAACCATAGTTAACCTAGTCAAATAACCACAGCCACTCTATAATAAATAACCATAGTTAACCTAGTTAAATAACCATAGTTAACCTAGTTAAATAACCATAGTTAACCTAGTTAAATAACCACAGCCACTCTATAATAAATAACCGCAGCCACTCTATAATAAATAACCATAGTTAACCTAGTCAAATAACCATAGTTAACCTAGTCAAATAACCACAGCCACTCTATAATAAATAACCATAGTTAACCTAGTTAAATAACCATAGTTAACCTAGTTAAATAACCATAGTTAACCTAGTTAAATAACCACAGCCACTCTATAATAAATAACCGCAGCCACTCTATAATAAATAACCATAGTTAACCTAGTTAAATAACCATAGTTAACCTAGTTAAATAACCATAGTTAACCTAGTTAAATAACCACAGCCACTCTATAATAAATAACCATAGTTAACCTAGTCAAATAACCACAGCCACTCTATAATAAATAACCACAGCCACTCTATAATAAATAACCATAGTTAACCTAGTTAAATAACCACAGCCACTCTATAATAAATAACCATAGTTAACCTAGTCAAATAACCACAGCCACTCTATAATAAATAACCATAGTTAACCTAGTCAAATAACCGCAGCCACTCTATAATAAATAACCATAGTTAACCTAGTCAAATAACCACAGCCACTCTATAATAAATAACCACAGCCACTCTATAATAAATAACCATAGTTAACCTAGTCAAATAACCACAGCCACTCTATAATAAATAACCATAGTTAACCTAGTCAAATAACCATAGTTAACCTAATTAAATAACCGCAGCCACTCTATAATAAATAACCATAGTTAACCTAGTCAAATAACCACAGCCACTCTATAATAAATAACCATAGTTAACCTAGTCAAATAACCATAGTTAACCTAGTTAAATAACCACAGCCACTCTATAATAACTAACCGCAGCCACTCTATAATAAATAACCATAGTTAACCTAGTCAAATAACCACAGCCACTCTATAATAAATAACCATAGTTAACCTAGTTAAATAACCATAGTTAACCTAGTTAAATAACCATAGTTAACCTAGTTAAATAACCACAGCCACTCTATAATAAATAACCGCAGCCACTCTATAATAAATAACCATAGTTAACCTAGTCAAATAACCATAGTTAACCTAGTCAAATAACCACAGCCACTCTATAATAAATAACCATAGTTAACCTAGTTAAATAACCATAGTTAACCTAGTTAAATAACCATAGTTAACCTAGTTAAATAACCACAGCCACTCTATAATAAATAACCGCAGCCACTCTATAATAAATAACCATAGTTAACCTAGTTAAATAACCATAGTTAACCTAGTTAAATAACCATAGTTAACCTAGTTAAATAACCACAGCCACTCTATAATAAATAACCATAGTTAACCTAGTCAAATAACCACAGCCACTCTATAATAAATAACCACAGCCACTCTATAATAAATAACCATAGTTAACCTAGTTAAATAACCACAGCCACTCTATAATAAATAACCATAGTTAACCTAGTCAAATAACCACAGCCACTCTATAATAAATAACCATAGTTAACCTAGTCAAATAACCGCAGCCACTCTATAATAAATAACCATAGTTAACCTAGTCAAATAACCACAGCCACTCTATAATAAATAACCACAGCCACTCTATAATAAATAACCATAGTTAACCTAGTCAAATAACCACAGCCACTCTATAATAAATAACCATAGTTAACCTAGTCAAATAACCATAGTTAACCTAATTAAATAACCGCAGCCACTCTATAATAAATAACCATAGTTAACCTAGTCAAATAACCATAGTTAACCTAGTCAAATAACCGCAGCCACTCCATAATATATAACCATAGTTAACCTAGTCAAATAACCACAGCCACTCTATAATAAATAACCATAGTTAACCTAGTCAAATAACCACAGCCACTCTATAATAAATAACCATAGTTAACCTAGTCAAATAACCACAGCCACTCTATAATAAATAACACAGTTAACCTAGTTAAATAACCACAGCCACTCTATAATAAATAACCATAGTTAACCTAGTCAAATAACCACAGCCACTCTATAATAAATAACCATAGTTAACCTAGTCAAATAACCACAGCCACTCTATAATAAATAACCATAGTTAACCTAGTCAAATAACCACAGCCACTCTATAATAAATAACCACAGTTAACCTAGTCAAATAACCACAGCCACTCCATAATAAATAACCACAATGTAACGGCTGTTGTGGGAAGAAGGTGAGGACCAATGCGCAGCGTGGTACATGTTCATCTTTTTAATGAAGTAAACTGAATAACGAAACAACCGGAACAGTTCTGTCTGGTGTAGACAAACAAAGACTGAAAACAACCGCCCACAAAACACAATCAAAAACAGGCTACCTAAATATGGTTCTCAATCAGGGACAACGATTGACAGCTGCCTCTGATTGAGAACCATACCAGGCTAAACACAGAAATAGAAAAACTAACATAGACAACCCACCCAACTCATGCCCTGACCATACTAAAACAAAAGACAAAACAAAGGAGGTCAGAACGTGACACACAGTTAACCTAGTTAAATAACCACAGCCACTCTATAATAAATAACCATAGTTAACCTAGTTAAATAACCACAGCCACTCTATAATAAATAACCATAGTTAACCTAGTTAAATAACCACAGCCACTCTATAATAAATAACCATAGTTAACCTAGTTAAATAACCACAGCCACTCTATAATAAATAACCATAGTTAACTTAGTCAAATAACCATAGTTAACCTAATTAAATAACCACAGCCACTCTATAATAAATAACCATAGTTAACCTAGTTAAATAACCACAGCCACTCTATAATAAATAACCATAGTTAACCTAGTCAAATAACCATAGTTAACCTAGTTAAATAACCACAGTTAACCTAGTTAAATAACCACAGCCACTCTATAATAAATAACCATAGTTAACCTAGTTAAATAACCATAGTTAACCTAATTAAATAACCACAGCCACTCTATAATAAATAACCATAGTTAACCTAGTTAAATAACCACAGTTAACCTAGTTAAATAACCACAGCCACTCTATAATAAATAACCATAGTTAACCTAGTCAAATAACCACACTTTACATCTCCACCTGACTGTCTGTGAGTCAACATGTATTGAGGGCTTCCCCTGACAGTTTGTTGGCTAGCCTATTTATAGCCAACATGTGTTATTGTTTTAGGAAACAGGGGATCACTGCAGTATTCAGCAAGGGCTTCCCCATGTTCTACTTCAATAAAGTTTGATGGTTCTTTCCATCCTCAAAAAGCACAAGAAAGAGGCTTGACACCCATTGCCTCAGATTGTGCTGAAATAATTTATGTAGTTATGAACAGATATGATTAGCACTCCTGAAACATTATTTTGTTGAAATATAATTTGATCTCTGAGAAAATAAGCTCACACCCCACCCCAATCCCACTCCAACAACCAGTATACAGTATCAGTTCTCTATGTCTGACAAGCATTCTTTATCATAAATTGCCGCTGGTCCTACTACTGCCACCACACCCTTTTATCTAATTTAGTGGTCTCTTGTGTTTATTAAATGGATCACAACATTTTCTTTGCAACTTTGAGAAGAAAACCAATATCTTTAGCTCATGATGAAAGTACATTGTGTGGTCATACTCACTATTCAAGCCAGTCCTCCTTGAAAGCAATTCAGTTTGTCCTTCTCTTTGCAACCTAATGCTTCAACCCAACTCTAGTGAATAATCCAACTATCCCGGGCGTAACTTCGTTAACATGATATCAGTGTCCCCCTCCACCTCCCCACAACCCCTCCTAAACTTTGTTAACAGTATATCAGTGTCCCCCTCTACCCCCTCCCTGCCCAGACCAAGTTTGGAGTTTAGAGAAACATGTCCCTCAAATACAAAAACAAAGGTCACATATCATGCAATATCTTTAAAATAACTTGTCGTAAACTCTTTGTCTGCAGGGTGCTAATGTTCTCTCCACCTACAAACCGGCCAAAAAATATCTTCTGTCTACTTAAATATATAAACATTTGTTAAAGTGTTTAAAATGTATTTAATAGAGTGGATCCACTCCGTATTTGAGTCCCAGTGGTATTTGATAATGTCATATTTTTTGGTAATGGCAACTATCATTTATATAAATTCAGTGAAAATAAATTGAGACTAATATTAAATTCCAAAGACATGTGGTGCTCCTGGAAGTGGTGACGCTGGTAAGACAGTGAAATACAGAGGCCTCTCCTCCAATCCATTTCCTTAACCAGAGTGGTCCATAATTAACTTGTGCTTGGTGGGCACTTTCAACCAGATATAAGGAGGCTGAGGCACCAGCATCCACAAGTCAGATACCTTCTTCCTCTGTGGTAAGGCTGTCTCCATCTCCTCACATGTTTACCTTTGTCTCATATTTGTAGTCAGCGACAGTAACTAACTGCACTGTTTAAATTGAGTTCTGCATTTTTTTTGATGTGTCTATTGAAAGATGTTACAATATGCAATCAAGTGACTTTGATTTAAAATGTTGCTTTAAGGAATGTGTATTACTTTAAATGTGTTTTACTTCAAATCTGTAACTTTCATTTACTGTCTAAAGTGATGCTCCTGCACTTGTTTGGAATTTCAGTGGGTGGTCTAGAATGTAACTGAGTTTTCAGGGGTGTATATTTGAATTCTTTACATAATGTGTAGTAAAGTTTCCAGGGGTGTATATTTGAATTCTTTACATAATGTGTAGTAAAGTGAGTTGCCAGGAAAATGAAAGTCACCAGTTGCACCTGTAGTTGAATTGGAAATTGCTGTAATGACTGAGTTGAATGATGCCATTCAAAAACTGTTCTATCCCTTCGAGGGCTAAATGATAAGGCTTTGGACTTGTGAATATTCATGACACCTTACTGTTTAACAGCGTCCTCCAAGAAGTACAAAGTAATCTGTAGGAGGAGGGAAAGAAGGTGAGACATGGTTTTAGTCTTCACATTAAAAGTGACAAAAATATTATAGAGAGATCGCTCATCTAACTCTGTTGACTAGTGAGGAAGCGCCACAGTCAATCCTGTTACTTTTTCTTATTTAATCTCTTTCCTAGTGATCCGTCACCATGAGCACGGATGCGGAGATGGCCATCTACGGCAAGGCTGCCATATACCTCCGTAAGCCTGAGAGGGAGAGGATTGAGGCACAAACAGCACCCTTTGATTCAAAGAATTCCTGCTATGTGTCAGATGCCAAGGAGCTTTACCTTAAGGGTTTAATTACTGGCAGGGCCGAAGGAAAGTGTACTGTGACAGTCACAAATCCTGACGGCACTAAGGAGGTAAGCCTGATTTGTTGAAGTTTGTGGAATTACTCTATTTTTTTCAACCTTAACTAGGCAAGTCAGTTAAGAACTCATTTACAATGACGGCCTACCAAAAGGCACAATACCTCCTGTGGGGACGAGGGCTGGGAAATATATCTATTTTTTTTAATGTAAAAATAATATAGGACAAAACACACATCACGACAAGAGAGACAACACAACAATAAAGAGAGACCTAAGACAACAACACAGCATGGCAGCAACAAATGACAAGACATCATGGTAGCAACACAACATGACAACAACATGGAAGCAACACAACATTGCTGCAGCACAACATGGTACAAATATTATTGGGCACAGAAAACAGCACAAAGGGCAAGAAGGTAGAGACAACAATACATCACGCAAAGCAGCCACAACTGTCATTAAGAGTGTCCATGATTGAGTCAAGAAATTGAGATAAATTTGTCCAGTTTGAGTGTTTGTTGCAGCTCGTTCCAGTCGCTAGCTGCAGCGAACTGAAAAGTGTAGTGACCCAGGGATGTGTGGGCTTTGGGGACCGGGTGTTGTATGTGGAGGATGAGGGCTGCAGTAGGTATCTCAGTTAGGGGGGAGTGAGGCCTAAGAGGGTTTTATAAATAGGCATCAACCAGTGGGTCTTGCGATGGGTATACAGAGATGACCAGTTTACAGAGGAGTATAGAGTGCAGTGTCCTATAAGAAGCATTGGTGGCAAATCTGATGGCCAAATGGTAAAGAACATCTAGCCGCTCGAGAGCACCCTTACCTGCCGATCTATAAATTATGTCTCCGTAATCTAGCACGAGTAGGATGGTCATCTGAATCAGGGTTAGTTTGGCAGCTGGGGTGAAAGAGGAGCGATTATGATAGAGGAAACCAAGTCTAGATTTAACTTTAGCCTCCAGCTTTGATATGTGCTGAGAGGACAGTGTACCGTCTAGCCATACACCCAAGTACTTGTATGAGGTAACTACCTCAAGCTCTAAACCCTCAGAGGAAGTAATCACACCTGTGGGGAGAGGGGCATTCTTCTTACCAAAGCACATGACCTTTGTTTTGGAGGTGTTCAGAACAAGGTCAATAGCAGAGAAAGCTTGTTGGACACTAAGAAAGCTTTGTTGTAGAGCTTTTAACACAAAGTCCGGGGAGGCGCCAGCTGAGTACTGTATAATCTGAGTATAAATGGATGAGAGAGCTTCTTACTGCCTGAGCTATGTTGTTGATGTAAATTGAGAAGAGTGTGGGGCCTAGGATCGAGCCTTTGGGTACTCCCTTGGTGACTGGCAGTGGTTGAGAGAGCAGATGTTCTGACTTTATTCACTGGACTCTTTGAGAGAGGTAGTTAGCAAACCAGGCCAAAGACCCCTCAGACACCAATACTCCTTAGCCCGGCCCACAAGAATGGAATGGTCTACTGTATCAAAAGCCTTGGCCAAGTCAATAAAAATAGCAGTATAACATTGCTTAGAATCAAGGGCAATGGTGACATTTTAGAACCTTTAAGGTTGCAGTGACACATCCATAACCTGAGCAGAAACCAGATTGCATCCCCGAGAGAATACTATAGACGACAAGAAAGCCAGTCAGTTGATTTTTGACAAGTTTTTCTAACACTTTTGATAAACAGGGCAAAATAGAAATAGGCCTATAACAGTTAGGATCAGCTTGATCTCCCCCTTAAAGCAACCTTAAAGAAAAACATGTATAAAAAGGATTTAATTTTTGTTTTAACAAAAGACAAGAAGGATTTCTTTGTTTTCTGTAAACAGAATATTACCTTTAAACACATGATTTTTATAGCTCTATTTAAAAATGGCATAATTTTTTGTATTGACTAGTCAAAATTCCCCATGTATGTGTCAGTGGGTGATAACAATGTAGTTGGATTCAACAGGGCTGCACATACAAATACAACATTGTATTTAATGAGCAAAACGTTTTGTCATGTCCAGTTTGATCTGCATGTAATCTAGATTTCTGACTGTTTCAGGAAGGAAAAGAGTTCAAAGACGCAGACATCTTCCAGATGAACCCCCCTAAGTACGATAAGATTGAGGACATGGCCATGATGACCTACCTGAATGAAGCCTCTGTGTTGTATAACCTCAAAGAGCGTTATGCAGCATGGATGATCTATGTAAGAAGCCTGCATAAACACAGACACACATACACATACATGAACATAACAAACACACACACACAATACTACACATCAATAAATGGTAGAAATTAACACATACCAAAACAGCAGGTCTACATCAGTATACCAGAGACCCACATCCTCACAGAAATCCAGGTCAATTTCAGTCAGATTTAGCTAATCCCCTAATTTAATTTAATCCCTTTCCTCCAGACCTACTCTGGGCTGTTCTGTGCCACGGTGAACCCCTACAAGTGGCTTCCTGTGTACGACATGGAGGTTGTTAACGCCTACAGAGGGAAGAAGAGGATGGAGGCTCCACCCCATATCTTCTCTGTCTCTGACAACGCCTTTCAGTTCATGCAGATCGGTATGAACTCTCACGGATGGATGGTTGAATGGATGGAAGGAAGTTAAAATATACTTTAGAGAGGTATCTACTGCTTTCTAGTCTAGGTTTGAACAGTCTGCTGGGAATATCTGATTTCACTAGCCTTGAATGGAAATGCCAAGGCAGCAGCTACTCTTCCTGGGGTCCAGCAACATTAAGGCAGTTACATACAATTAAAAACATAGCACATTTCATAGCTACTATTGCATCAATATGTTTTACCATAACAGTTTATAATCCAGGGTTACTCCAAGCAGTTTAGTAACCTCAAATTGCTCAATTTCCACATGATTTATTGCAAAATTGAGTTGAGGTTTAAGGTTTAGTAAATGACTTGTCCCAAATACAAGGCTTTTAGTTTTTGAAATATTTAGGACTAATGTATTTCTTGCCACCCATTCGGAAACTGACTGCAGCTCTTTAAGTATTGCAGTGATTTCACTTGCTGTTGTAGCTGACATGTAGTGTTGAGTCATCAGCATACATAGACACACAGGCAGTGTCACACTCCAGTCACCCAAGTCATAGACTGTTCTCTCTGCTACCGCACGACAAGCGGTACCAGAGCACAATGTCTATGACCAAAAGGCTCCTTAACAGCTTCTACCCCCAAGCCATAAGACTGCTGAACAATTAATCAGATGGCCACCGGACTATTAGATTGACCCCCCCTTCCATTTGTTTTGTACACTGCTACTACTCACTGTTTATTATCTATGCATAGTCCCTTCACCCCTACCTACATGTACAAATTACCTCAACTAACCTGTACCCCTGCACACTGACTTGGTACCGGTGCCTCCTGTATATAACCCCATTATTGTTATTTTATTGTGTTACTTTTTATACGTTTTTACTTTAGTTTATTTGGTCAATATTTTCTTGACTTTTCTTGAACTGCACTGTTGGTTAAGGGCTTGTAAGTAAGCATTGCATGGTAAGGTCTACACTGTTGGTTAAGGGCTTGTAAGTAAGCATTGCATGGTAAGGTCTTGTTGTATTCGGCGCATGTTACAAATAAAGTTTCATTTTCACAGTTACAGGTCATTAGTAAAGAATGAAAAAAGTAAGTGACCCAAACAGCTGCCTGACAACCTGGATTATGTTGAAGAACATAATCCATAATCCATTAAAGAACACCCGCTGTGTTCTGTTAGACCAGTAACTCTCAACCCACAATATAGCAGAGGACGTAAAGCCATGACTCAATCCACAATATAGCAGAGGACGTGAAGCCATGACTCAACCCACAATATAGCAGAGGACGTAAAGCCATGACTCAATCCACAATATAGCAGAGGACGTAAAGCCATGACTCAATCCACAATATAGCAGAGGACGTAACAAGTGCGTTTCCAGCAGCAGATAATTTTTTTAACCAGGCAAGTCAGTTAAGAACAAATTCTTATTTTCAATGACGGCCTAGGAACAGTGGGTTAACTGCCTGTTCAGGGGCAGAACGACAGATTTGTACCTTGTCAGCTCGGGGGTTTGAACTCGCAACCTTCCGGTTACTAGTCCAACGCAAGCTGCACTGAAGTCTAACAAAACAGCCCCCACAATCTCTTTATCATACATTTCTCTAAGTCAATCATCGGTAATTACATGTTGCTATGAATTCCATAATGTTGTTTGAGTATGATTTTTTATTTAACCTTCATTTAACTAGGCATATGAGTTAAGAACAAATTCTTATTTACGATGATAGTCTACCAGGGAAAAGTGGGTTAAATTCTTTGTTCAGGGGTAGAACAACAGATTTTTAACTTGTCAGCTCGGGGATTTGATCCAGCAACCTTTTGGTTATTTGCCCAATGCTCTAACCACTACTGTAGACTACCTGTCGCCCCGAAATGATAAGCAATGTGTTTTTGGTTCCAGATAATGAGAACCAGTCCGTCCTGATTACGTAAGTTCTATACAAACTTTTCAAAGTTTTTCTATTATAACTTGGGTGTGATGAAAATACACAACATTATGATTGGATTAGGCTACGTGTAAGTCGATTACTGTGAATATTTGTTGTATTCTCAATGCTATTTTAGTGAATCCCAATCTGATACTCAAACATGTGACTGAAACCCCTATTTCCCTGTCATATAAACCAGCGGAGAATCCGGTGCAGGAAAAACTGTCAACACCAAGCGTGTCATCCAGTACTTCGCCACGATTGCAGTGTCTGGTGGTGAAAAGAAAAAGGACGAGCCCGGCAAAATGCAGGTAGGTTGTGTTTGTGTTTGCCTTTTTCACACATTTCAGTCTGATGGGCTGTGTAAACTATTTTTTCCAGCGGTGAATCCTGTTTCAAGAAAAGCGTTGACCTCTTTATCAGTTTCCGAGCTACTTGTGTTTGTCTCAATCAGGGGTCTCTTGAGGATCAAATCATTGCAGCTAACCCTCTGCTGGAGGCTTACGGTAATGCCAAGACAGTGAGGAACGACAACTCGTCTCGCTTTGTAAGTATGAAGGGAATACTGTGGAAGTTACCTTGCATTGGAAACATTTATTTTAGTAGTTCCCTATTGTTTTATCAATATATGTCCTACAAACTGTAACATTTAAAGGGGTCTATCAAATAGTTGACCTATTTCTAACCCCCATGCTCCACTACAGGGTAAATTCATTAGGATTCATTTCCAAGGAGGCAAACTGGCTAAAGCTGACATTGAGACCTGTGAGTTGGTTTTGACTGTTTCTCAATGCTTTCCTAAATTTACACAGACACTTTTTTTTAGATATTTTTTGTAATCTCTCTCTCTCTCTCTCTCTATATATATATATACATATATATATGTATCTCTCTCTCTCTGTATCTCTCTCTCTCTGTATCTCTCTCTCTCTGTATCTCTCTCTCTCTCTGTATCTCTCTCTCTCGCTGTATCTCTCTCTCTCTGTATCTCTCTCTCTCTCTCTCTCTGTATCTCTCTCTCTCTCTCTCTGTATCTCTCTCTCTCTCTTTATCTCTCTCTGTATCTCTCTCTCTCTCTCTTTATCTCTCTCTCTCTCTCTGTATCTCTCTCTCTCTCTCTCTCTGTATCTCTCTTTCTCTCTGTATCTCTCTCTATGTATCTCTCTCTCTCTCTCTCTCTCTTTCTCTCTCTCTCTTTCTCTCTCTCTCTTTCTCTCTGTATCTCTCTCTCTGTATCTCTTTCTCTCTGTATCTCTCTTTCTCTCTGTATCTCTCTCCCTCTCTGTATCTCTCTTTCTCTCTGTATCTCTCTCTCTCTCTCTGTATCTCTCTCTCTCTGTATCTCTCTCTCTCTTAGACCTGCTGGAGAAGTCCAGAGTGTCATTCCAGCTGCCTGATGAGAGAGGCTACCATATCTTCTTCCAAATGATGACAGGCCACAAACCTGAGATAGTTGGTATGGAAATGTAGAGGTTCAGAGAACATTATTCCCACCCCTATCTGTGGAACTTATAAAAAATAGTTAATGGTCCACACTATTAATACTATTAAAATGGGTACATTCAAGGTACCAAGGAATGAACTGTGAAGCACTAGTCCATGTGTCTCAGTCCCCTCTTTTGATGCTATTTATTGTTGTGACGTGACTACCATTAATGCGATGACAGCTATTCATTGAATAATTACATACCACTTTCAATTATTACGCAATTAAATGAATCATATAACAATTCATTAAGTAGTAATCTGCGGCACCACAGGAAAAGATAATTTAATGAGTTACTGTTTCCCGACTTAACTCAAGAATATCAGAATATCTCGATATACTATCCGTCATGCATCAATCATTTGCTCCTATTTCAGTCTCATTCTGAACATATTAATATCCTATAAATCTGCACGAACCCTAGTCTCCATGATGAGTCAGCAATACACAAATTGGCTGAATTATTTATTCACTAACTAACTAAATAATCACACAGAATTACATAAACACACACACACAGGATAAATTATACACTGATTGTTAGCGGGTGTCTCGCTAGCGGGACACCAGCCGACAACATCCGGTGAAATTGGAGGGCGTGCAATTCAAATAAATAATTGTAATATTAAACATTCATGAACATACAAGTATATTATATTATTTAAAAGCTTAAATTCTTGTTAATATAACTGCATTGTCCGATTTACAATATGCTTTACGGAGAAAGCATACCATGCGATTGTTTGAGGACGACGCCCCACATGAACATATTTTTCAACTTTTGAAGATCTTCCTCTGTTTGCAATCCCAAGGGTCCCAGCTACAACATAAATGGTTGTTTTGTTAGATCAAATTATTCTTTAATTCCCCAAAAGTCTGTTTAGTTAGCGCCATTGATTTGAGTAATCCACTCGTTCAACATGCAGACAAAGGAGTCCAAAAAGCTACCGCTAAACTTAGTTAAAACAAGTCAAACGACATTTCTATTTAATCCTCAGGTACTCTAAAATCAAAATAAACTCTTATATTTCATAGTATGATTGTTCTTTAAGTCACGACCACTTCCCTCATTATTTACGTTAGAAATATTGTTTCAATGTCCAACCTTTTGATGTTAAAGTTTTGGGCGGAGTCTCTATCTACACACAAAGTATTTTTGACTTCTCCATATTGCAGTGCAGAGAGAGCGGAGGTTTACAACCGGTCGTTAAAGTCCTAGGACCGGCCCCACTTCTCCCCCTTCCTCTGGTGGGAGAGAGAGAGGGGGGGGGGGGGGCTCCCTTTGATCCTCACCCAGGAGGGAAAGTCATAACATTATTATATACTACATGTATTCTTGAGTCCATCTATTGAGTAAAGGAGGGAGAGATACTGTAAAGGTAGGACAGCAGAATTCTAAGATTTAACTGACAAGCCATCCTCTGCTGTTCACAGAAATGTCGCTCATCACCACCAACCCCTACGACTTCCCCATGTGCAGCCAGGGTCAGATTACTGTGGCCAGCATCAATGACAAGGAAGAGCTGGATGCCACAGATGTGAGTCATACAAAGGGTTAATCAAACTATAGATAGGGAATGGGTAGAACCACCATACACACTGAATGCACTGAGCAATTTCAACTTGGTAGCAGCTGGGAATTGTCATATGTTTTTAGTTTGATTCTAAATGCCTTGTGTTAGTTAGGCATGTGACTTCACACTTCACCTTGGGGCACATGCTTTTAAAACATCCACAAGAGAGTGCCGCTAAGTGCCCTGTGGAACTGTGTTAAAACTCCCATCTACTAGCGTAATAAGTAATCATGTGGAACAGAGAAGCCAGTCAATTCCATTCATACAATTTGTTCTGGACTGAGCACTGTATCGTGCTGTAACTGAACAAATGACCATCAGTTAATCCCTGTTATACGTCCTCTCCAATGCCAGGATGCCATTGGAATCCTAGGCTTCACTAATGAGGAGAAAATGGGCATCTACAAGCTGACAGGAGCTGTACTGCACCATGGAAACTTGCACTTCAAGCAGAAGCAACGCGAGGAGCAGGCTGAGCCAGATGGCACAGAAGGTGAGTCCCACTCATTGATTTACAATATGTAAAGCATTAGTCCCATTCATTGATATAAAATATGGAAAGCATTAGACCCATTCATTGATATACAATATGGAAAGCATTAGTCCCATTCATTGATATAAAATATGGAAAGCATTAGACCCATTCATTGATATACAATATGGAAAGCATTAGACCCATTCATTGATATACAATATGGAAAGCATTAGTCCCATTCATTGATATACAATATGGAAAGCATTAGTCCCATTCATTGATATACAATATGTAAAGCATTAGTCCCATTCATTGATATACAATATGGAAAGCATTAGTCCCATTCATTGATATAAAATATGGAAAGCATTAGACCCATTCATTGATATACAATATGGAAAGCATTAGACCCATTCATTGATATAAAATATGGAAAGCATTAGTCCCATTCATTGATATACAATATGTAAAGCATTAGTCCCATTCATTGATATACAATATGGAAAGCATTAGTCCCATTCATTGATATACAATATGGAAAGCATTAGACCCATTCATTGATATACAATATGGAAAAGATTAGTCCAATTTCCAAACATAGAAATAAAACACTTAAGACAGACAGTGCCAGATGAAAGTCAGGCAGGAGACCAAATTCCTACCCCCAGAAATGATTTGAAATGGTAGATGTGGTAGAAAATCAAAACCTAACCTACAGGAAAACATCTGACTGTCCACTGAGAGTACAGAACATTGGGAAACAATGGGAAACAAGTCTGAGTCTGTTGTTGTTGGTTATCTCTCCAGTGGCTGATAAAATCGGCTACCTACTGGGCCTGAACTCAGCTGAGATGTTAAAGGCTCTCTGCTACCCCAGAGTGAAGGTCGGCAATGAGTATGTGACCAAGGGACAGACTGTGCCTCAGGTAAGGTTGTAAATCACAGCATCTTAGGAGCACAGGAATTATTTTGGGGATGAGTGCATTACCCCCTTTTCTCCCAATTTCAATTACTATCTTGTCTCATCGCTGCAACTCCCCAGAAGCGAATAGTAATGTGTTTTCCCCCAAGCTTTTATTACCTTATTACTAGACATGGTCAACATCTCATGTATTCATTTGAGCTGTTATTATTGCAGGTCAATAACTCAGTCTCGGCCCTGGCCAAGTCCATCTACGAGAGGATGTTCTTGTGGATGGTTATCCGTATTAACCAGATGTTGGACACCAAGAATCCAAGGAAGTACTATATTGGTGTGCTCGACATTGCCGGGTTTGAGATTTTTGATGTGAGTGTGAGACCAGAGCAAGACAATTAGTTTTGATTGAGAGGGATTACAGCCTTGTATGATGAAATGATTCTGAAATCCCTTCAACAGTACAACAGCATGGAGCAGCTGTGCATCAACTTCACCAATGAGAAACTGCAACAGTTTTTCAACCACACCATGTTCGTCCTGGAACAAGAGGAGTACAAGAAAGAGGGAATCGTCTGGGCCTTCATCGACTTCGGCATGGACTTGGCTGCCTGCATTGAGCTGATTGAGAAGGTAAGCTGTCTGTGAGAATTAAAATGGACCGCAATAACATAGCTCATTGGGAGCGCTGTGTGAGATTATCACAGTGGTACGAGGAATCTGACTTTTGAGAACTCAGTATGTTTCCTATGATATGCCCATAAATTAATATAATCCTAAAATAGCATGTTTTGTAAAGGAATAAATGTGGTCCTAATTGTACATTTCAATAATTTAATATACATCTCTTTTCGTGAAGCCAATGGGCATCTTCTCCATCCTTGAAGAGGAGTGCATGTTCCCCAAGTCTTCAGACACTACCTTCAAGAACAAGCTTTATGACCAGCATCTTGGCAAAAACCAGGCGTTTGAGAAGCCTAAGCCTGCCAAAGGCAAGGCAGAGGCCCACTTCTCCCTGGTGCACTATGCCGGCACTGTGGACTACAACATTACTGGCTGGCTGGACAAAAACAAGGACCCCCTGAACGACTCTGTTCTTCAGCTGTACGGGAAGTCCTCAGTGAAACTGTTGGCTACCCTGTATGTTGCTGCCCCACCTGAGGGTAAGACTAGCATCACATCAAAAGATTTAACTGAGCAATACCCACTGAGCACACCACGTCATTTCATCGTGACGCATTGATCAACCAAATTCCAACCTTTATTCACCAACTCAAAAAGACAGCCAGAATTGTATTGATATCCTAATGTGTTATCAATATGCTTTCAACCATATTAAAGCACAACCAAATTCCAATGGAAAAACAAATGTCAGATTTTTGGGTTAGTTCTCATCTAAATGTGCTTTCACTGCGCTTTCAACCACTTAAAAGCAAAGTTCAAAAACAAAGTTCCAATGGGAATACAATGTCAGATATTTTGTATTAATTAAACAACTTAATGTGTTATCACTATCTAATAGCAGAACCAAATTATCTGGACTGCAGTTGAGATTACATTAAAAGTACATTGATCAATACTGTTCAAGATTCTGCTCATTAAAGCAAACGTGAAGATCTTCACAGACCTCCGACCTTTGCTATTTTGAACATGTGAGCTTTCTATGATTACATAAGAAGACATTGATAGTTACAATAGGCTAACCAGAACATGTGGCCATGGATGTGTTACTCATTTTAAGGTTGAATAAATACTGTTACATTAGTTTGTAAGATAGCCTTAACTTTAGGCAATTTACTGTATTGCAAAAGTCTTATTGAATTGTTTGTTTGACAACTCAACCAAATATCAACATATAAAGGATATCTTATGCAGATAGTTTCATCTGAACCACTGGCTTAATCGTATTCTTTAACTTTTGTTTTTGGTTTAGTTGGAGACATGAATCAAACATATCATTAGTTTAACTTTTCAACAAGTGAATAGGCTATTTACTGCATTGAATCTTAGCCAGGTCACAGTTGTAAATGAGAACTTGTTCTGTAGACAAACTGCATATTGAATTGTTTGGTTGTCAACGCAACCAAATATCAACATTTGAAGGAGATTTATGTTTTGTGCCACTGACTTAGTCTGGCTTTAATTCCAGTTTGTTTATTCCATGTGTAACTCTGTATTGTTTATGTCACACTGCTTTGCTTTATCTTGGCCAGGTTGCAGTTCTAAATGAGAACTTGTTCTCAACTGACCTACCTGGTTAAATAAAAGGTGAAATAAAATGTAATTAAAAAACAAAGCAAATGTAATATGTTGGATTGACATCTCAATCGCAACCAAGAATCAAAGTTAAAGAATAGGACTAAATCAAATCTAACTTTATTTAAAGTGCATTTAAAGCTTGATTCGATTTTTGGTTTGGATGGAGACGTCAATCCACCATATCAATTTTTAATTGGAAGACGAACTGGAGTCAAAGGAGAAGAAATCACAGATGGAACTAAGCAGAACATCTCCTTCAAATTTTGACATTTGGTTGCGCTGACAACCAAGCACAATTCAATATGCAGTTTGTCTACAAATTAATAATTGATATGTTGATTTCACGTCTCCAGCTCAATAAAAAATCTATGTTAAAGAATAGGTCTAAATCTAATCTAATTAACCTCTAAATGCACTTTAAATCAAGTTTGATTTGGTTTAGTCACAATATTTAACTTCAATGTTTGGTTGAGATGGAGACGTGAATCCAACATCTTAATAATTAACTTGAAGATAAAATTTGAAATCCACCAAAACTTGAAACCCTTGGCCTTTATTTATTGTCTATTTTTAGTTGAACCCGGGGCAGAACCCTGGGTAGAATTTGAAGCCTGGGTAGATGACTTCCCTAATGCTATGTAGGCCTAAGTAGCATCATTGATGATACACGACTCACAAAGTATTGTTACATTTCATTTGCTCTGTTAAACCTACCATTTCGAATGATTTTTGATAGCAACAGTTTTTGAGAGATAGCTCAATCCTCATTCTCCTGATAGCACATTGGTAACAGTCAGTGACAAATATGAAAGCCAAGCAGGGCTGGGCTTGGTTAAAACCCTGGATCAGGGACCAAAGGTTAGCTGTAGATAGATCAACTCTCCAGTAGGACATGTTGCCCAGCCTACTGTTTTTTTCTGATAGAGGATATCACGTTGTTTCAAATATATTAATTCAACATATTTTATACAATGTTTTTCTATGTTGAAATTGGTTATAATGATGACATAATGCTGTGAAATTGAAATTTCACCTTCAAAACAACTGTTGATTACTTTTTTCAAATCCAGTGTATTTTCCACATAGATTCCAAGTCACAGTACATTGACAAATGACTTTGAAACAACATTGATTGAAACTGTTTGTGCCCAGTGGGTAGTTAGACCTCCGACCTACATTTTTTATTTAAAGTCTTTGAATGTATCACATTTCCCAGGGTTGTTCCCTGGGTTAATTTACTCAAACAACATTTGCATTAAGATAAATGTGAAGTTAACCCGAGATGGTCTTGTTTATAAGGATCTCTTACTTTTGCCCATTTTAACAGATACAAGCAAGAAAGGAGGCAAGAAGAAGGGTGGTTCCATGCAGACTGTGTCCTCGCAGTTCAGGGTGATCTTTTGAAATGTGTTTATTCAGTCCTTCAAAAGGTGCATTGATTATCCCAAATTATTTATTTAAAAATTGGTTTGTAATCCTCTTACAGGAAAACTTGGGCAAACTGATGACCAACTTGAGGAGCACTCATCCTCACTTTGTGCGCTGCCTGATCCCCAATGAGTCAAAGACTCCAGGTACAAGAACTATTGAGTGATATATTTTTATGTAATCAGTAAAGTATCAGTAATATCAACGAACCCAATCTTTAACCTGTTTATGAGTATTAAAAGAGACTTGGTTTGTGTTTCCAGGTCTGATGGAGAACTTCCTGGTTATCCACCAGCTCAGGTGTAACGGTGTTCTGGAGGGTATCAGGATCTGCAGAAAGGGATTCCCCAGCAGAATCATCTATGCAGACTTCAAGCAGAGGTTCACGCACACAAACACAAATGCACACATACATACATACACATTACATGTACATTTGAGTCATTTAGCAGGTGGTGTTATCCAGCAGCATACCACCCTGCATCCCACTGCTGGCTTGTCTCTGAAGCTAAGCAGGGTTGGTCCTGGTTGGTCCCTGGATGGGAGATCAGATGCTGCTGGAAGTGGTGTTGGAGGGCCAGTAGGTGGCACTCTTTCCTCTGATTTAAGGTGATCCCAATGTGCCAGGGCAGTTAAACAGATGTCCTGACTCTTTGAGGTCATTAAAAATCCCATGGAGTATAATGTAAGGGTGTTATTAACTGGTCTCCTGGCTAAATGTCTGATCTGGCACTCATACTGTCATGGCCACCAAATCATCCCCATCTTCCAATTGGCTCCATCTGTTCTCCAGGTTGTTGATGAGAATGTGTTCTCAGTCAACTTACCTGGTGAAAAATGTATACTTTTTCGTACTGGTCCCCCCACATGCACACACAAAACAATGGAAAAGATCAACTCTAAGGGTCAGTATATGTTACCTTTTACGTAATATAACCAACCTATTGCAACTTGACATATGTTAAGCATGTCTCCTCATTCAGGTATAAAGTACTGAATGCCAGTGTCATCCCTGAAGGCCAGTTCATGGACAACAAGAAGGCTTCTGAGAAGCTGCTGGGGTCCATTGATGTGAATCACGAGGACTACAAGTTTGGACACACCAAGGTCAGTCAAATACCCCCAACAAAAGCTGACAAAACACAACTTAAATGAAATTTTAAACCCTTACCATTCAAAATCTCTCCAGTTGATCAACCACCCTGTTATACTTTCTTCTTCATTAAGCTAATATAAAAAAGGTGGAGAAACATTCTACTGTTATTTTCAGTCATACATCCCAGGTAAAGAAGATAAACTCCATTTATTAACCTGTGCATTGTGTTACAGTGGTATGGCTGCAGTTATCTGTATCACTTTACATTATTCATCTACAACTGTACAAAACCTTTCAACTTCTGAACACACTATCCCATGGTCTGTGGTGATTTCCCCTCTGTTGATCCAACCCTTTCGATCTGTTACCATCTGACTGTGGTTCCATTGACCATGTTTACCTGTGGCCCAGGTGTTCTTCAAAGCCGGTCTGCTGGGGGTACTGGAGGAGATGAGAGATGAGAAGCTGGCCTCTCTGGTCGGCATGGTCCAGGCTCTCAGCCGTGGATTCCTCATGAGGAGAGAGTTCACCAAGATGATGGAGAGGAGGTGAGGAATAGTAGACATCTTCGCACTTCCTATGAACCACCTTAATGTAAGGAAGTATGATTCCATACTGTATACGCTGCGAGTTGTTCAGAATGAGAAAGTACGCCTTATAATGTTCTTTTAAAGCTGCAGTTTAGGATTTGGAAAGCTGTTCAATTGTACTTTTAATGTGTTGTATTTACCTATTGATTCTGGAAGAATATAAAATGCCTCATGAGCTTAGAGCGCTGTCAATTAATTAAAGAGGGGTTACCTTCCCCTTGCCTCCTTCCTCAGCTGTGGGGGGGGGGGGGGGGGGCTCTATTTGGTAGTTCTTCCTCTCTCAGAATGTAGCTTGTCAGTCACCATACCACTCTATCCTTTCTGTTGACCAGAGATGCCGTCTACTCCATCCAGTACAACATCCGTTCATTCATGAATGTGAAAACCTGGCCATGGATGAAGGTGTACTTCAAGATCAAGCCCCTGCTGAAGAGCGCTGAGACTGAGAAGGAGATGGCCAACATGAAGGAGAACTATGAGAAGATGACAGCAGACTTGGCCAAGGCTCTGGCGAAGAAGAAAGAGTTGGAGGAGAAGATGGTGACCCTGCTGCAGGAGAAGAATGACCTGGCACTCCAAAACGCATCTGTGAGTGAGCCACTACCCTCGTAAGGGTACATTTACACACATTAATACACACACATGATTACACACACACACATGAATACATAAACACACACACATGCAGACAGACAGACAGACAGGCACACACACATTCACACACATACACACATTTTCATACTCTCCACATACACTGCTGCTACGCTGTTTATTATCTTTCCTGTTTGCCTTGTCACTTTTACCCCTACCTACATGTACGTTGCATGATGTATTACCTCAACTACCTGGTACCCCTGCACATTGACTCGTTACTGGTACTCCCTGTATATAGCCTTGTTATTGTTATTTATTGTGTTACTATTTCCTATTTTTCTTAGCAATTTTTTAAAACTGTGCATTGTTGGGAAAGGGCTCGTAAGTTAGCATTTCACTGTAAAGTCTACACCTGTTGCATTCGGCGTTTATGACAAATAACATTTGATTCGATGAACACACGCATACACTGTGAAGTAGTAGTAACTGCCAAAATAAAGGACCCCCCCCAGAGGAAGTTTCCGCCACGACTTCGATGTAATTCCTATCCTAGTGCGGAAATGCTCGTTTAGTTCCACACTCCGAACTCCGACATACGACTCCTTATAAATATTGATTAATCAGGCATGCACATCTACACTACTTTGAAGAATCATAAATATAAAATATATTTTGATTTGCTTAACACTTTTGTTACTACATGATTCCATATGTGTGATTTCATAGTTTTGATGTCTTCACTATTATTCTACAATGTAGAAAATAGTCAAAATAAAGAAAAACCCTGGAATGAGTAGGTGTGTCCAAACTTTCTACTGGTATGTTATTGTGGTGGTACTACTGGTATTGTTATTATTATTATTATGGTATATATTGAAGTTATGTTGATTTATTTTGACATCTTTGACAAATGTTAGTCTATATTTTCATACAGAAAGTGAGGACACAGATTTTTTATCCTGTTCTGAAAACAGGAATCAGAAAATCTGAACGATGCTGAGGAAAGGTGTGAGGGGCTCATCAAGAGCAAGATCCAGCTGGAGGCCAAACTCAAAGAGACGACTGAGAGGCTGGAGGATGAAGAGGAGATGAATTCTGAGTTGACTGCCAAGAAGAGGAAGCTGGAGGACGAGTGCTCTGAGCTGAAGAAGGACATTGATGACCTGGAACTCACCCTGGCCAAAGTGGAGAAGGAGAAGCACGCCACTGAAAACAAGGTATCATGCCTTACCATAGACAGTCTAACCAAACAATAATCCAAACAATAATCAACTCAAAACATAGCTGAAATGGAATTCAAGCCGTATTCTGGGTGCAGGAAAAATTGTGGAATTTAAGTTGCGGGGTACTCCTCACATTCATTGAATGTTCAGCTCCCCCTTTGTTTATGACTTCCATTCTGTACACTGGCGTAAAAATGGTGTAAAATTGTAAAAAATCTAGTGTTAAATCAATAAGACATTACTTGTTGATACATTTCAAATCTGAATGAAATTAATGCAATACATGTCAAACTAAATCTTTGTAGTGACCAAAGACAAATTTTGTTGTGACCATTTTCAGGTTAAAAATCTGACAGAGGAGATGTCGTCTATGGATGAGAGTGTTGCCAAGCTGACCAAGGAGAAGAAAGCCCTCCAAGAGGCCCACCAGCAGACACTGGACGACCTGCAGGCAGAGGAGGACAAAGTCAACACTCTGACCAAGGCCAAGACCAAGCTGGAACAGCAAGTGGACGACGTGAGTGGAGTTTGTCATTTTGGCCATGATAGTATGCAAGATGACATTATCTTCAGTTGTTTAGAGTTCAACAGTATGTGTATTTTTATGTTGTAGCTTGAGGGTTCTCTGGAACAAGAGAAAAAGCTTCGTATGGACCTTGAGAGATCCAAGAGAAAGCTGGAGGGAGATCTGAAACTGGCCCAGGAATCCATAATGGACCTGGAGAATGACAAGCAGCAGTCTGATGAGAAAATCAAGAAGTAAACACAATCAAATGGCTACAATATGACCTACTATGTTGATCAACACAATGGTTGTTCTTGACTAATTATTGTAATTATGAATTAGCATTTGCATGTGATTTTTAAAAACTATGTGAATGGTATAATTCTCTGTCTTTAAACTATCGAACCAAAACCAACTATGCAATCATTGTGTTTGTGTTTGTTAGGAAGGACTTTGAGGCCACCCAGCTCCTCAGCAAGGTTGAGGATGAGCAGTCTCTGGGAGCTCAGCTGCAGAAGAAGATCAAGGAACTCCAGGTACAGTACAGGATCTAAGCTCCTGTACAGGAAAGCAAACACCTGAATAATTTCCTGACAAAAACTGTGACATATTTCTTCTGGTAGCACACATTTTTACTGGTGGCTTCTGATGGCTCAGTAGGTTGGAACATATTGTTTCTTGCTGATGTTGCTGATGTTGTTAAGATGGTGCTTTCATAGAGTTAGATAGAGGACAAATACTTTATCGGTGACATTATGGCCTGTGTGATAGCATGGACAGCTCCATTTTAATACAGTCAATTGTCTTCTTATTTTGTGCTGGAAACAAATGTAAATCTAATATATTGGTGAGCCATATCAAAATCGTGTCATTTATTTATTGCCATGACTAGATGCCGGTGTTATTGCTTAAAGCCATTTTCTAACCATAGGCAACACAATTTGAAGAAGACAATGCTATAATCATTGGCCCAGTTAACTACTTTAAAATGGTGGAAGCTCTCAATGGCAATGTCCATGCTAAAATGGTTTAATCCATCTAGAGACCTCTATCTAACTTTATGGGTGGATTTTACTGATTTGGGTTTGGTTCCTGCATGGGACACTGTCTATTGAATATATTAGTGTAACTGGCTTTGTTTCAACATATGAATATTCTTGGTACCATTTGAAAGGAAACACTTTAAAGTTTGTGGAAAAGTGAATTGAATGTAGGAGAATAACACAATAGATCTGGTAGAACAAAATGTAAAGTTTTTTTCTACCACCATCTTTGAAATGCAACAGAAAGGTCCCAAGTCTAGCCATGACTCTGGTTGTAATTCCGATAGTGTCTACAAGAGGGCAGCAGTGCATGTCAAAGTTTCAGACTGATAACTTGAAGTATGGGCAAGCCACAAGACATTTAGTGTGAAGTCACCCAGGTACATTTGGACAAATTGTGAAGGACACATTTACATTACATTTCTCTGCAAGAATATCATCAAATCTGTATACTTTGACTTTGATTTAGCTTTTCCAGTATTAGTAGCCATATTGTAAGTTCAACATTTGTGAAACACCCAGTTTTCATAACTTCATAACTCTCCATGTTCTTGCCATTTTTGTCCAAAAGGAAAAGGCTTGTTGTCGCACAATGTTAGCAGAAAAATTGTGTGACAGATACTCCCGTAAAGCCCAGCTCATTGGTTATCTAGCTAGTTTTGTTTGCCCCCGATTGGTGCTTATTTAACAAAGTTAGTCAATCAAGTGAAGGCCACCCGTGTCATTGGCATGCCATGAAAGCTTCGCTCTCTGACCAAATTTGGTGTCCTACAGGATGTACTACAGCTCTAATGATATAGTGAAGTTTTGTTATGTTCTAGAATCTCTGAGGAATAAATACAAATGTAATTTGACTGGTTGAAACAACGTTTAGGGTTAAATTTTCACAGAATCCTTTCTTTGTAAATTGAACGAGTGGAAATTCTAAATCGATCGTGCATGCTATATGGACCTTTTTTAGGATATGAAAAAGGATTTTATCTAACAAAACGACTCTTCATGTTATCTATGGGACCCTTGGGATGATAAAATTCTTCAGAATGTAAAATATACATCCTTTTATTATTTTGTGAGGTTCCAATGTTTCAACTTTATTGTTATTCCCCGCTGCTCCTGCCCCCTACTTTAGGCCCGTATTGAGGAGCTGGAAGAAGAAATTGAGGCTGAGCGTGCTGCCAGGGCCAAAGTTGAGAAGCAGAGGGCTGATCTCTCCAGGGAACTTGAAGAGATCAGCGAGAGGCTGGAGGAGGCCGGAGGTGCCACTGCTGCTCAGATTGAGATGAACAAGAAGCGTGAGGCTGAGTTCCAGAAGCTGCGTCGTGATCTTGAAGAGTCCACCCTTCAGCATGAAGCCACAGCCGCCGCTCTGCGCAAGAAGCAGGCCGACAGTGTGGCTGAGCTCGGGGAGCAGATCGACAACCTGCAGCGTGTCAAACAGAAGCTGGAGAAGGAGAAGAGTGAGTACAAGATGGAGATTGATGACCTCTCCAGCAACATGGACTCCATTGCCAAGGCTAAGGTGATTAGTGATGTTTTGGTCAAGCGGTGTTGAGGAGGGTCAACTACATTTCCATTTATGTGAACTGAAGTAATAATGGTACATGTTTCACTAACAGGGCAATCTGGAGAAGATGTGCCGTACTCTAGAGGACCAGCTAAGTGAGATCAAGACGAAGAATGATGAGAATCTTCGCCAGGTCACTGACATCAGTGGACAGAGGGCCAGACTTCTGACAGAAAATGGTACCATCAACAATGAACAACAAACCAATGCTTTCCTTAAGTGGTACACAATAAAATGTGTTGAGGGCTTGAAGTCCAGTCCACATTCAAATATTTGGAGAAATTACTATTCACCATCTAACATTGCCCTACAACACATTTTCAATCATAGAGAACAGAGACCCCATTAACAAGATGTCCCTCTATCTCTGCAGGTGAGTTTGGCCGCCAGCTGGAAGAGAAGGAAGCACTGGTGTCTCAGCTGACCAGAGGCAAACAGGCCTTCACCCAGCAGGTGGAGGAGCTGAAGAGGCAGATTGAGGAGGAGGTCAAGGTAAGGGACCCAATCTGGACTCCACCAACCACAGAGTGTAGAGAAATATCTACATGTGACTACGCCACCCTCAGAGACTTCAAATCAAATTGTCACGTGCTTGGTAAACAACAGGTGTGGATTAACAGTGAAATGCTTACTTATGGGCCCTTCCCAACAATGCAGAGAGAAACATAGAGAAATAATAGAAAAATAATAACAGGAGGAATAAATACACAATGAGTAATGATAACTTGGCTATATACACAGGGTACCAGTACTGAGTAATGATAACTTAGCTATATACACAGGGTACCAGTACTGAGTAATGATAACTAGGCTATATACACAGGGTACCAGTACTGAGTAATGATAACTTAGCTATATACATGGGGTACCAGTACTGAGTCGATGTGCAGGGGAACGAGGTAATTGAGGTAGATATGTACATAAAGGTAGGGGTAAAGTAACTAGGCAACAGGATAGATAATAAGAAGTAGCAGCAGCAAATGGGATGAGTCAAAAGAGTTGGTGCAAAAAGGATGGTCAATGCAGATAGTCTGGGTAGCTATTTGGTTAACTATTTAGCATTCTTATGGCTTGGGGGTAGAAGCTGTTCAGGGTCCTGTTTTTTACAGTCGGTACAGTTTGCCATGCGGAAGCAGAGTGAACAGTCTATGACTTGGGTGGCTGGAGTCTTTGACAATTTTTAAGGCCTTTCTCTGACATCGCCTAGAACAGAAGTTCTGGGTGGCAGAGAGCTCGGCCCCAGTGATGTACTGCTCCGTACGCACTACCCTCTGTAGCACCTTGTGGTTAGATGCCAAGAAGTTGCCAAGCGATGATGCAGGATGCAGCCGGTTAAGATGCTCTCGATGGTGCAGCTGTAGAACTTTTTGAGGATCTGAGGGCCCATGCCAAATCTTTTCAGCTTCCTGAGGAAGAGGCATTGTCGTGCCTTCTTCATGACTGTGTTGGTGTGTGTGAAGACCATGTTAATTACTTGTGGTCACAGAGGACCTTGAAGCTCTCGACTCGCTCCACTACAGCTGTGTCGAAGTGGATGTGGGCATGTTCGACTCTCCGTTTCCTGTAATCCACGATCAGCTCCTTTGTCTTGCTGATGTGGGGGCGAACAAGGAGTACAGGTGCGGACTAAGCATGCACCCGAGGGGCCCCTGTTTTGAGGGTCAGTGTGGCAGATGTGTTGTTGCTTTTGCAACAGCCAATGGGGTTCCTAATAAAATACCAAATACTTAGCTGTAGTCAATGAACAGCATTCTCACATAGGTGTTCCTCTTGTCCAGGTGGGAGAGGGCATTGGCGGAGTGCAATAGAGATTGCGTCATCCTTGGATCTGTTGGGAAGGTATGCGAGTTGGAGTGGGTCCAGGGTGTCTCCTTGTTCAGCCAAGATTCAGAGAAACAGAATATTACAGTTCTTCAGGTCCCGTTGATAGGAGTTCGTCCAGTTTGTTCTCCAGTGATTGTACGCTAGCCAATAGAACAAAGGGAAAAGGTGGTTTATTTGTTTGCTGACGTAATCTCATTAGGAGGCTGCCTCACCTGCCTCTTTTTGGCCGCCACTTCCTCTTTCGAGTACCAGGGATTAGGGCCTGGTCCGGAGTAAGCAGAATGCCCAGAGCTGCCGATTCGTTGAGATAGAAATCTTCATCCAAATTGAGGCAAGTGATCGCTCTTCTGGTGTCCAGAAGATGTTTTTGGGTCAAAGGAAATGATAGTGGAGACATTGCATACCAAAAAGTTAAGATCAGCATACATTATTTACATTTTTTATAGCAGAGTAAAATGTCCACTATCCACTGTAGCGCCATCTACTGTAATTTGTTTTACTATCTCTCTAATTTCTCTTTATCTTCCCCTTTCTCTCTCACAGGCAAAAAATGCACTGGCCCATGGTGTCCAGTCTGCCCGCCATGACTGTGACCTACTGAGGGAGCAGTTTGAGGAGGAGCAGGAGGCAAAGGCAGAGCTGCAACGCGGCATGTCCAAGGCCAACAGCGAGGTGGCTCAATGGAGGACTAAGTATGAAACTGATGCCATTCAGCGCACAGAGGAGCTGGAGGAGGCCAAGTGAGTCGCACGCAACAGCAGAAACTCACATATAGGGTGTGGTTGGTGACGTTGTGGTGGTACAGTAGTCTCATAAACCCACACCCTAGGCAACAGCAGTGTGGTCTGGTTGACACTTTCTTGGCAACTTTAATAAGAAAAAGAATGTGGGGTGGGTCCTCTTAAAAATAACCTGTGATCCCCATCTTAGTAGCTGCCATCTTGCTAGCTGCTATCTGTATTTTATTCAAACAGATAAGGTACCCACCATGTCATTTCAACGTGGAGAATTTGTGTCATATTTGATAGATATATCCATTGTTTTATTTATCCGTTATTTTAACCGGGGTAAGTTGACTGAGAACACAATCTCATTTGCAGCAACAACCTAGGGAATAGTTACAGGGGAGAGGAGGGGGATGAATGAGCCAATTGTAAACTGGGGATTATTAGGTGACCGTAATGGTTTGAGGGCCAGATTGGCAATTTAGCCAGGACACCGGGGTTAACAACCCTACTCTTACAATAAGTGTCATGGGATCTTTAATGACCTCAGAGAGTCAGGACACCCGTTTAACGTCCCATCCAAAAGACGGCACCCTACACAGGGCAGTGTCCCCAATCGCTGCCCTGGGGCATTGGGACATTTTTTTAGACGAGAGGAAAGAGTGCCTCCTACTGGCCCTCCAACACCACTTCCAGCAGCATCTGGTCTCCCATCCAGGGACTGACCAGGACCTGCTTAGCTTCAGAAGCAAGCCAGCAGTGGTATGCAGGGTGGTATGCTGATGGCATACATTGATCAATGAGATTCCAGCACATTTTCACCCATAATTAAACAATTTAAAAAATCAATCAGATCATGTGTTAACCGGCGATAGCCGTCACCCACATAGCTGATATTTTGGCGATGTCGAAGGTGTAACTTCATTGGAACTGTCAAATCGGTTAGAAGCCACTCTTGATCATTGTCATCAAGCCACACCTATCCCACTTGCGTAACAAATTCAGACAAAGAAACTGTAGCTGTATAGAAATTATGACGCTCAAATTGAAAATCATTAAACGAAACAATGAGGATTTCTATCATCCTAATGTACTGTGTAGGTGTAGATTACATCTGTCATCCTAATGGAGGAGTAGATTACATCTATCATCCTAATGGAGGTGTACAGTCGTGGCCAAAAGTGTGTGAGAATGTGAGTGTGTGAGATGTGAGAATTACACAAAAAAGTCTGCTGCCTCAGTGTCTTTAGATATTTTTGTCAGATGTTACTATGGAATACTGACGTATAATTACAAGCATTTCATAAGTGTCAAAGGCTTTTACTGAAAATTCCATGAAGTTGATGCAAAGACTCAATATTTGCACTGTTGACTCTTCTTTTTCAAGAATTGCAATTCATCTGATCACTCTTCATAACATTCTTGAGTATATGCAAATTGCCATCATACAAACTGAGGCAGCAGACTTAATATTTGTGTCATTCTCAAAAACTTTGGCCACGACTGTAGATTACATCTATCACCCTATTGGAGGAGTAGATTACATCTCACATTCCAGTGTTCAAATTTGTAAGCAAGGCTGCATGGGATTTCTCTTAATGTGACTCCGTGCAGCCAATGACAGTGCCAGTTTTAGGTGTATGCCAGGTGCCACTTGTGGATTTGACAGCTCTAACGCAGTTCTACCTTTGACACAACCAAAACAACCGCAATGTGGATGTCGATTTAAAGAGGATCTGATTGAATAGAACCCTTAATGTTATCAATGTGCTCGATCAAATGACACAACCAAATTACCTGGATTTCACCTAGTTGAGATGACATTAAAGTATATAGTGCAAGTGATCAATGCCATTCGAGATTCTGTGCAGATTATTACAGCAATGGTAAGATTTCCACAGACTGACAACCCTGAATGCTTTCTATGATTACATAAGACATTTATTGTTACAGTAACCTCAAAATGTGGCCATGTATGTGTTACTCATTACTCTGTGGAAATCTAATGAACTTAATGTTAGGCTGTCTTACAAAAGTAATATCAAATTGTGAGTCTTGCTTAAATTCCAGTTTGTCTACAAATTAATAATTGATGTTGCATTCACATCTCCATTTCAACCAAAAATCAAAGTGAATTAATAGGTCTAAATCAAACTTTAAAGGATGGTTTGATTTAGTCATTTTTCAACTTAGATTTTAGGTTCAGAGACTTGAGATGGAGACATCAATCCAACATTTTAATTTACTAACTTGTAGATTCCATTTGAAAGCTACCAAAGCTTAAAATGCTAGGCCTATATGTATTGTCTGTTTTTAGTTTAATCCTGGGTTAAATTTAAACAATAGCTGTTGATGACTTCCCATCAACAGCATCATTGATAATATAATTGATAAAGTATGGTTCCATTTAATTTGCTCTGTTAAACCTACCTTTTGGAATGACTTTGATAGCAACGCAACACTGAACCTATTAAGTGGAGATTTCACAACAACCATTCTCACGACAGCAGATAACAGCAGGTAACAAACAGCCTGTGACAAATATGGAAGCCCAGTTAATACCCTGGATGGAGGACCAAAGGGTAGTTGTAGATAGATCAACTCTCCAGTAGGAGGTGCTGTCCAGACTATTTTCTTCTGATATAAATTATTACGTTGAAGATCTGATGTAGTTTCAAAGGTACAAATTCAACAAATTTTATGCAATATTTGTCAGTGTTGAAAATGTTACCATGTTGATGTAATCCTGTAGTTTAATTTTCACCTTTCACCACAGTTTGTTAATACCTTTTTTTTAAATCCAATGTATTTTATGTAACAATACATTGACAAATGTTGAAACAATGTTGATTGAACCAGTTTGTGCCCAGTGGGTAGTTACAGTATATTGGCCGTGACATAGTACCAAACTGCCATTCTACTATGTACAGAGGGGTTAGGCCAGAACATTAGAACATTGTGGGAGGCAACCAAGATGTCTAGAGAGACTAGTGGTAGGGGGCTCTGAGAAAATGTCAAGTATTGTCAAATTTGTTTTGGAAAAAATTGTTCACAATAAAACCACCCTCTGTCGTCCAACAGGAAGAAGCTGGCCCAGCGTCTGCAGGAGGCTGAAGAGACCATTGAGGCAGTTAACGCCAAGTGCGCCTCCCTGGAGAAGACCAAGCAGAGGCTGCAGGGAGAGGTGGAGGACATCATGATTGACATTGAGAGAGCTAACACAATGGCCTCCAACCTTGACAAGAAGCAGAGAAACTTTGACAAGGTGAAAATGAATAAACCTCACTCTAGGGTAATATTTTCTGTCTGCTATTTGATCAGTTGTAGTATAATTGTACCATATTCCTGATTCAAAACTCCATCAATGAGTTATAATGAAAATCTTATGGATTTCCTTAGGTTCTGTCGGAGTGGAAGCAGAAGTATGAGGAAAGCCAGGCTGAGCTGGAAGGAGCTCAGAAGGAGGCTCGATCTATGAGCACTGAACTCTTCAAGATGAAGAACTCCTACGAGGAGGCTCTGGATCATCTGGAGACTCTGAAGAGAGAGAACAAGAACCTGCAACGTGAGCATCTGACAGCAGTTCTCTTTTGCTCATGTGTTGTAAAGATGGAGAGAGCTTTAACCATCAAACTTACATTAAATTACCATTACACCATCTCTGAGCATAAAATTATATTTTTTGTACTCGTAATCAGCGTTCCTATGAACAACCCAAGGAAGTGAAGGGCAATTATATTTGCAAGACCATATGAAGTGCTGTTAATTATTTATCTGTTATTATGATTCAATGTGCACTTCAGTGCATTGGTAATATCCACAAAAAATTATCTCTCAAGTCTAAACTGCTCCTGTGTTTGTGTGTGCAGAGGAGATCTCTGACCTGACTGAGCAGATCGGAGAGACTGGCAAGAGCATCCATGAGCTAGAGAAGGCCAAGAAGACTGTGGAGACAGAGAAGTCTGAGATCCAGACGGCTCTAGAGGAGGCTGAGGTACAAACTACAGCTGTTTGATGGGAAAAGCAGTGTTACCCGAGCCAATGCTAGCTACAGTCCAATGATGCCTGTAATGGTGTTTATTGTAGTCATATATATTTAATTGCTGGTGTTATTCACATCCAAATGTATTGAACACAAATTACCTGACTGCTTCTCCCTGTCCAGGGCACACTGGAGCACGAGGAATCCAAGATTCTGCGTGTGCAACTGGAGCTGAACCAGGTCAAGGGTGAGGTAGACAGGAAGATTGCTGAGAAGGATGAGGAGATGGAGCAGATCAAGAGGAACAGCCAGAGGTTGACTGACTCCATGCAGAGCACCCTGGACTCTGAGGTCAGGAGCAGGAATGACGCCCTGAGGGTGAAGAAGAAGATGGAGGGAGACCTGAATGAGATGGAGATCCAGCTGAGCCACGCCAACCGCCAAGCGGCCGAGGCCCAGAAACATCTGAGGAACGTCCAGGGACAGCTAAAGGTAAAGGGAATGGGACATCAGGCTCAAACATCTAAAAATGGGGAGGGATTTGTTTGTGAATCTTTAAAACAGGCTTTAACCATGCAATTTAAAATATTGAATCTATTGGACTAATATACTGTAGAAATGTAGGGATATTGAGGAAATTCTTACCAATAATTTTTTTATCACCGATCCTATCACCTCTACTTCCACAAGTCCTAATGAACCTGTCATTATGAACCCCAGGATGCCCAACTGCACCTTGATGACGCCGTCCGTGCCTCAGAGGACATGAAGGAGCAGGCAGCCATGGTGGAGCGCAGGAACGGTCTGATGGTGGCTGAAATCGAGGAGCTGAGAGTTGCCCTGGAGGTGACAGAGAGAGGCCGCAAAGTGGCTGAGACTGAGCTGGTAGACGCCAGCGAGCGTGTTGGACTGCTGCACTCCCAGGTACAGGTCAAAATCAATTTCTTATGAAACTCAACCAAACATACCATTTACACAGTGCTTGCTTTTATATGTCGTAACTTCTGCCTTATGACATGTAAATTATCTTGAGAGTCAAACAATTTGTCTTGTTTCCTCCAGAACACCAGCCTTCTGAACACCAAGAAGAAGCTGGAGACTGACCTGGTGCAGGTGCAGGGAGAGGTGGAGGACATCGTCCAGGAAAGCAGGAATGCAGAGGAGAAGGCCAAGAAGGCCATCACTGATGTGAGTTCTTATGATCTATTGAATTACATTTGGCCCCAATGATAACAGGGCTGGTTAACACTAGTATTGGCTGAGCCTCGAGGCATCCCAGTTTGAGGCAACATCGATTCTAACAGCCTAATAAATACATTTAATCTACAGTGCCTTCAGAAAGTATTCATACCCCTTGACTAATTCCACATTTTGTTGTGTTACTGCTTGAATTCAAAATGGATTAATTAGATTTTTGTCTCAACAATCTACACACAATACCCCATAATGACAAAGTGAAAACATGTTTTTAGGACATTTTTAAAATGTGTTAAATGAAATACAGATGTAATTTCCATAAGTATCACACCCCTGAGTCAATACTTTGTAGGAGCACCTTTGGGAGTGATCTATCAAGTTAGCATTTTTACTGCAGGGCGCTTATGGCTCCCAACGTCTCGATTCCTCTCTGCCAAACTGACGTTGGTTTAGTAGATATGTATGTTGGAACATTGGTACATCATGGGAGGCAGCCTGTCCGTCTAGAGCTACCTTCCTGTAGGTTTTTGCTCTAAATCTATCCAACCAATGTATTTAGAAAGCCATTTTTACATCAACAGATGTCACAAAGTGCTTACACAGAAACCCAGCCTAAAACCTCAAACAGCAAGCAATGCAGATGTAGAAGCATGGTGGCTAGGAAAAACCTCTTAGAAAGGCAGGAACCTAGGAAGAAATCTAGAGAGGAACCAGGCTCTGAGAGGTGGCCAGTCCTCTTCTGAACGTGCTGGGCAGAGATTATAAGAGTACATGGCCATTAAGGTCAGATCGTTCTTTAAGGTGTTCAAATGTTCCATAGATGACCAGCAGGGTCAAATAATAATCACAGTGGGAGAATTAGAGGGAGCATACTTAAGTTCACACCAGACACCAGATAAGACAGGGGAATTACACCAGATAGCACAGACTGACCCTAGCTCCCCGGTACATATAGTACAGCCTAGATAATGGAGGATGAGAAGGGGGGAGGGATCGGGGACACTGTGGCCCCGTCTGACGATAATTCTGGACAGGGCCAACCAGTTAGGACATAACCACACCCACTTTGCCAAAGCACAGTCCCCTCACTACTAAAGGGATATCAACAGATCACCAACTTACTACCCTGAGACAAGGCTGAGTATAGCCCACGAAGATCTCCTCCAATGCACGAGCCCGAGGGGGCCGCAAAACACTCAAGTGACGCACCCCTCCTAGGGACGGCATGGAAGAGCACTAGTAAGCCAGTGACACAGCCCCAGTAATAGGGTTAGAGGCAGAGAATCTCAGTGGAGAGAGCTGAGCCAGCCAGGCAGACACAGCAAGGGCGGTTAGTCACTCCAGTGCCTTGCCATTCACCTTCGCACCCCTGGGCCAGACTACACTCAATCATAGGACCTACTGAAGAGATTAGTCTTCAGTAAAGACTTAAATGTTGAGACCGAGTCTGCGTCTCTCACATGGACAGGCAGACCATTCCATAAAAATGGAGCTCTATAGGAGAAAGCCCTGCCTTCAGCTGTTTGCTTAGAAATTCTAGGGACAATAAGGAGGCCTGCGTCTTGTGATCGAGCGTACTTGTGGGTAGGTACGGCAGGACCAAATCGGAAAGATAGGTAGGAACAAGTCCATGAAATGCTTTGTAGGTTAGCAGTAAAACCTTGAAAATCAGCGATAGCCTTAACAGGAAGAGGCTAGCACTGGAGTAATATGATGAAGATTTTAGCAGCCGTATTTCAAATCAAATCAAATTGTATTAGTCACATGCGCCGAATACAACAAGTGTAGTAGACCTTACAGTGAAATGCTTACTTACGAGCCCCTAACCAACATTGCAGTTACAAAAAATACGGATAAGAATAAGAAATAAAAGTAACAAGTAAATAAAGAGCAGCAGTAAAATATCAACATCAAGACTATATACAAATGACAAAAACAGAGTAGCAGCGATCAAATAGTCTAGGTAGCCATTTGATTAGGTGTTCAGGAGTCTTATGGCTTGGGGGTAGAAGTTGTTTAGAAGCCTCCAAGACTTCGCGCTCCAGTACCGCTTGCCGTGCGGTAGCAGAGAGAACGGTCTATGACCAGGGTAGCTAGAGTCTTTGACAATTTTTAGGGCCTTCCTCTTACACTGCCTGGTAATAGAGGTCCTGGATGGCAGGAAGTTTGGCTCCAGTGATGAACTGAGCCGTTCGCACTACCCTCTGTAGTGCCTTGCAGTTGCCATACCAGGCAGTGATGCAGCCATGCTCTCAATGGTGCAGCTGTAGAACCCTTTGAGGATCTGAGAACCCATGCCAAATCTTTTCAGTCTACTCAGGGGGAATAGGTTTTGTTGTGCCCACTTCACGACTGTCTTGGTGTGCTTGGACCATGATAGTTTGTTGGTGGTCTACCCTTAACACCTGGGGGCGGCCCGTCATGAAGTCCAGGATCCAGTTGCAGAGGGAGGTGTTTTGTCCCAGGCTCCTTAGCTTATTGATGAGCTTTGAGGGCACTGTGGTGTTGAACGCTGAGCTGTCGTCAATGAATATCATTCTCACATTTGTCCAGGTGGGAAAGGGCAGCGCATGCTCGCAGTACACATCCTGGTAATCTGTCTGGCCCTGTGGCCTTGTGAATGTTGACCTGTTTAAAGGTCTTACTCACATCGGCTGCGGAGAGCGTGATCACACAGTCTTCCAGAACAGCTGTATGTTTCAGTGTTATTTGCCTCGAAGCGAGCATAGAAGTAGTTTAGCTCGTCTAGTAGGCTTGTGTCACTGGGCAGTTCTTGGCTGTGCTTCCCTCTGCAGTCGGTAATGGTTTGCAAGCCCTGCCACATCCGATGAGCATCAGAGTTGGTGTAATACAATTCCATCTTAGTCCTGTATAGACACTTTGCCTGTTTGATGGTTAGGGTTAGGGTTAGGGTTAGAGGGCATAGCGGGATTTCTAATAAGCTTCCGGGTTAGAGTCCCTCTCCTTGAAAGTGGCTGCTCTAGCCTTTATCTCAGTGCGGATGTTGCCTGTAATCCATGGCTTCTGGTTGGGGTATGCACTTATTGATGAAGCCAATGACTGATGTAATGTACTCCTCAATGCCATCGGAGGAATCCCGGAACATATTCCAGTCTGTGCGAGCAAAACAGTCCTGTAGCTTAGCATCTGCTTCATCTGACCACTTTTTTTATTGATCTAGTCACTGGTGCTTCCTGATTAAATGTTTGCTTGTAAGCAGGAATCAGGAGGATATAATTATGGTCAGATTTGCCAAATGCAGGGCGAAGGAGAACTTTGTATGCGTCTCTGTGTGTGGAGTAAAGGTGGTCTAGAGTTGTTTTCCCTCTGGTTGCACATTTAACATGCTGGTAGAAATGAGGTAAAACTGATTTAAGTTTCCTTGCATTAAAGTCCCTGGCTACTAGAAGCGCCGCCTCTAGGTGAGCGTTTTCTCATTTTTCATACAGATGAAAACTCTCTACGTAGGTAGTGTGGTCTACAGTTTATGATGAGATACTCTACCTCAGGCGAGCAATAGCTTGAGACTTCCTTAGATATTGTGCGCCAGCTGTTATTTACAAAAATACATACATACAAACTCTTTCGTGTCGTCTGAGATTCCCAAAGATTGGAAAGCAGCTGCGGTCATCCCCCTCTTCAAAGGGGGGGACACTCTTGACCCAAACTGCTACAGACCTATATCTATCCTACCATGCCTTTCTAAGGTCTTCGAAAGCCAAGTCAACAAACAGATTACCGACCATTTCGAATCTCACCATACCTTCTCTGCTATGCAATCTGGTTTCAGAGCTGGTCATGGGTGCACCTCAGCCACGCTCAAGAAGAAACATTACTGTGCAGCCGTATTCATTGATCTGGCCAAGGCTTTCGACTCTGTCAATCACCACATCCTCATCGGCAGACTCAACAGCCTTGGTTTCTCAAATGATTGCCTCGCCTGGTTCACCAACTACTTCTCTGATAGAGTTCAGTGTGTCAAATCGGAGGGTCTGTTGTCCGGACCTCTGGCAGTCTCTATGGGGGTGCCACAGGGTTCAATTCTTGGACCGACTCTCTTCTCTGTATACATCAATGAGGTCGCTCTTGCTGCTGGTGAGTCTCTGATCCACCTCTAAGCAGACGACACCATTCTGTATACTTCCGGCCCTTCTTTGGACACTGTGTTAACAACCCTCCAGGCAAGCTTCAATGCCATACAACTCTCCTTCCGTGGCCTCCAATTGTTCTTAAATACAAGTAAAACTAAATGCATGCTCTTCAACCGATCGCTACCTGCACCTACCCGCCTGTCCAACATCACTACTCTGGACGGCTCTGACTTAGAATACGTGGACAACTACAAATACTTAGGTGTCTGGTTAGACTGTAAACTCTCCTTCCAGACCCATATCAAACATCTCCAATCCAAAGTTAAATCTAGAATTGGCTTCCTATTTCGCAACAAAGCATCCTTCACTCATGCTGCCAAACATACCCTTGTAAAACTGACCATCCTACCAATCCTCGACTTTGGCGATGTCATTTACAAAATAGCCTCCAATACCCTACTCAACAAATTGGATGCAGTCTATCACAGTGCAATCCGTTTTGTCACCAAAGCCCCATATACTACCCACCATTGCGACCTGTACGCTCTCGTTGGCTGGCCCTCGCTTCATACTCGTCGCCAAACCCACTGGCTCCATGTCATCTACAAGACCCTGCTAGGTAAAGTCCCCCCTTATCTCAGCTCGCTGGTCACCATAGCATCTCCCACCTGTAGCACACGCTCCAGCAGGTATATCTCTCTAGTCACCCCCAAAACCAATTCTTTCTTTGGCCGCCTCTCTTTCCAGTTCTCTGCTGCCAATGACTGGAACGAACTACAAAAATCTCTGAAACTGGAAACACTTATCTCCCTCACTAGCTTTAAGCACCAACTGTCAGAGCAGCTCACAGATTACTGCACCTGTACATAGCCCACCTATAATTTAGCCCAAACAACTACCTCTTTCCCAATTTATTTATTTATTTTGCTCCTTTGCACCCCATTATTTTTATTTCTACTTTGCACATTCTTCCATTGCAAAACTACCATTCCAGTGTTTTACTTGCTATATTGTATTTACCTTGCCACCATGGCCTTTTTTGCCTTTACCTCCCTTCTCACCTCATTTGCTCACATTGTATATAGACTTGTTTATACTGTATTATTGACTGTATGTTTGTTTTACTCCATGTGTAACTCTGTGTCGTTGTATCTGTCGAACTGCCTTGCTTTATCTTGGCCAGGTCGCAATTGTAAATGAGAACTTGTTCTCAACTTGCCTACCTGGTTAAATAAAGGTAAATAAATAGCCCCTCCGCCCCTTGTCTTACCAGACGCCGCTGTTCTATCCTGCCGGTGCAGCATATAACCAGCCAGCTGTATGTTGATAGTGTCGTCATTCAGCCACGACTCTGTGAAGCATAAGATATTACAGTTTTGAATGTCCCGTTAGTAGTTTAATCTTCCACGTAGGTCATCTATTTTATTGTCCAAGGATTTCAAGTTTGCTTGCAGAATGGATGGAAGTGTTTTTTTTTCGATCGCTTACGAATTCTCAGAAGGCAGCCCGCCTTCCGGACCCTTTTTCTCCGCCTCCTCTTCACGTAAATCACTGGGATCTGGGCCTGTTCCTGAGAAAGAAGTATTTTTTCGCGTCGGCCTCATCAGACTCGTCAAAGGAAAAAAGGATTCTGCCAGTCCGTGGTGAGTAATCGCAGTCCTGATGTCCAGAAGTTATTTTCCGTCATGAGAGACTGTTGTGGCAACAATATGTACAAAATAAGTAAAAACATACGTTGCAAATAAACTAACAAAAAAAGCACAATCGGTTGGGGGCGCATAAAACGTCTGCCTTCTTCTCCGTGAATTTCTTCTCCGTCGCCAGAACTCCGGAACTAACTGAAGTTTATTTTATGTTTTATCCGGGTAGCCGGAGAGTAGAGCATTGCAGTAGTTTAATCTAGAAGTGACAAAAATATGGATGAGATTTTCATCATAATTTTTGCATAAGTTTTAGATTTTTGCAATGTTATTAAAAAAAAAGCTGCCCTTGAAATATTCTTGATATGTTCATCAAGTGAGAGATCAGGGTCCAGAGTAATGCCAAGGTCCTTCAGTTTTATTTGAGGTGACTGTACAACCATCAATATTGTTTGTCAGATCAAACAGCATATCTCTTTGTTTCTTGGGGCCTAGAACTAGCATCTCTGTTTTGTCTGAGATTCAAAGTAAAATGTTTGCCGCTGTCCACTTCCTTATGTCTGAAACACAGGCTTCCAGGGTAGACCATTTTGGAGCTTCCCCATGTTTTGTCAAAATGTACAGCTGCATGTCGTCCACATGAGAGTTGAAATTGTGGTTTCAAATGACATCACCAAGAGTTAGGATATATAGTGAAAACGATAGTGGTACTAAAATGTTGAAAATTCTAATAATGAGCTGGTTGATATTCTGCATACAGTTAATTATAACTGAGGTTGGAGCAAAAACCTACAGAAGGGTTGGAGAACCCTGGTCTAGAGAGACATACATTAAACAAACTACCATTCCAGGCCGCCATGATGGCTGAGGAGCTGAAGAAGGAGCAGGACACCAGCTCTCACCTGGAGAGGATGAAGAAGAACCTGGAGGTCACAGTCAAGGACCTGCAGCACCGCCTGGATGAGGCTGAGAACCTGGCAATGAAGGGAGGCAAGAAGCAGCTCCAGAAACTGGAGTCCAGGGTGAGTTAACAACAGGGTGGATTAGAGTGGATTGAAAATCAGATTTCTGGACATTGTTTCTTGGGCATTGTGTAATGACTTTTTCTCTCAATAACCCACCTAGATAATGAAAAGCTGCTGTTAACATTACAGATCCCTTCAATTAAAATTGTAAAAGTATATGAACAGACAGCTACTGTACGTCCTTGACTGAGTAGAAGACTAAACCTCTGTTTTACAAAGATTTGTTATGTATGATTTCACCACCTCAAACAAATGCCTATGTTAATTTCTTCTACAAAGGTGCGTGAGCTAGAGACTGAGTTGGAATCAGAGCAGAAAAGAGGTGTAGAGGCGGTCAAGGGAGTCCGCAAGTATGAGCGCCGAGTCAAGGAGCTCACCTACCAGGTAACAGGAAGTGCCTTTTTCACAAAATCTACACTAACACAAACAGGTTTGAGTATAAAACTGAGGCAGTGAATCTTTGATTTTGTCCCACAGACTGACGAGGATAAGAAGAACGTTGGAAGGCTTCAGGACCTGGTAGATAAGCTGCAGATGAAAGTGAAGGCCTACAAGAGGCAGGCTGAGGAAGCAGTAAGTCACCTGCTGTACTTAGTCAAATACTCTGAAAGCATGCTTTCGAAAACATATTTTTCCCTCGTTACCTTCATGTAAATACAGTTTAGTTACAGCTGAGATTAACAAAAGTTGAAACACTGGTCGCCCCAGGCGCATTTGTTATTGTTTTTGTTTTGTTTATCAAAAAAAGTGTTGTGGTAAAATAAAATCTATTCTGTGTGCAAGTTAGTGAAACTTGACACCCCTACCCAACAGTGCAGTAGTCAATAATAGTATAACTAATAAAAGGTAAAGAAATATATAACCCTAACACGAAAAATAAACAAGAAGAAAATTATAGATCATTTAAGTCAATGATGTGAAAGAAAACAAAAGTGTTTGTTGTTTTGAGAAACATCTTTGTTGTTGTAACAACATCTTTGTTGTAATAACATCTTTGTTGTTGTGGTATTAACGGACTCCAACCTTAAAGTGCTTCTGCACATTAGTCAATATTGACTCAATTGATATGGCAAGTAATTGCTGAAGATATTATGCACATTTCTCAGTGCATAGTATAGGGTTAGTATTCATTTGCTGTCCTGGTGGCTGGTCTACTGGTAGTGCCAGTGCCCCTGGATCAGATATGTCCTTGCAGGCAGTGGTTTGATCCCCGTTCACCCTGCAGGCAGTGGTTTGATCCCCGTTCACCCTGCAGGCAGTGGTTTGATCCCCGTTCACCCTGCAGGCAGTGGTTTGATCCCCGTTCACCCTGCAGGCAGTGGTTTGATCCCCGTTCACCCTGCAGGCAGTGGTTTGATCCCCGTTCACCCTGCAAGCAGTGGTTTGATCCCTGTTCACCCTGCAGGCAGTGGTTTGATCCCCGTTCACCCTTCAGGCAGTGGTTTGATCCCCGTTCACCCTACAGGCAGTGGTTTGATCCCCGTTCACCCTGCAGGCAGTGGTTTGATCCCCGTTCACACTTTCTCTGCTGTATCATCTAGCTCCCTATTTACAGCACATTGCTATCTGAAGATAAAAAACACATTTAAAAAACGTATTTTTAAAAAATATGAATTTGCTTCCTGAATCTTCAAACAATATACTAATGTTATGCTCTCCCTCTCAGGAGGAAGCAGCCAACCAGCACATGTCTAAGTTCAGGAAGGTGCAGCATGAGCTGGAAGAGGCTGAGGAGCGTGCTGACATTGCTGAGACTCAAGTCAACAAGCTCAGAGCCAAGACCCGTGACGGTGGAAAGGTAAAGAGCTGCTGCTAAACCTACACCCGACTCATGTTCACATATGGCCACATCAACTCCACCTATGCTTCAGTATAATTCAAACTAAAATGTAACTTTGAAATTCAAAATAAAAAATCCAAGCTTATTACTGAGCCTTAAATGCTTGATTGATTATATTATTTTGATGTTCATTAATTTTGCATGTTCATTATTTCATACTGATCCATTATTTTCTTTCTTCCTTCTTACAGGGCAAAGAAGCTTCTGAATAAACAAGATCAAAGTCTCTTAACATTTTACTGTGTTGCATAAAATATGATTTTCATGGTGAAATTGTGAGCATTGATTAAAAACATGTTGGCCAACATATACTTTTTTTGGACTGTTGTCGTGTCTTACTATTATTAAATGATATGACATGCTATTTTATCAAATTGATTACCTAACATTTAATTGATCACGTGATTGAATTAAACCATGCCTCAATTCAACCATTAATAACCTGGGGCACCACGGAAGTGGTTATCTCCCGAATCCACTCTCGTTACAGCAGCCATGTTTTTGGGTTAACAGCTGAGGGATGAGGCTGGAGAAATGTCAGTGGAGCTGCCCTTTGCTCATGTCAATGCCAGAGCATTAACTTTCAGTCAGAAGGGTCCTACTAATCACCCCAAACAACCCCCAACAACACCAAACAGGTACCCAAAATAAAAACCAGGTACCAAAAACAACCCCATAGCTAGCTAGCTGTTTCTAGCCAGTTTGTCCTGGGAGAATGACATTGGGTTGTTATTTTACTTGACATGCATCCTTGATTAATCTCTCCTCATTCATCTTTCAAGCATCCACATGGGTTTATAGGCTAATGAAAACCCAATGAGGAGATGGAAGAGATGGGACTTGCTGCGTGTCAATCATCTCAAATGGAACCCAGTTCTATTTTAGCATTTGGCACCGCCGCGTATTTCCGAAACCCAGGTTCTTCTGATACCGATTTTGACATTATTAGTCAACCAGGATGTCTTCACATTGCTAACATTTGCCTGCGTAATTGAGCAAAAGCAAGATATGTGACCTGGATAAAAAAGATCTGGATGAACCGATGCACCCATAAGATGTATTGGATCAAGTGTTGTTGTCAAATCCTCCCAAGACCCTGCCAAAATACGTCAAAAATGTGCAATGAAGGTTTTATAGTAACAGTTTACTCAACTGCTTAACGACAATCTGGCAGTTATCAGAATATCAATCCCCCCCAGAATAAGTTTGGAGTTTAGAGAAACATGTCCCTCAAATACAAAAACGCAGATCGTATATCATGCAAGATCTTTGCACATTAAAATATACTGAACAAAAATAAACACAACATGCAACAATTTCAAACATTTTATTGAGTTACAGTTCACATAAGGAAATCAGTCAATTGAAATACAATTCATTAGGCCCTAATCTATGGATTTCACATGACTAAGAATATAGATATGCATCTGCTGGTCACAGATACCTTAAATAAAGAGTAGGGACGTGGATCAGAAAACCAGCCCGTATCTGGTGTGGCCACCATTTGCCTCATGCAGTGACACATCATCTTCGCATAGAGTTAATCCGGCTGTTGATTGTGGCCTGTGGAATGTTGTCCCACTCCTCTGCAATGGATGTGCAAAGTTTCTGAGTATTGGCGGGAACTAGAACCTGCTGTCACGCACATCGATTCAGAGCAACCCAAACATGCTCAATGTGTGACATGTATGGTGAGTACGTAGGCAATGGAAGAACTGGGACACGTTCAGCTTCCAGGAATTGTGTACAGCTCCTCGCGATACAGGGCAGTGCATTATCATGCTGAAACATGAGGTGATGGCGGCGGATGTATGGCGGCGGATGAATGGCAGGAAAGTGGGACTCAGGATCTCATCACGGTATCTCTGCAGCTTCAACATTTTCTCGATCTCGAGTACGAGGCTGGCAACCTCGCTACTTCAATGGACATTGTGTGCTACCATCCTCAAGGCTCAGCTTATTGAGGTACATGAGCGAAGGGCCGTGCTTTCCTGCGGCGTGCACATTGTGAGTTTGTAGAGAATAATGAGACTTGCTCTGCAGTATTCTTCAAATCAGTTAGGGAAAAGGGTTAGGGTTAGGGTTAGGTTAGGGTTTTTTAGAGTGGTTAAGGTTAGGTTTAGGGTTAGGTATAGGGTTAGGGTTAGGGTTTAGGGTTAGGGTTAGGGGTTAGGGGTTAGGGTTAGGGTTGGGGGGGGGGTTAGGGTTAGGGGGGGGGTTAGGGTTAGGGTTAGGTTTAGGGTTAGGGTTAGGGTTAGGGGGGGGTTAGGGTTAGGGTTACGGGGGTTAGGGTTAGGGTTAGGGTTACGGGGGTTAGGGTTAGGTTTTGAATATAATTGTGTTTCGTTTCAACTAGTTCGTTTTACGGTGCACAGGCCTATCTCCTGTTTATCCCTCCCATTTCTGATGATCTGATATATTAGGTGTAGTACTTAAAAAGGCCCGTAGATGTCCTCCTAGGATCATAAATTAAACTGAGGTAAGCTCCAAGTTACCTCTTTTTCTGGGTGGCAGTGCAGAAGTCGATGTGGTGAGAGATTCATTCAACCATAGAGTTGTTAAATATGAACATAAACGCCATATTGTGCATTTAAATGGTTTTATTGTTTTGTTAAAGGAAAGGAAAAACCTAAAAGAGGAAGTGCCAAACTAAAACCAAACAAACCATAAATATAAAGAGAAAAAATAAATTATGAATAAAACCATGTTCTTCTCCATCCATTTTCCTGTCTGTTAAAACCCATTTTCTAAAACCTCTCGTTCAGGCCATTTGGCGTTATTGTCTGTAGGTGCTGGATCCACTCCCGTTCTACCCTCTTTCGCTGCCCACAGGTCCAGCCTATATGTGACTGTAACCCTGATATGGTAAGGTGAGTGATGGGGTGCTCCTGGAAGTGGGTTATGAGTTCCGTTTGTAGGTGTGCCCTTTTAATGTTATACAGGTGTTGTTTGAGTCTGGTTTCTATGGTGTGTTTGGTTTCTCCAATGTATTGTTTATTGCAAAGTGTACATGTAATCATATAAATGGTGTTATGTGTGTTCAATGAATAGGATTATTGTACTGGTGCTGATGTGTGGCTGTGTATATTTGTAATGAACTTTATCTGTCGAAAATGGAAATTATGAGGTTTGAGGTCTTGTGGTGGCTTACTACTGAATCTTGCTTTGGTGAGGAGGTCCTTTAAATTTTTGTTCTTTCTAAATGCTGAAATGATTCTGTATGGTTTGAGTGGTATGTAAGTGTGCTGAACTGTAGAGAAGTTGTGTTTGATTGATCGATGTAGGGGTCTAATTCTATGTGAAAATGTGGTTACTAGGGGGATGATAATTGTCTGTTGATTGAGCATTGATGGCAAGGGAGAAGAGACAGAGGAAGTGTTTCGGTTTAGTGATTGGTACAGATCACTTTCCATAGGGGAGTCAGGATAGGATGAGAACCCTGGTTAGGGTAATGGTACACATTAGGGTTAGGCGTGAGGTTTGAGAAAAGGTTAAGATTAGGCGTGGGGTTTGGGGAAAGGTTAAGATTAGGCATGGGGTTTGGGGAAATGTTAAGGTTAGGTGTGGGGTTAAGGGAAAGGTTAAGATTAGGCATGGGGTTTGGGGAAATGTTAAGGTTAGGTGTGGGGTTAAGGGAAAGGTTAAGGTTAGGCGTGAGGTTTGGGGAGGGGTTAAGGTTAGGCGTGAGGGTTAGGGGTTAGGGTTAGGGGTTAAGGTTTAGGGTTAGGGGTTAGGGTTAGGGGTTAGGGTTAGGGTTAGGGGTTAGGGTTAGGGGTTAGGGGTTAGGGTTAGGGGTTAGGGTTAGGGTTGGGGTTAGGGTTAGGGGTTAGGGTTGGGGTTGGGGTTAGGGTTAGTTTGTCTAGTTTTGAGTCGGTTGATCCACTTCCATCTCTGACACGTGGAAGCCGAAGGGGGGGAAGGAGGGGTGTGCACTCCACATCATATACGCGTGGTCCGGAGGGGTCCAGGCGCGGCCGGCCAAAGTAGTAGGCCCCATGGTTGCCCACTTGTAGATTAACCCGTTGGTTGGGTTAAAAGACTGTCTGTCAGTAGGTTTTAGGTTTAGGTATAGTTTTTAGAGTGGTTAAGGTTAGGTTTAAGGTTAGGGTAAGGAATAGTTTTTTTTTAGAGAGGTTAATGTTAGGTTTAGGTAAGGGTTTTTTAGAGTGGTTAAGGTTAGGGTTAGGTTTAGGGTTAGGTATAGTTTTTCAGAATGGTTAAGGTTAGGTTTAGGTAGGTCTGTCAACTCAACTTAGGATCAGGCAAAACCCTTGAGATGCGTACCTTATGCAGGTCCGGTCCTCGGTTGGTTGCCATGTGTCCATGTCGAGTGGTATGGTCATGATGTCTAGGTCCGCTATGTCAACGGAAGTGGAAAGCATAGTGCAACCTAGGAGTTTACTCTCTGTCGGATCCTTCTTTTTTAGCTCCACGTTGTCTATGTATTTACTACCGTGTTCGTCAGTCTTTGGTCCTGGATGTTTTCAATCATGTGTGTAATTAGGAGTTATTCCCTTCCAGGATCCTAATTCCAAATTAACCCATGTCTAGTCAAATCCAGCTGGTCTGTATGGGTATACTCGGCGTAGGATCAGGCAAAACCATCGAGTTGCGTACCTTGTTCAGGTCCGGACCTCAGTCGGTTGCCATGTGTCCCTGTCAAGTGGTCAGTCTTTAACCTGTCTACGATACTGGTTCCCAATTGGGAATCAACCCTCCCACGTTCAGCTGAAACGGTGGCGCATGGAACGCAAAAATATTCTTAAAAATATTTAACCTCCACACATTAACAAGTCCAATAGCTCAAATGAAAGATAAACACCTTGTTCATCTAGCCAGCAAGTCAGATTTCTAAAATGTTTTACGGCGAAAACATAGCACATATATATGTAAAACCACCACCAGACACAGCTCATTTGAGTAGCCAAAACATGCAATCAACAAACGCAGGATTAAAAAATAAATCGCTCACTAACCTTTTGAAAATCTTCATCAGATGACAGTAATATGACATGTTACACAGTACATATATTTTTTTTCAATAATATGCCATTTATATCCATAAATGTCCATTTACAGTGAGTTCACGTTCAGAAATTACTCAAAAATGCCCGCAGGAAATCTATGTAGCGCGGCAAGATAACGTAAATAGACATCATAAACTTTGACTAAATATACATGTTCTACATATAATTAGAAAGATACACTTCTTCTTTATGCAACCGCTTTGTTAGATTTATTTTTAACGTTACAGAAATCGCACACTATTCTATATGCTGAGACGGCGCTCAGTTCCAAGCTACATTTCTACGTAATGTTGGAGTCAACAGAAACACAGATTTAAGCATAAATATTCCCTTACCTTCGATGGTCTTCGTTCAGAATGTTCTGGAAAGCTTCATACTTACCCAATACATCGTTTGGTTTCAAGTCTTGCGTCTTTGTATTAGCTACTGCTAATAACATCAGCTGAAATGCACCCAAAACGTCCTCTGGTCCGGAAAAGTTGCGCATCAAAACTTCAAAATTACATATTATATGTCGACTAAACAGGTCAAACTAAGTGCAGAAGCAAGCTTTATGATGTTTTAGACACGCAAAACAAACTTCAATTCAATCGGCCATCGTCTGCCCTTCTCTTGAGTGCTGGAACAAAGGAATGGCTGGGACCAATTCACGCCCATACGCACAGCCTATTCTCTCGTGGCACGCACTAATTTCACTCCCATAGGGTCAATTCTCGCGGGATTTGAATGATTCAAAGCTCTACTGAAAGAGGACATCTAGCGGAAGAGATAGAAAGTGTCCCCAGAATCATAACTGGTTGGGAAGGGTGGGGGCCATGACGTCAAAGTTGCTCCAACTTTCATGGCCACAAAAACTAGTTTGGAAGAATGCCTGCCCTGTGAGTTCTGCTATACTTACAGACATAATTCCAACGGTTTTAGAATCTTTAGAGTGTTTTCTATCCATTTGCAATTTTTGAAAGATTTTTTTTTCAGTTTACTAGGGGTACCCAATCTCTCCAAAGGGGGCGTATGTCTGCCATATCCTTAACAGGTTTTAAACTACCAGTGGTTTGAGCAGACAAAAACCCAGAAGGCGAGCCCTCTCTATGGCCGTCATGCATCCACCCTTGGAGTTCCGTCCTGTGTTTCAGTGGGTGTATGGAGGGTTTAGGAACAGACAAACCTTCTCTGGCTTACGTATAAAACGTCCGGCAGTAGTAGAAGTTCATTGTCATGTGTCCACCCCCACCATCTCAGTCGTAGGTGATTCAGTGGTTTTGGGTAATAGTGACCAGTGGAGTTACTCCCTTCCAGGATCGTAACGTTTCCAGAGGTATATTATCCCTAGACAGTGAATTTGTTCGTAGTCCAGGTAAAAAAAAATGGTTTGGTTGTCCAGGCTAAGTACGGCGGGGTAAGGGATCCCCCCAGGGGAATTATTCCGTGGGATCCAATTCTCCGCCAGACATTATCTGGGCACCCCAGGGGTTACACGGCCGACGCGAGTCCTCCAGCCGCAGCGCCCGACCCAAAGACCCACTTTTCGAGGACTTAACTGCCCCAACCCGCTCGGATAAAACACGCGCTACTGAACATACTGCCAATCCAATTCTAAACTGGGGTAGATAGTCGTTCAGCGCGTTACGTGAGTCTCCGTGTGTAATGGGGCTGGGAGGGTTGAGCCGATTGGTCTGCCAACAGAACCCCGAGAGGTCCCGAAGGAGTCCGGTCTATCCATATCCTCCTGTCTTCTTGCTTGGTGTTTGGAAGGGCCTTTTTACTTAGGGTCCAATCGCTGCGGGGGAGTCGCCAAGGTCGGGGTCCCCAGAGTAGTTGGAGAAAAAAGGTTCTCGTCCGTTGGGGGTGCTGGTGGGTGTTTCCAAAAAATATTTTAGAATGATGGTAGGTTGGTGAAGGTTTTTTTTGTTTAAATTTGGTCTATTTGTGTTCTATTTTATTGTTTCTTTCCGTCAAGGGTCCATGGTCATGGTAACTTACTTCCAGAAACAAAAAAAAGAAAAAAGAAAAAATCTTATAGATATAATTTTTTTTTTTTTTTAAGAATGTGTAAGTAAAAGTAACTAAAGGTAAGTATTTTTTTTGAGAGTCCGTGGTCACGGTAACTCTATAGTGCTATTAGAGGTCTATTTTTGTGGTCTAAATTACCCCCTATTTTTTTATATGGGAGGTGGGGTGTGTAAGGTGCGGGTGCAGTGTATGTCCAGATGTTCCTCAGCTGTACTGGAAGCCTCAGTGGTGGTCCAGCCCGTGGTAGTGGTGTTGGTCCTGGAGGGGTTTTAGGGAGGTCCGTCCTTGGCCCATGAGTCTCGGTGGGATTCTTTGATGTCTACGTTGTGGTTTTATTTTGGAGGTGGCTGCTGACCAAGGAATCCTTGAGTTTTTTTTTTTTTGTGTTCCCTTTGAAGAGAGAGTAGATTTTGGGATTTGAGACATCATTTTTGGGGGGGATGCGAGTAGCCACTCGGAATCTGGGTGAGTTGTATGGTGGGGGTAGGCCATCAGGTATGGTGGGGTTGATCCGCTTCTAGGGAGAGTTCTTTTGACATTGGTTCCCGTGGGAAGTGGTGTTGGTCCTCGAGGGGTTTGGGAGGTCCATCCTTGGTCCGTGGGTCCCGGTGAGATTCTTTGGTTCCTTTGTTGTGGTCTTTAGAGGTGGTTGTATACCAAGGAATCCTTGAGGTTTTTTATTCATTAGGGAGGCCAGGATCGGTGTGTGAAGAGGGAGTAGTTGTTTAGACTGTAGACTCTTCTGGATGTGGGTCGCCATCCGGTGGCTTGGTGAGTTGTATGGTGGAAGTGGGCCATCGGGTGTGGTGGGGTTAGGCCTCTATCTTGGGAGAGTTCTTTTAACATTGGTTTTTGTGGATCTTGGGTTGGTGAGACCAGGTTGTCCCGTGTTTTTCAGAGTGGTAGTGGTGGGGGTCTGGTTTTCCAAACGGTTTCTTATATTTTGCTGTGGTATTGTACCACCTGTGGGGGTATTAACCCTGCGGTACTGGATCGGTGAGGGCTTCGCCTTTCGCTGGGTTTTGCTGCTGGATGGAGCAGGTGGGTTGATCCAGTCCGTGGGGTTTCTGGAGGGGGACAGAGCATGGGGTCAGGGTCCACAAATCGATAGCTTCTGTTGGGTTGTAGGAAGTTTAAGGTGTTTTTGGAATTTCCTGCAGCGTCTTTAGTGTTTGTAAAGGTGGTTTGGTTTTGGGGCCCTCTGGTCCTGTGTGGGGGACCGTCCTCTGGGGTGTCCACGTCCTATCTCTCCACTGGATTGGTGGGAGCTTCGCCTTTTGGCTGGGTTTGCTGTTTTGATGGAGTGGGTGGGTTAATCCGGTCCGTGGAGTTTCTGGATGGGGACAAAGCACGGAGTCAGGGTCCAAGAATGGATAACTTCTGTTGGGGTGAAGGAAGTTGGTGTTCTTTGAGTTTCCTGCAGAGTCTAAGTGCTCATAAAGGTGGTCCGGTACTGGTGCCCTCTGGTCCTATGTGGGGGACCGTCTTCTGGGGTGTCCACGTCCTATCTCTCCATCCTATGGTGTGGTGAGCGGTGGTGGTATTCTGTTTGAAGAGGTGACCTGTTTGGTAGGTTTGAGGCATGTCCTTCTCGAGGGGCTAGGTGTCTAGAAGGTCCTGGATTCCCATCATGTTGGATTGGCTGTGGGTTTGGTTGCCTGCTGGGGATGTCATCCAATGGTTCTGTCCAGCAATCCCATGAATGATGGTGTTGACTGGGAAGATGTGGAGATAGATGGTTGTGGAGTTATAACCTGTTCCTGCTGATTATCATTCCATACCACCCAGGTCTGGGTATGGGATGGAGATAAAAAATCAGAGGCCACCTTAACACTCTGCCTCTGTTACGTTCCCTCAATCACACTGGTCAGGGTATGATGTGGGGGAAGATTAGGAGGGTTTGTGTTGCCCAAAAGGAGCCCTTCCCTATGTCAACCTTATGAGGGTATGACCGGGTCTCTGGGTCCTCTGGTATGGTGGGGGTTTGGCCGCTTTTTTAGAAGGGTTTCTTTGTTCTCGGTTCCGGTTGGTCTTGGGTTTGTGAGGCCGGGTTGTCCTGTGTGGTCGGGGTTGTAGTGGTGGGAGCCTGTTGTGCCATTCGTTGAAGCTTGAAAAAAAGACGTTATGTTAGGCGAAGTCGACGTTCCTACAATGAGACTAGGTTGCCAGTCGAAACTTTTTCCGGCTGGCCCCTCTGAGCGTCTCTTCTTAAAAGGTGTAGAGGGTCTAAGTGATTATCTATGCCCCGTCGAAATTTTTGGGCCCGGTTTGTAGGTGGAGTAGGGGGTCTGAGTTGCCATCAGAGTGCCCGGGGTCCTTGTTGTCTCGTAGATCATCCGTTGTAGTGTGTCCCTATGTAAAACTCAAAATAAGGGTAAGAGAAAAGTACAAATGAAAATAGGTAGCCAAAAGGAGATACCCCCGAAGTCCGTGTGGAATCTACCTTCCTTACAGCATCACAACGGATCTAGGGGCAGCCCAGCCACGACGCGTTTCTGCCTTACTCGGCTTCATCAGGTGGCAGGGAGGAGAAAAGAAAGGTGCAAAAATAGGTGCACTTGGTCGTAGTACGGTGAAAAGGCCATATTTTGGACCAGAGAAAATAGGGTGTGTGTGTAGGTGTATATGTAATTGAGGCTCGATGGTCTGGAGGTCTATGAAGGTCTGTTGAAGTAAAAATGCCAAAAGGGCGTTGATTCTCTGGAGGATGGGTTCCTTAATGTAGGGGTACCTAGATTTTAGGGGAGAAATCGCAAGGATTTAAAAACGGCTCGGAGTGGTCCAGATTCGGGGTGTAGCATGAAGCTATTTTAGGGGCCTTTTGTTCAAAAGGAGTAGAGGGATATTCGTGGGGAGTGTGGAGTACCAGCTGGCGGCTTGGTCCAGGTGAGGTGTATCCATGGTGTAGCATGGAGCTGGGGTCTGGTCTTTCAGTTGGAGTAGTCATCTTGGGTGCAGTTCTTTTGTAGAGGTCCAGCTTGTGTCTTCTCCAGGTGAAGTGTCTTCAAAAGATGTTCAGACAGAATGGTACTGAGGCTGAGGGATGCTCCTGTTTTATAGGAAATGAGGGGTGTGTGGTTTTGCCAGGTGTAGAATCCGATTGGTGCATGAGGTGTGCATGCGGTGTTCATGTGAGAGAAACGACCGTGGCTTGTCCAATGAGATCGCTTGGATTTTGGGGAAAGGCGTCTAGTAGTCTGTTATGTGATGGAAAGGCCTCCGTCGTTGATTCCAATGGGGAATTGTATAGGATAAGTAGACACTTTGCTTTTGGGGTGCTGTTTGGGTTGTGGGTGTCCGAGAGGTACCAGGTGAATTTTAAGTAAGACTAGAAGGCCTAGGGGTCAAGAGGAGCCATACGTGGAGTTCCTGTGATTTGTAGAAGTATGATAGATCCTCCTGTAAAAAGTGTGTGTTTGACCTTTGTGTCACCATTGACTTGTTTGTTAGCGTTGGGAGCGGTCTGCTCTGGTAGGGGGTTTGGGGTTGGAAATACCCGAAGGTGAGGTTCTGTGGGTAGAAGATAGAGTGGACATCTGTGGGTTCCTGTAGAATTTTTCGTTGGGGTTCTAGGTGACCCATAGGTCTGGTTATAGGTCTTTGAATGTGGTTGAGTTATTTTTTTCCTCGATTTTTGTGGAGTCACGTTTACTCATATGTAATAAGGTGCGATGTGCAGGGAAGAGTAGTAGCCGTGGTTCTTTGGTCTTTTTGTGGTGTTAGAGGGCTTGAACGTTGTTTCTTTATTGAGGGATAGTTGCAGGTAGGGTTACTAGGGGGGTGTTCCTTTTTCCTCGGGTCGAGAATGGTGCTGTTTATATCTTTGTTAGTTGGCGCTTATTAGCGGAGTTTGTAGCTTTGATCGCGTTCCTGTCCACTTGGGTTCCCGGATATGCGATAGATTTGGCCGTTTTGCCGTGTTCAGTTCCACTTGGATTATGGGATGTACGGATCCGAGAAAACTATTTTATGCTGTTTCCAGTGATGTGTGTCCTCCGGAGTTGATGCAACCTGTCCTGTGAGGGATACTTTACCTGGGGGGGGGGGGGGGGGGAGTCCGGAGTTGAATATTGATGTTTACTCGTGTGAGAGAGGTTTTTGATCCAGATGGGTGGTTTTTAGGTGGTTCCTTTTTGGTTGTCCCATGTATGTACCTGTGATGTACAGTTGACAGGCATTCCTGGTTGAGGCTTGTAGTGTGGGTGGGTCTCCTATGGGTGGGGGTCTTACCTGGGTTTTTAGTTTGTTTGTGTATGGTGCAGAGGTGTTGTGACGGCCCTGAATTATTCTGAACCGTCTCAGTGCTTCTCCCTCCAATAGGGTGCTTTCCCTTTAATTCCCAATTAAATAGCCAGCATCAGCTGCGCAAAAGGGGGTTTTGTGATGGAGACGTGACTGAGGATGTGTTCCCGAAGCTTCTCTATTCCGGTTGTTTTGTTGCTGTTAAACGTGTGTTTTGTAGCCTGAGAGAGTTTACCCAGGATCGGATCCACTCTTTGCGTCCGTGGACTACACCTCTCCATTCTTCGTGGCCTTTCTCCGCTGGAGATCTATTGGCGGATTGTCTGACTACCACCTTTTTTTGTATACGGTATTTCATTTGTTTTGATATGATGTATACGGTGATGATTTATGTAGTTAGATGTAGTTGAGGACTTAGTAAGAGCTGATACGCTTTAAAGTTCTGTGGTAAAATTGTTATATTGATTGTATGATTTAATACTGGGTTTACGCTACACGGAATGAACGGACAAACATTGCGTGACAAAAGTCACTTGAGTTCACTGAACTCCTTTACCGGGCTGGACTCTTTTTAGGCCCGAGGTACAGGACATTTCTGGAGGAACCAGAACTCATTGTGTTATATTATGTGTGTGTAATCCATTGATGTTGCTAATACAACCCACGCAAAAGAATACAGTTGTTTTTGAAGTTCTTTTCAATGTTTTAAGGGTTTATGAAAAGTTGATTTCCCTCCTGATGTTTACATAAGTCCTTTGTATTGGTGTAGACTTGACGGACCAGATGGGACTCATTCCCTCCCAAACTAAAAGGAAGGGTTAGGGGTTAGGAAGGGTTAGGGAAGGGTTAGGGCTTAGGGTTAGGGGTTAGGGTTAGGGGGTTAGGGGTTAGGGTTAGGGGTAGGGGTTAGGGTTAGTGTTAGGGTTAGTTTGTCTAGTTTTGAGTCGGTTGATCCACTTCCATCTGACACGTGGAAGCAGAAGGGGGGGAAGGGAGGGGTGTGCACTCCACATCATATACGCGCGGTCCGGGTGGGTCCGGGCGCGGCCGGCCAAAGTAGTAGGCCCCATGGTTGCCCACTTGTAGATTAACCCATTGGTTGGGTTAAAAAGACTGTCTGTCTGTAGGTTTAGGTATGGTTTTTAGAATGGTTAAGGTTAGGTTTAAGGTTAGGGTAAGGAATAGTTTTTTTTAGAGAGGTTAGGTTTAGGTATAGGGTTAGGGTTAGGGTTTAGGGTTGAGGTTGGGGTTAGGGTTGGGGGGGGTTAGGGTTAGGGGGGGGGGTTAGGGGTTAGGGTTAGGGGGGGGTTAGGGTTGGGGGGGGGGGGGGGGGGGTTAGGGTTAGGGGGGGGTTAGGGTTACGGGGGTTAGGGTTAGGTTTTGAATGTAATTGTGTTTCGTTTCAACTAGTTAGTTTTACGGTGCACAGGCCTATCTCCTGTTTATCCCTCCCATTTCTGATGATCTAATATAATAGGTGTAGTACTTAAAAAGGCCCGTAGATGTCCTCCTAGGATCATAAATTAAACTGAGGTAGGCTCCAAGTTGCCTCTTTTTCTGGGTGGCAGTGCAGAAGTCAATGTGGTGAGAGATTCATTCAACCATAGTGTTGTTAAAATATGAACATAAACGCCATATTGTGCATTTAAATGGTTTTATTGTTTTGTTAAAGGAAAGGAAAAACCTAAAAGAGGAAGTGCCAAACTAAAACCAAACAAACCATAAATATATAGAGAGTAAAAATAAAATATGAATAAAACCATGTTCTTCTCCATCCATTTTCCTGTCTGTTAAAACCCATTTTCTAAAACCTCTCGTTCAGGCCATTTGGCGTTATTGTCTGTAGGTGCTGGATCCACTCCCGTTCTACCCTCCTTCGCTGCCCATAGGTCCAGCCTATATGTGACTGTAACCCTGATATTTTAAGGTGAGTGATGGGGTGCTCCTGGAAGTGGGTTATGAGTTCCGTTTGTAGGTGTGCCCTTTTAATGTTATACAGGTGTTGTTTGAGTCTGGTTTCTATGGTGTGTTTGGTTTCTCCAATGTATTGTTTATTGCAAAGTGTACATGTAATGATATAAATGGTGTTATGTGTGTTCAATGAATAAGATTATTGTACTGGTGCTGATGTGTGGCTGTGTATATTTGTAATGAACTTTATCTGTCGAAAATGGAAATGAGGTTTGAGGTCTTGTGGTGGCTTACTACTGAATCTTGCTTTGGTGAGGAGGTCCTTTAAGTTTTTGTTTTTTCTAAATGCTGAAATGATTCTGTATGGTTTGAGTGGTATGTAAGTGTGCTGAACTGTAGAGAAGTTGTGTTTGATTGATTGATGTAGGGGTCTAATTCTATGTGAAAATGTGGTTACTAGGGGGATGATAATTGTCTGTTGATTGAGTATTGATGACAAGGGAGGAGAGACAGAGGAAGTGTTTCGGTTTAGTGATTGGTGCAGATCACTTTCCATAGGGGAGTCAGGATTAGGGTAAGGGAGGGAGATAGGATGAGAACCCTGGTTAGGGTAATGGTACACATTAGGGTTAGGTGTGGGGTTTGGGGAAAGGTTGAGGTTAAGGTTAGGCATGGGGTTAAGGGAAAGGTTAAGGTTAGGCGTGAGGTTTGGGAAGAGGCTAAGATTAGGCGTGGGGTTTGGGGAAAGGTTAGGGTTAGGTGTGGGGTTTGGGGAAAGGTTAGGGTTAGGTGTGGGGTTAGGGGAAAGGTTAGGGTTAGGTGTGGGGTTAGGGGAAAGGTTAAGGTTAGGTGTGAGGTTTGGGGAGGTTAGGATTAGGCGTGGGGTTTGGGGAAAGGTTAAGGTTAGGTGTGGGGTTAAGGGAGAGGTTAAGGTTAGGCGTGAGGTTTGGGGAGGGGTTAAGGTTAGGAGTAGGATTGAGGTTAAGGTTAAGAGAGGTGGATGATTTGCTGTGGTCTGTGAGTGTTGGATGAATGGGAGGGAGGGCGGCCAATGTGTTGTTTTTAATGGTTCTTAAAAATCGTTTTGAATATCCTCTTCTAAGTGCATTGAGTAGTGTATTTATTGCAAAATCCAGGTCTTGCTTGCAAGATGATATCCTGTAGAACCGTATGATTTGTGATTTTATTATTCCCTTAAATGTATGTTTAGGATGGTAACTGTGTTTATGAAGTAAAGCATGTGTGTCTGTTGGGTTGAAGTAAACTCTAGTGTGTAGTGTTTTCTGTGATTGATTGTTATTACTGAAAAAAACTGTTGTGTCTAAGAAGTTGACTTCTTGCGGATGAATTGTGTATTTAACCTTAATGGATGGATGATGACCGTTGAGAATGTTTATAAAATCTGTGAATAACTGGATGTCGTGGGGCCAGGCCCCTATTATGTCGTCTAAAAAGCGGTAATAAAAAGTGGGTTGATATGGACACTTGGCCAGTGCCTCTCTCTCCCATTCAGCCATGTATATATTGGCGTAAGCAGGTGCAAATTTTTTGCCCATAGCTGTTCCCTCCACCTGCAGGTAATAGTGGTCATTGAATAAAAAGTCATTGCTAGTCAGGCTGATTTCTAATAGTTGTAATATTTCTTTGTCCGGTCTAGTGTTGTCTGGGTATCTCTTAAAGATATTTCTAATTGCTTGTATTCCTGTTGCTGTATTTATGTTGGTGTATAGGCTATCAATGTCTATTGTGAATATGTGTGTGTGGGAGGGAGCAACTATGGGTCCAATCCTCTCCATGAAGTGGTAGGTGTCCCTGAGAAAGCTGGGGTGCCTTGTGGAGAGAGGGTTGATATGGTGATCTATGTATTGTGAAATGTTATAGTATTCACTATTGCAGTCTGAGACAATCGGTCTGCCAGGAGGAACTTCAAAGGCAATTGTCCATGTCTCCGGTTCCTTGTGTACTTTTAGCAGTAAGTAGAATAGTCTAGGTCGTGGGGTGTCTGTACCGTAGAGAAAGTCCCGTTGTTTTGCTGTGATGTAGTGTTGGTCGTAGAGTCTTTTTATTATTGTCCTTAGCTGTGTCTGTGTCTGTGGTTGTATACTGTTTTCTATTTGTTTATAATGTTTGGTGTTTGATAACTGTCTGTTGGCTTCATACATGTATTGATGTTTATCCAATATTACTATTTTTGAACCTTTATCTGCTGGTTTGATGATTATGTGTGGGTTATTTTTAAGTTGTTGTATTGCCTGTCTTTCTACGTGTGTGAGGTTATCCTCCCTATCCGTGTGAGTCTGATGGTTGTGAAGTGTGTTTTTGTCTATTCTGATTAGTCTCCTGATTCTACCATCTATCTGGGAGGTTTTAGGTTCCCAGGTAGATGGTAAAGTAAATGGTAGGTGTTGTAGTCAAAATAGTCCAAAAGTTTAAGTCTTCTATGATATTTGTGGGTGTCCCTTTGAAGTTCCTCCCAATCAAATTTGTTTGGGCGAGGGATGAATGTCAACCCTCTCTCCAGGAGCTTTACCTGTGCTGCTGTGGGTATAAAGGATTTGGAAAGATTCATGATATTAGTTGTTGACTGGTCCGCAGCTCCCCTTGGTGGAGGATCTGCACTGGTTATTAGGGAAGGAAAGAGATTGCAAGAAAAGTTATTTCTATCCAAACTGTGGCTTGTGGTTAATGTAAATTTATCTGTCTACACCAGTGTTGAAAGATGAGGTCTGCTGTGGTGGATGTCCAGTGTATGAGATCTGTTGTGTGAAATGTGTCTTGTGGAATCTCTAATAGGGTTGGGAAGTTAGTGGTAATGTAAGCGTTGATGAGCTTAAGGTTTCTCTTCTGCTGTGGAGTAAGAAGAGGTGAATGGCTGATGACAGGAATGTATATTGTTGCGTTTGGAAATGTTTTCTTTGCCTCCTTGTGCATACCTGACAGCTGTTTTAGTGATGTTTGGAATGGGTCATGATCCTTGTTGTTCAGGCCCACCGAGATAACAACAGTCGCTGTGTCTGTATGTATGGGGGTTTTCTCCAGTACTTTTATGAAATGATAGAATGTTGCCCCTGGGTAACTGTCTACCTGGATGTTGGGGTTATTGAATGGTGGGATCCGGTTGAGGTTTGAGTCTCCTATGATGAGTGTTGGTGTGTGTCCCTCAATGTTCCAATCTGCCACCTTGTAGTTCGGCCTAGCCTTGTGATAGAAGGGTTTTTGGGAAGGGTGTGTGGGTTTAGGCTGTGGTTGGGGTTGAAGATGGGGCTGTGGTGGGGGTGATGGTGGGTATTTTGAGGCGCCAGTTGTACAGGGACCCTGGACAGGCAGAGGCACAGCTATGTTCGTTTCTAGTGGGGGTTCGGATTTGGGAGCTTTGTCTTGCCCTTTAATCATCGTCATGTGCCCCTTGAATTGCCCTGTCCTCGTCTGTACCCCTTTCCTGGCGCCTCCTGTGGGTGAAAGAGGAGCAGATGTAATTATGTCCCTTAGTAATATTGATACATTACTCTGTGCTCCTTTGCAGTTAGTGTTTTGTTTAATGGGTGTAGCTGTATGTGTACAAGTTTCTGTTTGACTGTTGACTGTGTGGTGAACCTGGGCAATGATAGGGGTGGCTGCATTAGGAGTAGGGGGGCCCACTGGACTTTTCCATTCCTCCTTTCCCGTTGTAGGGGTTGCTATGTTTACCTCTCCTTTTGGATTGGAAAGGGAAGAATCAGTGAAAGTGGATGTTGAGGGTAGGGAGTGAAGATGTGTTTTGGAAAGAGTCTGTGTGCGAAGGTTATAAGTTTCACTCAGGGTCGGTTGTTTTCCCAGTGATAGTGTCCGTAGGTATGATGGTTGTTTTTTTGGCAGGGGGCAAGGTTTTGATAGAGGTGGAAATTCCTCTGCTGAGGAGAGAAGGGGCACTGGGTTTGGAATTGAAGTTAGTATCGTTGGTCGGGAAGTTTGTAGTGGGGTGTGTTCTATTGCTGGAAGTGTATGTGGTTGGTCTCCTATTGTGTTGGTCTGTATAGTTGTTTGTTGGGGAGAGGAAGTGGCCTGAGGGGGTTTCAAGGTGGTTTCGACTCTAATGATGGTGGTGGGTGTCAATTTATGTTTGTACCTCTTATGTGCCCAGCCTGTTGCGATTGTCAGTGCCAGAGTGTTGGGTGTAGGTGATTGACCGGTAATGTGCCTGTAGTATATTCATGTTATTTTGCATCAACTGGTGTGTGTTTTGTGATAATTTTATTGTGGTGTTGTCTGTGGGTGAAGATGGTTTGATAAAGTTGGTGACACGATGCACCTGTCTCATCATGCCAGTGGGGAATGTCTGGTTTTTAAGTGTTTTTTCCACCACCTCCATGTGGTGGGTTGCCTGTATTAATAGTTTGGCAGTCTGCCTTGTCTCCTCGTCTGGGGGTTCGTATAGGCCAGGCCGTCTGTATGCGTAGGGTTGGGTTTGGGGTTGTGGTGTCCTATCATATGACCTGGTCTTTAAATGCATTAATGCCTGCATTGTTACTAAACCCTGAGGCTAAAATGTCTAAATACATCGCTTCCTAGTTTAATACACTACAATCAGGTTGTTCTCAGTCGAGGAGGACCGGACAGTGTAATTCAAAAAAGCAGGGCAATACTATATTTAGAGATAGAAGATGTGAAGGCCTGAGCAGCACGATACTTTTTGTGCTGCTCAAAACCAGTCCTTACCGCCTTGTTATTTTGTCTGCCGGGTTTATTGAAATATGGAGGTGGAGATGAGGTTACGGTTGTTTCTTGACGTTCCCGAATTCCAGGGCTGGGGCTGCGATCCGTTGTTCTTTCGCCGTGTTCTTTGTAGACCGGGTTATTGCGATATGGAGATGGAGATGAGGTTTACCGATTGTTTCTTAACGTTCCCGAGTTCAAAGGCTGGGGCAGGGTTAGGGTTAGGGGGTTTAGGGTTAGGGTTGGGGTTGGGGTTAGGGGTTAAGGGTTAGGGTTAGGGTTGGGGTTAGGGGGGGTTAGGGTTAGGGTTGGGGTTGGGGTTAGGGTTAGGGTTAGGGGTTAGGGGTTAGGGTTTAGGGTTAGGGTTAGGGGTTAGGGTTAGGGTTAGGTTGTCTAGTTTTGAGTCGGTTGATCCACTTCCATCTCTGACACGTGGAAGCCGAAGGGGGGGAAGGGAGGGGTTTGCACTCCACACATGTACGCGCGGTTAGGTTGTCTAGTTTTGAGTCGGTTGATCCACTTCCATCTCTGACACGTGGAAGCCGAAGGGGGGGAAGGGAGGGGTGTGCACTCCACACATGTGCGCGCGGTCCGGGTGGGTCCGGGCGCGGCCGGCCAAAGTAGTAGGCCCCATGGTTGCCCACTTGTAGATTAACCCGTTGGTTGGGTTAAAAGACTGTCTGTCAGTAGGTTTTAGGTTTAGGTATAGTTTTAAGAGTGGTTAAGGTTAGGGTTAAGGTTAGGGTTAGGGTTTAGGGTTAGGGTTAGGTAAGGGTTTTTTAGAGTGGTTAAGGTTAGAGTTAGGTTTAGGGTTAAGGCTAGGTATAGTATTTCAGAATGGTTTAGGTTTAGGTAAGTCTGTCAACTCAACTTAGGATCAGGCAAAACCCTTGAGTTGCGTACCTTATGCAGGTCCGGTCCTCGGTTGGTTGCCATGTGTCCATGTCGAGTGGTATGGTCATAATGTCTTGGTCCGCTATGTCAACGGAAGTGGAAAGCATAGTGCAACTTAGGAGTTTACTCTCTTTCGGATCCTTCTTTTTTTAGCTCCATGTTGTCTATGTATTTACTTCAGTGTTCGTCAGTCTTTGGTCCTGGATGTTTTCAATCATGTGTGTAATTAGGAGTTATTCCCTTCCAGGATCCTAATTCCAAATTAACCCATGTCTAGTCAAATCCAGCTGGTCTGTATGGGTATACTCGGCGTAGGATCAGGCAAAACCATCGAGTTGCGTACCTTATGCAGGTCCGGACCTCAGTCGGTTGCCATGTGTCCCTGTCAAGTGGTCAGTCTTTAAACTACCCTTGGAGTTTCGTCCTGTGTTTCGGTAGGTGTATGGAGGGTTTAGGAACCGGCAAACCTTCTCTGGCTTACGTATGAAACGTCCGGCAGTAGTAGAAGTTAATTGGGTGTTTCCATCCCCACCATCTCAGTCGTAAGTGATTCAGTGGTTTTGGGTGATAGTGACCAGTGAAGTTACTCCCTTCCAGGATCGCAACGTCTCCAGAGGTATATCCTCCCTAGACAGTGAATTTGTTCGTAGTCCAGGTCAAACAAGTGGATCGGTTGTCCAGGCTAAGTACGGCGGGGTAAGGGATCCCCCCAGGGGAATTATTCCGTGGGATCCAATTCTCCGCCAGACATTATCTGGGCACCCCAGGGATTACACGGCCAATGCGAGTCCTCCAGCCGCAGCGCCTCACCCAAAGCCCCTGTTTTGGAAGATTTAACTGCCCCAGCCCGCTAGGACCACCCACGCGCTACTGAACATACTGCCAATCCAATTCTAAACTGGGGTAGATAGTCGTTCAGCGCGTTACGTGACTCTCCCGTATGTAATGGGGCTAGGAAGGTTGAGCCGATTGGTCTGCCAACAGAACCCCGAGAGGTTAGGGTTAGGGTTAGGGGTTAGGGTTAGGGTTAGGGGTTAGGGGTTAAGGGTTAGGGTTAGGGTTAGGGGGTTAGGGTTAGGGTTAGGGGGTTAGGGTTAGGGGTTAGGGTTTAAGGGTTAGGGGTTAGGGGTTAGGGTTAGGTTTCTAGTTTTGAGTCGGTTGATCCACTTCCATCTCTGACACGTGGAAACCGGAGGGGGGAAGGGAGGGGTTGCACTCCACATCATATACGCGCGGGTCGGAGGGTACGGGCGCGGCCGGCCAAAGTCGTAGGCCCCATGGTAGCCCACTTGTAGATTAACCCGTTGGTTGGGTTAAAGGACTGTCTGTCTGTAGGGTTAGGGTTAGGTAAGGTTTTAGAATGGTTAAGGTTAGGGTTTGGGGTTAGGGTAAGGTATAGAAAAGGTTAAGTTTAGGTAGGTCTGTCAACTCGACTTAGGATCAGGCAAAGCCCTTGAGTTGCGTACCTTATGCAGGTCCGGTTCTCGGTTGGTTGCCATGTGTCCATGTCGAGTGGTATGGTCATGATGTCCGGGTCCGCTGTGTCGACGGAAGTGGAAAGCATAGTGCAACCTAGGAGTTTTACTCTCTTTCGGATCCTTCTTTTTTAGCTCCATATTGTCTATGTATTCACTTCAGTGTTCGTCAGTCTTTGGTCCTGGATGTTTTCAATCATGTGTATGATTGGGAGTTATTCCCTTCCAGGATCCTAACTCCAAATCAACCCATGTCTAGTCGAATCCAGCTGGTCTGTATGGGTATACTCGGCGTAGGATCAGGCAAAACCATCGAGTTGCGTACCTTGTGCAGGTCCGGACCTCAGTCGGTTGCCATGTGTCCCTGTCAAGTGGTCAGTCTATAACCGCCAGTGGTTTGAGCAGACAGACACCCAGAAGGCGAGCCTTCTATACGGTTGTCATGCATCCGCCCCTGGAGTCACGTCCTGTGTTACGGTCGGTGTATGGAGGGTTTAGAAGCCGGCAAACCTTCTCTGGCTTACGTATGAAACGTCCGGCAGTAGTAGAAGTTAATTGGGTGCTTCCATCCACACCATCTCAGTTGTAGGTAATTCAGTGTTTTTGGGTAATAGTGACCAGTGGAATTAGTCCCTTCCAGGATCGTAACGTTTCCAGAGGTATATCATCCCTAGACAGTGAACTGGTAAGTAGTCCAGGTAAAAAAATGGTTCGGTTGTCCAGGCTAAGTGCGGCGGGGTAGGGGGTCCCCAGTAGGAATTTCCTCTGTGGGGTCCGATACCTCGCCAGACATTATCTGGGCACCCCAGGGGTTATTCGGCAGACGCGATCCTCCAGCCGCAGCGCATAACCCAAAAGCCCCTCTTTTGGGTATCCCAACCCGCTAGGACCAAACACGCGCTACTGAACCTACTGCCAATCCAGATCTAATCTGGGGTAGATAGTGGTCCAGCGCGTTACGTGAGTCTCCCGTGTGTAAGGGGGCTTGGGAGGGTTGAGCCGATAGGTCTGCCAACAGGCCCCAGAGGGGTCCCGAAGGAGTCCGGTCGCTACCATTTCCTCCGGTCTTCTTGCTTGGTGTATGGTCGGGCCTAGTTTGCTTAGGGTCTGCTCGCTGCGGGGGAGTCGACAAAGCCGTGCCCCCAGAGTAGTTGGAGAAAAAAGGTTCTCGTCCGTTGGGGGTGCTGGTGGGTATCTTCAGTGAGGTAGAGTTGGAAGGATGGTGAGATGGTGAGGGTTCTTGGTAAATAACATAAAGATATTTAGATTTCTATTTTATAGTTTCTCTGCATCAAAGGGTCCATGGGCATGGTAACCCTGAGTTCAAGAAAGCGGGGAAAAAAAATGATATACTTATATATAAATATATAGTTATATATATATATATATATATATACCTTTTTTTTTTTTTTTTAATAAAAAGGAAAGTATTTCTTGAGAGTCCATGGGCATGGTAACTCTATGGTGCTATTTGAAGATCTGTTTTTTGTGGTCTTAATGACCCCCTATCTGTTGTATGGGATGTGGGGTGTGTAAGGTGCAGGTGCAGTGTCTGTCCAGTCGTTCCTCCGTTGTACTGAAGGCCTCAGTAATGGTCCAGTCGTGGTGGTGGTATAGGGCCTGGAGGTTCCCGGGGGTAGTAATTCGTCCCTCTGGTTTATAATGTGAGGTGGCTGCTGACCAGGGAGTCCTTGAGATTTTTGTTCCGTTTGAAGGCCAGGATGGGTGTGTGGAGAGGGAGTAGTTGTGTACGCTGGAGTCTTTGCTGGATGATAGTAGTTACTCGGAGGCTGGGTGAGTTGTAGGTTGTAATGATGGGTAGGATCCGGTGGTTTCCTTTGTTTGGTCCCGGGCGTGGGTGTCTCCTGGTGTATTGTTTGGTTTTTTTGAGCTCCGAGCGGGTGTATCCTCTGTTTTTGATGAGTGCTTTGGAGAGGGTGCGTGTAGCAATTTGGAGGTCTTTGGTTTGGGTGCATATCCGGCGGAACCTCAGGAATTGTGATTTTAATATTCCTCTCCCGGTGTGCGGAGGATGGAAGCTGGTTGCATGCAGGAGTGCGTGCGTGTCTGTGTTCTTGAAGTACATTTTGGTATCGAGTCTTCCAGTCCTGATGAGGTTGGGTCCTTTGTAGGTGATGGTATCCAAGAAATGTACTTGAGAACTGTGGAGTTGGTGTGTCAAGTTGATGGAGGGGTGGTGGCTGTTGAGGATGGTGGTGAATTGAAGGAATTCTGCTGTGCCATGTTGCCATATTCCCCATATGTCGTCGAGATAACGGTATAGGCGGAATGGTTTGAATTGGCATAGTGGGTAGACAGTGTTTTCCCATTCGGCCAGGTAGATGTCCGCATAGGCCGGTGCGAATCTTTTTCCCATGGCTACCCCTTTGGTTTGGAGGTAGGTGTTGCCGTTGAATTCGAAATCGTTACGGGTAAGGGCCAGTTCAAGGAGGCGTAGGAGGTGGTCATCAGGTCTGTCCGGTGAGGGGTATTTTGTAAGGGTGGCTCTGACGGCTGTAAGTCCCGCTCCTAATTCGATGTTGGTGTAGAGGCTCTCGATATCCATGGTGAATAGGAGGTCATCAGGGGTGACTGGAGTGTTTGCGATTTTCTGGAGGAAGTCAGGGGTATCTTTGAGGTAGCTGTTGTGTTTGGAGGCAAGGGGACGAAGGTGTATGTCTAGCCATTGAGAGATGCCGTATGTTTCACTGCCGCAGTCTGAGATGATGGGTCTCCCCGGGGGGGTGCCAAGTGGAGGGGTCTTTGTGGATTTTGGGGAGTAGGTAGAAGCATCTGCTCCTGGTAGGTGTATCCCCTGTGAGGTAGTCTCGTTGCCTTTTGGTGATGAGGTTCTTGCGTTCCATTTGGAGGAGTTCTCTTTTGATGAGTGCTGTAGATCGGAGGTAGATGGGTCTCTCTATGAGTTGGTAAAAGGCTGTGTTTTGGAGTTGCCTTTCTGCTTCGAGGATATATTGTTGGGTGTCCATGATGACGATAGCTGAGCCCTTATCCGCTGGTTTGATGATGATGGTGGGGTTATTTTTGAGTTGTTGGAGTGCTATGGTTTCCTCCTTGGTGAGGTTGTAGGTGGGTTCCGGGGAGAAGGTAGTGGTATTGATGGTATCCCAGTCTTTATTCATGATGTCCGTTATCCAGGGGGGTAGGTCTGTGATAGGCGGTACCCAGCCTGTGGGTTTTTGTAGCTGTGCTAATTTGTCCCTATAGGTTGTGGTGTCCTGTGGTAGGGGTTCCAGTTGGTGGAAGAATGTAGCCACTTTGAGTTTATTGTGGTAGTGGTTTATTTCCGTTTGGAGTGTAGTACGGGTGTGGTAACCGTTTTTGGTTGTAGGGATGAAGTTCAGGCCTCTTCGTAGGAGGCTGAGTTGCGTAGGGGAGGGGGAGAAGGAGCGTGATAAGTTAATCACCTCGGAGCCTTTGATAGCTGGTGTAGGGTTTATGGGTGTCGAGGGTGGTGCCAGTGAGTTGACCCTGGTTTCGGGGGATGTGTGTTGGTGGTCCGTTTTGTTGGATGATCTGCTTTTTTTGGGAGGAGGGGGAAGTGGTGATGGGAAGGTGTTGGTTCTGCTCTTCTGTGTGGTGGGGAGGGTGGGTGCTGCTGTCTTCAGCATGGGTGTGTACCATCTCCCCCTGGTCAGGGTAAGAGAGGTAATATGTTATGTGGTGTGTTGTTTCCACCATTTCCAAATTGCTGTGGCAGTCTTGGGAGTCCAGTGGAGGTAGTCTTGAAGGGTGTAGAAGTCGGCTGTGGGTAGGAGAGGAATGTGTGGATAGTTTTGGATGTATCTGTTGATTACGTTCAGGTTGATTCTATCCTCCAGTGGCATTTTGGGGGAGTAGTTGATGAGCGGGATGAGAATCTCCGCGTTGGGGAAGGCTAGGGTAGCCGTGTCGTGGAGGTTGGAGACATCGGTGCGGTGTTGGGTTGCGTCCCCTAGTTCTCTATCGTTGAGTCCGAATGATAGGATGAGTTGGGTGACCAGGGGTTCTCCTTTGGGTAGGAGGAGTGATAACATCCGGATGGCGTGTTGAATCTTTGCTCCAGGGTAGGCCTCGGTTTGAACCTGTTCGGACTATAATTACTTCCGGCGCCGACAGAGATGGCCGCCTCGCTTCGCGTTCCTAGGCCTGTACTCCCTGTTCACCCACGACTGCGTGGCCACGCACGCCTCCAACTCAATCATCAAGTTTGCGGACGACACAACAGTGGTAGGCTTGATTACCAACAACGATGAGACGGCCTACAGGGAGGAGGTGAGGGCCCTCGGAGTGTGGTGTCAGGAAAACAACCTCACACTCAACGTCAACAAAACTAAGGAGATGATTGTGGACTTCAGGAAACAGCAGAGGGAACACCCCCCCTATCCACATCGATGGAACAGTAGTGGTGAGGGTAGCAAGTTTTAAGTTCCTCGGCATACACATCACAGACAAACTGAATTGGTCCACTCACACAGACAGCATCGTGAAGAAGGCGCAGCAGCGCCTCTTCAACCTCAGGAGGCTGAAGAAATTCGGCTTGTCACCAAAAGCACTCACAAACTTCTACAGATGCACAATCGAGAGCATCCTGGCGGGCTGTATCACCGCCTGGTATGGCAACTGCACCGCCCTCAACCGTAAGGCTCTCCAGAGGGTAGTGAGGTCTGCACAACGCATCACCGGGGGCAAACTACCTGCCCTCCAGGACACCTACACCACCCGATGTCACAGGAAGGCCATAAAGATCATCAAGGACATCAACCACCCGAGCCACTGCCTGTTCACCCCGCTATCATCCAGAAGGCGAGGTCAGTACAGGTGCATCAAAGCTGGGACCGAGAGACTGAAAAACAGCTTCTATCTCAAGGCCATCAGACTGTTAAACAGCCACCACTAACACTGAGTGGCTGCTGCCAACACACTGACACTGACTCAACTCCAGCCACTTTAATAATGGGAATTGATGGGAAATGATGTAAATATATCACTAGCCACTTTAAACAATGCTACCTTATATAAATGTTACTTACCCTACATTATTCATCTCATACGCATACGTATATACTGTACTCTATATCATCGACGGTATCCTTATGTAATACATGTATCACTAGCCACTTTATACTATACTATGCCACTTTGTTTACATACTCATCTCATTGTACATACTGTACCCGATACCATCTACTGTATCTTGCCTATGCTGCTCTGTACCATCACTCATTCATATATCCTTATGTACATATTCTTTATCCCCTTACACTGTGTACAAGACAGTAGTTTTGGAATTGTTAGTTAGATTACTTGTTATTACTGCATTGTCGGAACTAGAAGCACAAGCATTTCGCTACACTCGCATTAACATCTGCTAACCATGTGTATGTGACAAATAAAATTTGATTTGATTTGATTTTGAGTAGATGAGGGGTAGCTTGGAGATGTTGGAGTCACCCATGATGAGGAAGGGTCTTAGTGGTTTGATTGTCCACCTACTCTTTTCTCCTCTGGATGGGTTTCTTCTGTGGAGACTATTATCCATCCTTTCGGGAGGTATTAGCTCCGGAGGTGTCCCTAGGTGATCCGAGGGTGGGGTGGATGTCTCTGTGGCTTCCGGCCCGTGGGTGCTGTAGGTGGTGGATAAGCCCTCCGTGGGTGGGTGGTGTGTCTGTTGCCTTCTCTCTTTTGGTGGGGGGTCACAGGATTTGTGTAGTCTTTTTCCTGGGATCCGAGGGGCTCTGGTTTTAGTAGGTATTGTTTGGGGAGGGGAGGTCTCCGCCTGTGTGGGTGGAGAGTTTTGAGGTTCCGAGGTCATCCGAGTGTTATCCCGGTGTGGGGTGGTGGCGAGAAGGTTAGATTTTTCCACCTGGGACGCCGCATCCATGAGTACTTTATCCTCCATAAGGTCAGGCTCAGGCAGGTGCTGTAGGGTTAGGGTTAGGGGTTAGGGTTAGGGGTTAGGGGTTAGGGTTAGGGGTTAGGGTTAGGGTTAGGGTTAGGGGTTAGGGGTAGGGTTAAGGGTTAGGGTTAGGGGTTAGGGTTAGGGTTAGGGTTGGGGTTAGGGGTAGGGTTAGGGGTTAGGGGTAGGGGTTGGGGTTAGGGTTAGGGGTTAGGGTTAGGGTTAGGGGTTTGGGTTAGGGGTTTGGGTTAGGGGTTTGGGTTAGGGGTTAGGGTTAGGGGTTAGGGGT